>NC_084795.1:119765450-120071700 GCF_963169125.1 Humulus lupulus | reverse complement strand
ACCACTACCACCACGACCACCACGACCACAACCACCACAACCACCACCACTACTACTACTACTACCACCACCACTACCACTACCACTACCACTACTACTACTACTACTACTACTACTACCACCACTACCACCACTACCACCACTACCACCACTACCACCACTACCACTACTACTACTACTACTACTACTACTACTACTACTACTACTACTACTACTAGTGGTAGTAGTAGTAGTGAGCATTAGTTGGTGGTTCAAGTCAGGACTTAGTTGGAAACTCATAGCAGCAGTTATGGATTTTATAAGTTTAGCCTATAGTTTAAGAATATTAATTATAACATAAGGTTTGATTAATACTGCTGGTCCAAGATATATTATTTATTATAACCTAAGGTTTAGATAGAGCCAATAAGAGCATGACACTTGTCATAATCATGATTATTAAGGAAATTAATTATTTTGATGAATAGTTTTAATAAAAGAAAGATCTAGAAGCTCTAGAACCTTCCAGCAACTGTTAGGATCGTATTTGACTCAGTCAAAGCTATTATCCAATTCAAATTATGCTGAAAAAGTGCAATTTCGTGTTTAATACATTCACGTATGCCGATATATCGTAGCATAGGGGCCGATATATCGCCTAACGGAAGGTACGAAAAACACGTCAACTTTTCACGAACGTACGAACAGGGCCTTGGGATTAGGGTAGAGCCGATATATCGCCTATTACGGGGCGATATATCGCCCTTTGTATTGATTTTTGAAAGTTTGACTTTTTAAAATTTTTAAAATAGCCTTAACCACTTAGACCTGCCTTTGAACGATTTTGACCGAGTTATGGGTGTCAGTTGAACAAAAATTCAAATCTTTTTCATTTTATAATCATTTATTTATTCAAATTAAAAGGGGTTAGTTTCATTCCTTGAACTCTATAAATAGGGTCTTGTACTCAGCCATTTTCTTCATTGTTCAAGCATTTTATCAGAGCCTCCAAGGTGCTAGCGTTGCTATAGAGAGATACACTTGGGTTTTGGGTTAAAGCTTTAATCATTCTAAGCTTTTATAAACACTTGGGAAGAGAGAAATAGTGTGATTTCGGTATTGAGGTTTAGACCAATCCATAAGGTCATTCAAGGTATTCATATTCCTTAAGTCTTGTTCTTTTTAATTCTTTAGTTTTCTTTAGTTTCTTTTATTCAGATCCTAACTCTTGTTATTGATTCTTGATTAGGTATTTAAGTTTTTGAAACTTAAGGTCTTTCTTGGTAAGTTTCTTCTTGATGGTTTAGTTCCCACATTCATCTTTATTCTTGAAGATTCTCACCCTTTTCTATTGTTGGTTTATAGGAGTTTCTAAATCTCGTTCTTATTCCCAAATATCTCGGATTTTGGTAAGGAAAATAGGATAGATTTTATATGCTTATATGTTATTATATGTTATATTATAATATTTTTATGTTATGATATATATGAATATGTCTTGTAGTCCTTCGGGGTTATAGTTTCTTAGCTAGCAAACCTCAATGCTTTTATGTCGCTTGAGGCTTATAGTTGCTTAGCTAGCAAACCCCAATGTTTTTATGTTTCTTGGGCTTATAGTTGCTTAGATAGCAAACCCCAAGATTACCATGATCATGGGTTGGAGTTGTGATATATGTTTTATAGTATGTGGTTATGATATAGTCTTATGCTTTTGATTTATGATGTATGCTGTTAGTAGATTTTCCTTGCTGGGCATTAGGCTCACTCCTTTATTTTTAGTATGATATAGGAAAATAGATATGAAGGCAGAAGGATTCTTTGTAGCTTGGCTTGTGTGTTAAGGATGAATGGATTCAACGGGCTGCGTGTTTATCGAGGAAGACGTTATTTATTTTGTGTTTTTGTTAATTATGTCTCTTTTGTAATTCCGCATTTAGTTTTCCAACACTTGATTTAAAGTTATGCTTTATGTTTTACAAACAGTGGGTACCCATGCCATATTACAATTTAATTTATAATTTTATGTTATTGATACAATAATTATTTTAGAGTTTTAATACAGTTATGATTATTTCTTATGTTTTCTCCAAAAATAGTAACTAAGTCTAGTAGTTTTTAATGGTCCAAGGTCTTAGAAATAGTTGGGTCATTACAGTTGGTATCAAAGCGACGTTCCATTTGCATGAAGTTCTCCTTGATACACACACTCAAGCTCTGAATCTAATCACCAAGGTAAGTGTTTATGTTATAGCTATTATGTTTATGTGTTTAACGTTATGTTTTCAGTTAAGAATGGATGGAGCCTTAACCTATGAGGATATCCGAGCCATTAAGGCCTTAAAAAGAATTAGAGAGCCAAGAAATACAGTAGGAGCGCTAGAAAGAATTACTCAGAGATTACTCTTATTCCACCATGAGATAGGTCACCTCCAAACAACTAAGCAAATCATGATGAGAGCTACAGAAAAATATGTTTTAGTGATTAGACTTTTTAAAGATTATCCTACTCTAATTGCAACTTTAGAAGAAATATGGGAGACTATAGATGATGAAGATGAATTACCGGTAGCTATGAGATATTATTTTCTCATACTTAGGTTCACCTCTAAGATGGAATTCCAATTCTCAAATGAGCACAAAAATAGAATCTTTATGAATCTTCCTAGAGGAAATTTTGAGGCTCACGATAATGATGATTATGAGGAGCTAGATGATGATATGTTAGATGAAGGGTCAGATGTAGAAGATCCTGATTTTTAGATTAGATTAGTTTCTTTATTTATTTTATTTATTATCTTTGCATTTATGATTGTACATAGTGAAAAAAAAATTCCAAATAAATATCATTGTATTTTTTTTAATGACATGTATGAGTTTGATTTTTTTTTACAATCATAATAAATAATAAACAAGTTCGGTGAGGGTGGATACAAATCAATGGACCGGGTTCTATATTGACAGATAAGGGGCCATAGTAGTGGGAACGATTTTACTGATCCCAGCCCTCCCTCAATATGGTTAACTTTGGAACAATGATGAGTTTCGAGCCTGAGAATTAAGTCATATAGGATGATTAGAAACACACTTAGAAAATAATAAAGATGGCTTATTTTTCTAAGTATAGAAACACACCCTAATGATAAAGAAGGCTTATATAATTTTTTTCATAGGAAATCATAATTAATAGGTCCGAGTTATGTTTTCTTAGATTAAGTTTTGTTTTAGAGCCTATTAGGGTAAATTCTAACATGTTTTTCTTGACTGTTAGAACTCTGCTAAAGATGTCGCTCAGAAGGTCTGCACGCACCAATGCCAATGCCTCCAGCATCGCTTATGAGACTAATGAAGCCCCTCCGGTTCACAGAAGGGTAGCGCGTGCTACCACTGCTGCTGCTAACCGAAGTGCACTGCCACCGCCGGTTGATAACACTGCAGAAATTGCCAGACTACGACATAAAGTTGAGGAATTACTGCAGCAACAGCGACAACAGACTCAGACTCAACCTCCGCCTCCACCTCTGCCTCCACCTCCGCTGCAACCACAGCCTCAGCAAATGGCTCTAGCACCCCAACAAGTAGGTCCGTATGGGGGATGGCCAATAGCGAACTATGCGCCATACCCTGCCTAGTACATGGAGCCAATCTACAAGCGGTTTTGTAAGCAACACACTCCAAACTTTTAAGGGACAACCGACCCCTTCGAGGCAGAAGAATGACTCATAAATGTAGAGCCGATCCTAGCGCACATGAATCTCAACAACGCAGACCGCATATCTTGCGTTTCTTCTCTGCTTAAGAAACATGCTAGAATATGGTGGGACTTAGCTCAACAGACTCACAATGTCACCGCCATGACATGGACCAGATTTGTAGAGCTGTTCCACAAAAAGTACTACAACTCGGCAGTCATCGCTATAAGGGTCGACGAGTTCGCTAATCTGAAGCAGGGCAACTTGACGGTAGTAGAGTATGCTTGGCAGTTCGACCGATTAGCCAAGTTTGCACCAGAGTTGGTTCAAACAGACTTTCTGAGGGTTACCAAGTTCGTTAGAGGACTTAGACCAAAGATTGAGCTAGGGGTTAAGCTAGAAAACCCGGGAAATACTACTTATGCCGATGTTCTAGAAATTGCGATAGAAGTAGAAAGGCTTCAGGCGAATGTTAGTAAAGAGGAGGCCAGTAAGCCAGAACCTAAGCAGCAGAGTCAACCTCAGAATGGTCGTAACAACAACCACAACACCCATCAGTCTAGCAACCATAGTAATGGTCAGAAGAGATGACATCTTGACAACACGCAGTCCGACAACAATAAAAGAGCACGGACAAACAATGGAGGCAATAAGTTGGGTTATGTAGAATACCCGCAATGTGCTAAGTGCCAAAAGAAACATCCTGGTGAGTGTCATGCAAACACCAAGGGATGCTACAATTGTGGTCAGGAAGGTCACCGAAAGAAAGAATGTCCCCAGCTCAAGCCAGAGGAGAAAAGGGACAACAAGATGGTTCCTGCCATAGTCTTTGTCGTAACTCAGGGAGAAGCTGACGTTAGCAATAAAGTAGTCACCGATCATATTTCTATCCTCGATAAAGTATGTTCAGTATTATTTGATTCAGGAGCCACTCACTTGTATATCTCGTTAGGAATGATAGAGAGAATAGACAAACCTTGTGAAAGATTTAGAACTAGGTTTGTAACAGAGTTGCCTTCGGGCGAAGTAATCCTATCATCATGGATAGTATGAGGCGTACCGATCAAAATTGAGGACATAGAACTAGAAGGAGACCTGATAGAACTAGAGATCAAAGACTTCGATGTGATACTGGGCATGGATTGGCTAACAAGGCATGGCGCAACCATCGACTGCAGACGCAAGAAAGTGATATTCGAGACTCCTGACGGTCAAAGACTATGCTTTATGGGACAAGTTTCAAGACTACGCACAGCGCTTATTTCATCTCTCAAAGCTTAGAGGATGATAGAAAAAGGATGTCAAGCATTCTTAGCCAGCGTCACAAATGCGGTAAAGGAAACACCACTAAAGGTTAAAGACGTCCGCATTGTAAAGGAATTCCCAGAAGTATTTCCTAACGACTTACCAGGGTTGCCGCAGACTCGGGAAATTGACTTCACAATCGAACTAGTACCAGGCACCGAGTCAATCTCAAAGGCACCATATCGGATGGCACCTACCGAACTCAAGGAGTTAAAGACGCAGCTACAAGAACTCCTAGATTTGGGTTTCATTAGACCAAGCCATTCACCATGGGGAGCACCGGTTCTATTTGTGAAAAAGAAGGACGGAAGTATGCAGATGTGTATAGATTACCATGAGCTAAATAAGGTAACAATTAAGAATAAGTACCCTCTACCCCAGATTGACAACTTGTTTGATCATCTCCGAGGAGCAACCGTGTTTTCAAAGATTGATCTACGATCCGGGTTTCACCAGCTCATGGTACAGGAAGAGGATACTCCCAAGACGGCTTTTAGAACTCGTTATGGGCATTACGAGTGTTTAGTTATGTCTTTTGGTCTTACCAACGCTCCAGTCGCATTTATGGATTTAATGAAAAGGGTCTTCAAGGATTACTTGGAAAAATTTGTCGTAGTGTTCATCGAAGATATTTTGGTGTATTCCAAGAATGAAGTCGAGCACGAGGAACATTTAAGGATGACCTTGTTACGACTGAAGGAGCATTAACTTTATGCCAAGTTCAAGAAGTGTGAATTCTGGCTTTCGCAAGTAGCGTTCCTCAGCCACATTGTATCAAAGGATGGAGTTGCAGTAGACCCATCTAAGGTAGAGGTTGTGAAGGATTGACCAAGACCAAAGAATGCGTCAGAGGTGAGAAGTTTTTTGGGATTAGCAGGTTATTATCGGAGGTTTGTAGAGGGATTTTCTAAGACAGCCACTCCGCTTACCAACCTGACCTGGAAACAGCAAAGGTTCAACTGGACTGATAAGTGTGAAGAGAGCTTCCATTTGCTTAAGGATAAGCTATGCTCAGCACCAGTACTTTGTGTACCAACACCCAATGACAAGTTTGTAGTCTATTGTGATGCGTCAAAGCAAGTTTTGGGTTATGTGCTGATGCATAATGATAAGGTAATAGCCTACGCCTCAAGGCAGCTGAAGGAGTACGAGAAACGCTATCCAATGCACGATATAGATTTGGCAGCGGTGGTCTTTGCGTTGAAAATTTGATGCCATTATCTTTATGGAGAACGATATGAGATTTATACGGACCACAAAAGCTTAAAGTATTTCTTCACTTAGAAGGAGCTCAACATGAGGCAGTGTGTGGCGTGCTGCCCCTTTGGCACACCCACATGGGGCCATTTTGTAAGTGAGCATGCCTTGGTGCTTGATCATTAGTCAAGTCTTGCACCAAGCAACCTCATCGGGTAGGGTAGTGGCAATTTTGTAATTATGTATATGTCTCCGAGACAAAAATCATATATGTTATTGGGAAGACCTTGTAACCCTAGAAGGCTCCTTAGAGGGAGGTGACCTGGTGACTTAGGGAAGCACCATGGCCACCAGTAGATAGGGGCCAAAGCTGTGTACTCCCTTGCCTTATCAAAGCTATACATTAATAAAATTATGTTTATCCATACTTGCCCTTGTATGCTTCCTTATTGCCTATGTGTTACTTGTCTGTCATCTTCGTTGGGCCATCGCGTGCCACTTTCCTTGTTGTGTGCTTTGTGTTATGTGGACGTTCCAAGGAATGACTTGCTTCATGCTTGCTCATACTTCGTTATTTCCAGTTGCATGTCCGAGATGTATTTGTGGCTAACCACTGAGTTTGTTTACCTGCAGGGGTGTGTTGTAGGCTAACTTGCTAGCTTGAAGTGTCTGCAAGTGCCGCACGTTTCGTCTACTTAGAGTACCCAAATAGTCGGCCTGTGACAGTTGGTATAAGAGCCAAGTTAGAGAAAGCTTGGCAAAACACACTAATGGTGAGCAACACTCAGAGGATCGAAGCACTTAAGAAGCGGGTGGGGGAATTTGATGGCCTGGATGAAAGGATCGGGGATCTTTCCTCTGCAACTCATAACTCTGGATCGTCAGATGCAAGCAATCGCACAGCTGCGCTAGAAAAGGAAAGCAATGTTCTCCTATCCAAAATAATCGTGTTGGAGCAAAGAAACACTCCAACAAGTACTTATGTTTCCCCTCGGTGGGAAGAGCGTATTGCGGCAATGGAGCGCATGCTGAAGGAACAACAAGTTTCCATAAATGACACTACGGAAGACTGCAGGGAGCCAGTTGGCGTGCTCATAGAAGAAATGGCTGAGCTAACTGCTAAGGTAAACCTAACCATGCAAGCAGTTGGGAATGCACCTGCAACAGGGCCGATAGGTATGGAATATGGCCGAGTTAAAGTGCCCGAGTCGAGGCCCTATAACAAGGCTAGAGATGCAAAGGACTTGGAAAATTTTCTCCTCGACATGGAACACTATTTTAGAGTCGTTCGGGCTGATTCGAAAGAAGGAAAGGTCGCCATGGCTACCATGGACTTGTCTGGGGATGCCAAGGTGTGGTGGAGGAAAAAGTATGATGACATTGAGAATGGTAGATGCACCATCACATATTGGGTAGACTTGAAGAGAGAACTGAAGACGCAATTTCTACCAAAAAATGTCGCCTACATGGCTCGACGCCAGTTGAGGATGCTTAAACAAGTCGGGACAGTCCGAGAATACGTGAAGAAGTTTTCAGGACTAATGCTCGATATAAAGGACATGTCTAAAGTAGACAGGCTCTTCTGCTTCCTAGAGGGATTGAAACCGTGGGCCAAGCAAGAACTTCAGAGATAGCGCGTGTCTGACCTAGCCATCGCTCAAGCTGCTGCTGAACGCTTGACAGACTACACTCTGGAGAGCAGCCTGCCGAAAAGGGCTACTCCTCCAACTAGCTCAAGTAGCACTGGGAGTAAGAAGTCTGGGAAGTCATGGTAGGGCAAGAATGGGGGAGAGAAGAGTACAACAGAGTCTAGTCCTTCCAGCGGTACAGATGCTGCTGCAGGGAGGAAGCCGCTAGCTTGTTGGCTCTGCAAAGGACCACATAAGTTGGCATTTTTCCCTTACAGGGGCAAGTTGAATGCCCTCATTTGCTAAGAAGAACAGTACGAAGGAGAAGAGGAAGATGAAGATTATGCGCACATGGGCGCTGTCCGCCTGTTGAATGCTCTCAAGAAGCATGGCGAAAAAGAGATGAAGACCCTGGGGAAGGGGCTAATGTTCGTGGATGCCACCATCAATGACAAGCTCACCAAAAGTGTGATGATTGATACTGGCGCCATCCACAACTTCATCTCAAAACTCGAAGCCAAGCAACTAGGACTAAAACTGGAGAAAGATGCAGGCCGCATGAAAGCGGTCAACTCCAAGGCCTTGGCCACAACTGGAGTGGCTAAAGGCGTAAAAGTTAAAATCGACACGTGGGAGGGGCAGACTGACTTAGTGGTGGTCCATATGGACGACTTTGATGTAGTTTTGGGAATGGACTTCCTAACCGAGAAAGGTGCCATCCCAATTCCTACTACTGGGAGTTTGCTCATAATTGGAGAGACTCCTTCAATGGTGCCCGCAAAGGTGAAACCACCCCCTGGTGTGAAGCTTCTATCAGCTTTATAATTTAAGAAGGGTGTGAAGAAATAGGAGCCCACTTACGTAGTAGTACCCACCGTGTTTAAAGAAACAGTGGAAGAGATTGTTCCACTTGAAATTACGAGGGTCTTGAAGATGTATGGGGACGTGATGCCAGATTAACTCCCCAAAGCCTTGCCACCAAGAAGGGGGATTGATCACAAAATAGAGCTGGTACTGGGAGTGAAACCTCCAACAAAAGCGCCTTACATAATGGCACCCCCCTGAGCTATAAGAGTTGAGGAAGTAGCTAAAGGAGTTATTGGAGGCAGGCTTCATCAGACCGTCAAAGGTGCCATTTGGCGCACCTGTGCTATTCCAGAAGAAACACGATGGGAGCTTGAGACTGTGCATTGATTATAGGGCTCTCAACAAGGTAACAATTCACAACACCTACCCCATCCCTCTGATCGCTGATTTGTTCGACCAGCTAAGTGGAGCCAAATACTTCACAAAGTTGGACTTGAGATCGGGCTATTATCAGGTGAGGATCGCAGATGGGGATGAACCAAAGACAATGTGCATTACTCGATACAGAGCATTTGAGTTTCGAGTAATGTCGTTTGGGTTGACAAATGCACCTGCCATTTTCTGCACACTGATGAACCAAGTTTTCCACGAGTATCTAGATAAGTTCATGGTGGTGTACTTGGATGATATCGTGGTTTATAGTGCCACAATTGAAGAGCATCAAGAACACTTGGCTCGAGTATTTCAGAAGTTGAGAGAGAACCAGCTATATGTGAAGTGCGAGAAATGCTCATTTGCACAGGAGAGCATCAAGTTCCTAGGCCACGTTGTGGAACATGGCCGAATTCGTATGGATCTGGAGAAGGTGAGGGCAATCCAAGAATGTAAAGCCCCCACAAACATGAAAGAACTCCACTCTTTCTTGGGCCTAGCCAACTAATATAGGCAATTTATGGACGGCTACTCAAGAAGAGCGACACCCTTGACCGAGCTACTGAAAAAGGGTGTGACTTGGGCGTGGACTGACAAGTGTGCTGAAGCATTCAGGATTTTGAAGGAAGCCATGATGAAGGATCCTGTTCTTTCCTTGCCAGATGTTAGCAAGCCCTTCGAAGTACAGACAGATGCCTCAGATTATGCTTTGGGAGGGGTACTAGTACAAGAAGTCCACCTGGTAGCATATGAGAGTCGTAAGCTGTCTGAAGCTGAGAGGCGGTATACTGCCCAGGAGAAGGAACTCCTCACGGTTATCCATTGCTTGCGAGTATGGAGACATTACTTGTTGGGGTTGAAGTTTGTGGTGAAGACGGATAATGCAGCGGTTATTCATTTTCTTACACAGCCAAAACTAACCCCTAAGCAGGCTCGATGGCAGGAGTTCGTGGCAGAATTCGACTTCCGTTTTGAGCACAAGGTAGGACGCTTGAACCAGGCAGCTGATGCCTTGAGTCACAAAGTAGAATTAGCAACTCTAAAGATCATGGCTAGTTTGTCGGCTAGCGTGGTGAACACTCCACTCAAGGAGCGCATCGAAGAAATCCTGGAGAAACACCCGGTTGTCAAAACCATCCTGAAGCTCGTAAAAGAAGGCAAGACTCACCAGTTCTAAGTGGAGAATGATCTTCTGTGGGCCAAAGGGGGCCGCTTGTATGTTCCGAAAGCTGGAGATTTGCAGAAGACATTACTAAGCGAGTGTCATGACACCTTGTGGGCAAATCATCCAGGGTGGCAGAGAACGCATGCCCTTTTGAAGCAGGGATACTACTAGCCACAAATGCAAAATGATGTAGTGGAACTCATCTGTCAACAAGATAAGGTCGAAAGGAACAAGACACCTGGGTTGTTGGAGCCGTTGCGAGTCCCAAGCCGACCATAGGAGAGTGTGTCGCTTAACTTTATAACTGAAGACAGGGGATTTAAGTGTGATCTTGGTAGTCGTGGACAGATTCTCAAAGTACGCAAAATTCATCCTGGTGTCGAAGTACTGTGCAGAGGAGACAGCACGACAATTCTTCAATCATATTGTCAAATATTGGGGAGTGCCCCAGAACATTGTTAGTGACCAAGATGGAAGATTCACTGGGACCTTTTGGTCCGAACTATTCAATCTCTTGGGATCACAATTGAACATATCCTCGAGCTACCATCCACAGATAGATGGGCAGACAGAAAGATTCAACAGGATGTTGGAGGACTACTTACACCACTTTGTCAATGCCAATCAGAAGAACTGGCCGCAACTACTCGATGTAGCTCAATTTTGCTTCAACTCTCAAAAGAGTTCTTCATCGAATAAGAGCCCTTTTGAAGTTGTTAATGGACAGCAGCCACTGTTTCCCCACAGAGTGGACAAATACTGTGGTCGAAACCCGCGAGCCTTTCACTTCACAAAAGACTGGAAGAAAACAACAGAGATTGCCCGAGCTTATTTAGAAAAAGCATCAAGAAGAATGAAGAAGTGGGCAGATTAGAAGCATAGACCATTGGAGTTCAAAGCAAGTGACTTAGTGTTAATTAAGCTGAGGCCCGAATAGTTGAGATTCCGAGGGGACAAAGACATCAGACTCGTTCGCAAGTACAAGGGTCTGGTCTCAATCATCTCAAAAGTTGTCCTAACTTCCTAAAAAGTCGACCTACCGGCATGGATGAATATACACACAGTCCTTCACGTCAGCAACTTGAAGCTGTATCATGAAGATCCAGTACATCCAGAGCGTAACCAGCCAACCAGAGGAGGAGTCATCATTCAGCCAAGGAGCAAGCATCAACCTAAAGAAATCCTGGCGGAGACGACGGTCACCACTAATTGTAAAAAGCATAAGGAGTATCTGGTAAAATGGAAGGGGCTCGCAGATGACGAGATCAGCTGGGAGAGGGCGGAAGATTGAAGAAGCTCACGCAGAAGATTGAAGATCTATAAGCTACTTCATCGAGGACGCCAAAGAATTGAGTGGGGGAGAGTGTGGCGTGCTGCCCCTTTGGCATGCTGCCCCTTTGGAACACCCACATGGGGCCATTTTGTAAGTGAGCATGCCTTGGTGCTTGATCATTAGTCAAGTCTTGCACCAAGCAACCTCATGGGGTAGGGTAGTGGCAATTTTGTAATTATGCATATGTCTCCCAGACAAAAATCATATATGTTACTAGGAAGACCTTGTATCCCTAGAATGCTCCTTAGGGGGAGGTGACCTGGTGACTTAGGGAAGCACCATGGCCACCAGCAGATAGGGGCCAAAGTTGTGTACTCTCTTGCCCTATCAAGGCTATACATTAATAAAATGATTTTTATCCATACTTGCCCTTGTATGCTTCCTTATTTCCTATGTGTTACTTGTCTGTCATCTTCGTTGGGCCATCGCATGCCACTTGCCTTGTTGTGTGCTTTGTGTTGTGTGGACGTTCCAAGGAATGACTTGCTTTGTGCTTGCTCATACTTCGTTATTGCCCGTTGCATGTCCGAGATGTATTTGTGGCTAACCACTGAGTTTGTTTGCCTGCAGGTGTGTGTTGTAGGCTGACTTGCTAGCTTGAAGTGTCTGCAAGTGTCGCACGTTCCGTCTACTTGGAGTACCCAAATAGTCGGCCCATGACACAGCGCAAGTGGTTAGAACTAGTGAAGGACTATGACTGTGAAATCCTATACCACCAAGGAAAAGCAAACTTCGTTGCCGATGCGCTAAGTAGGAAGAGTTATGAAAATCTAGCAGCGTTAGCTGGAATAGAAAAGCCTCTACAACAGGAGCTGATCAATGCCGGAATAGAAGTAGTCATTGGTAAACTTGCTAACTTGTCCATCCAATCAGGTCTATTAGAAGATATACGGATTGGACAAGGGCATGATGACACATTAGTAGCACATATGGATGCAGTTAAGGAAGGTAAGGCCACAGATTTCTCGATATCAGGACAGGGGTTCTAGAGATATAAGGATCGGGAATGCGTGCCGAATGATCAAGGGATTAAGATGAAGATTTTAGAAGAAGTGCACAATACCCCACACTCAGTTCACCCAAGGTCGACCAAGATGACGAATGACCTTAAGGCGTTATATTGGTGGCCAAGAATGAAGAAAGATATATCAGAGTATGTGTCTAAATGCTTAGTATGCCAGCAAGTGAAAGCAGAACATTAGCGGCATGCAGGCTTACTACAACCACTTAGTATTCTAGAATGGAAATGGGATGACATAGCCATGGAATTCATGACGGGTTTGCCACGAACAAATAAGCAGCATGACTCGGCTTGGGTAGTAGTAGATAGACCAAACAAGTCAGCTCGTTTCCTGCCTGTTAAGACTACGTACATAGCGGGTCAGTATGCAGACATTTATGTTCAAGAAATAGTAGGACTGCATGGAATCCCTAAAAATATAGTGCCCGATAGAGGATTGGTGTTTACATCGAGATTTTTGGGAAGCTTGCAGCAAGCCATGGGTACCAAGTTAAGTCTTAGTACGGCATTCCATCCTCAGACAGACAGTCAGTCCGAACGTACCATACAGATTTTAGAAGATATGTTGCGCGCTTATGTACTTGATTTTGGAGGATCATGGAGTAAGTATTTGCCGCTAATAGAATTCTCCTACAACAATAGCTACCAGTCAACGATCGAGATGGCACCCTATGAGTTGCTTTATGGAAGGAGGTGTCAATCACCGTTACATTGGGACGAGGAAGGAGAAAGGCAACTTCTTGGTCCCGAAGCTGTTAGAGAAGCTCAGGATGCAGTAGTGCTGATTAGAAAACATATGCTCACTGCTCAGAGTCGTCAAAAAATTTATGTGGATGCCAAGTCTTCTTAAAGATATCTCCTATGAAAGGTGTGAAGCGGTTTGGGAAGAAAGGCAAGCTTAGTCCCCAATTTATAGGTCCTTTTGAGATATTGGACAAAGTGGGAGCAGTTGCATATAGATTAGCCCTACCGCCAGCTCTAGTAGATAGCCAAAATGTGTTCCACATCTCGATGTTGCGTAGATATGTGTCAGACCCATCTCACGTCCTCAAGTATGATACGATAGCACTTCAGAAAGACTTGAGTTACGAGGAACGACCGATTAGCATCCTAGATAGAGGGGTGAAGGAATTACGGTCTAAGAGTATTCCGATAGTCAAGGTCCTATGGAGTAATAGTTCTAAACGGGAGGCAACGTGGGAGTTGGAGGAGGACATGTTAGCCCAGTATCCGGAATTGTTTGGTAAGTAAATTTCGAGGACGAAATTCTTTGTAGTAGGGAAGAACTGTAGAGTCCCAGAATGTTTACTTAGCTAGTTAGATAATAGCAGTAGTAGTAGTGAGTATTAGTTGGTAGTATGTTAGTTACCATGGATTTTGGTTCAAGTCGGGACTTAGTTGGAAACTCATAGCAACAGTTATGGATTTTATAAGTTTAACCCTAGTTTAAGAATATTAATTATAACATAAGGTTTGATTAATATTGTTGTTCCTAGATATATTATTTATTATAACCTAAGGTTTAGATAGAGCCAATAAGAGCATGACACTTGTCATAATCATGATTATTAAGGAAATTAATTATTTTGATGAATAGTTTTAATAAAAGAAAGATCTAGAAGCTCTAGAACGTTCCAGCAACTGTTAGGATCGTATTATGACTCAGTCAAAGCTATTATCCAATTCAAATTATGCTGAAAAAGTGTAATTTCGTGTTTAATATATTTACGTTTGCCGATATATCACAGCATAGGGGCCGATATATTGCCTAACGGAAGGTACAGAAAACACGTCCACTTTGCACGAACGTACGAACAGGGGCTCGGGATTAGGCTAGAGTCGATATATCACCTATAGGGGGGCGATATATCGCCCTTTGTGTTGATTTTTGAAAGTTTGACTTTATGAATTTTAAAAATAGCCTTAACCACTTAGACCTGCCTATGAACGATTTTGACCGAGTTCTAGGCATCAATTGAACAAAAATTCAAATCTTTTTCATTTTATAATCATTTATTTATTTA
This sequence comes from Humulus lupulus, assembly GCF_963169125.1. Lineage (NCBI taxonomy): Eukaryota > Viridiplantae > Streptophyta > Magnoliopsida > Rosales > Cannabaceae > Humulus > Humulus lupulus. The sequence goes on along the minus strand of NC_084795.1, from coordinate 120,057,120 downwards.
AATTATAAGGGGTTAGTTTCACTCCTTGAACTCTATAAATAAGACCTTGTACTCAGCCATTTTCTTCATTCTTCAAGCATTTTATCAGAGCCTCCAAGGTGCTAATGTTGCTATAGAGAGATACACTTGGGTTTTGGGTTAAAGCTTTAATCATTCTAAGCTTTTATAAACACTTGGGAAGAGAGAAATAGTGTGATTTTGGTATTGAGGTTTAGACCAATCCATAAGGTCATTCAAGGTATTCTTATTCCTTAAGTCCAGCTCTTTTTAATTCTTTAGTTGTCTTCAGTTTCTTTTATTCAGATCCTAACTCTTGTTATTGATTCTTGATTAGGTATTTAAGTTCTTGAAACTTAAGGTCTTTCTTGGTAAGTTTCTTCTTTATGGTTTAGTTCCCACATTCATCTTTATTCTTGAAGATTCTCACCCTTTTCTATTGTTGGTTTATAGGAGTTTCTATATCCCGTTCTTGTTCCCAAATATCTCGGCTTTTGGTAAGGAAAATAGGATAGATTTTATATGCTTATATGTTATGATATATATATGAATATGTCTTGTAGTCCTTCGAGCTTATAGTTGCTTAGCTAGCAAACCTCAATGCTCTTATGTCGCTTGAGGCTTATAGTTGCTTAGCTAGCAAACCCCAATGTTTTTATGTTGCTTGGGGCTTATAGTTGCTTAGATAGTGAACCCCAAGATTACCATGATCATGGGTTAGAGTTGTGATATATGTTTTATAGTATTTGGTTATGATATAGTCTTATGCTTTTGATTTATGATGTATTTTGTTAGTACATTTTCCTTGCTGGGCATTAGGCTCACTCCTTTATTTTTAGTATGATGCAGGAAAATAGATATGGAGGCGAAAGGATTCTTGGTAGCTTGGCTTGTGTGTTAAGGATGAATGGATTCAATGGACTGCGTATTGATCGAGGACAACGTTATTTATTTTATGTTTCTTTTAATTATGTCTCTTTTGTAATTCTGCATTTAGTTTTTGAACAATTGATTTAAAGTTATGTTTTATGTGTTACAAACAATGGGTACCCATGACATATTACATTTTAATTTATAATTTTATGTTATTGATACAATAATTATTTTAGAGTTTTAATAAAGTTATGATTATTTCTAATGTTTTCTCCAAAAAGTAGTAGCTAAGTTTAGTAGTTTTTAATGGTCCAAAGTCTTAGAAATAGTTTGGTCATTACATAACCACTAGGTGATTTTTTAGTTTGGTTTAGTGTTTGAGTTTGTTGCTGGTATTTTTGAGTTGCTATACCGTTTATTTGAAGTTTTAGGTCGAATTGGGCCTTGGGTGTACCTTGGTGGTGATTTGGATGAGTTTTGGCTCGGGAAAAATGTTGGGAGAAACCCAGTTTTCTCGGTTCGCGTATGAGCGTCGCGGCCCTGTTCTTCCGTGCCACGGCGCTAGGTTGAATCAGGACAGGGGAGCCCTACTGCAGCGCTAGGCCATTTTCAGGATGTGGGATTTTGTGCTTTTAGGGTGTTATCTCAGGGGGCTTGGGGGTCTCTTCCGCCACCTTGTGTGGGGAAACAGGAGGTCGTGAGAGCACGGGATTGGTTTCGGGATACAATTACAGATTGGTTAGTAATGAGAGTGTTACTTGTGTGTTGTAACTAGGTTTTCAGCGAGGCTCGGGTTAGAGGACTGTGCTCGGGATTTCAGTGCTTAAGAAGCTCGGAACACAGGTAAGGAAACTATTGTACCCGTAGAGCAGGGCGTGGCCCAATAGTTTGTATTGCAGAGCACGGTCCTATGTGATTGAATTGCAGGGCGTAGCCCTATATTTTATGTCTGGTATATGTTTAAGTAGTTATTGATATTATGCTATGTATGCTTATCTATGAATGAACGGTGAAGGCCGGAAACGGTGAAGGCCGGAAATGGCGAAGGCCGAGAATGACAAGGTCGGGTATGGCAAAGGGCCGGGAACGATGTTAAGCACGTGGAGTGCAAGGTCGAGTACGGAAAGGGGCCGGGAGCGGCGTTAAGCACGCAGAGTGCAAGTCACCAAGGTGAGACCCTTCTCAGATTCATGAGTCATCCTCACGATATAGACCGCGAACACAGGGCCTGGTAAAGCTTCTGGGTCGGCATGGCCGCTATATGTAGCCTGTTGGCGGCTTTGTTATACGCTGATTGATGATATGCATATGTTGATTATTGTGTTGAGTTTTCTTGCTGGGCTTCGGCTCACGGGTGCTCTGTGGTGCATGTAAGGGCAAGGGAAAGGTCAACCAACCATTAGTACGGAGAGCATGAAGCGACGTGTGCATGTTCGGCCTGCCTGGCTGCCACGGCCAGGGGTATTTTGGGAGTTGTTATGTATTAATCAGAGTTTTGTCGTTTAGTCGACTTAAATCGTATTTTGAGTTGTAAATATTTCTAAACAGTAATTTTAGGATCCCAAATGTATAACGCTCTATAATTTCAATGAATGAGTACATTTTCAAATTATATGACTTTTATTACAGTTTAGCTACACTTTTAACCTATAACCTCGATTAGCGAGTTAATTGCACGTTTAAAACTCACTTAGTAACGGCTCTAAGGAAGTAGGGCGTTACAATGAGCTTCTAACTAGCCGTTGCTTCTACGAGCTGATCGATTCTATGCAAAGGAAAGCAATCCTTTGGGCAGGCTTTGTTGAGATCGAAGAAGTCAATGCAAGTTCTCCTCTTTCCGTTAGATTTTGGAACTAGTACAGGGTTGAATATCCAGGTTGAATATTTTGCCTCCCTGGTGAACCCACATTTATAGAGGCAGGCTACTTTTTCCTCTAGAGCTTCTCCTCTTTCTTTTCCCAACAACCTTCTTTTTTATTGCTTGCCTAGTATATTCCTATCAAAATTTAGCATATGCATGATCATGCTAGGACTAACACCCACCATATCAGCATGTGACCAAGCGAAGACATCGAGGTTATTCCTCAAAAATTCAATCAGGTTCTTCTTCTGTTCGACACTAAGGTTTTTCCAAATTTTTACAACTCTGGAAGTTGCATCCTGATCGAGAATCACTTCTTCTAGCTCATCTAAAGCTTGGAGCTTTGACATGTCTTCACCTATATGTGGATCAATTTCCTCTAGGTTGACGACCACGATCTCCATCACTTGAGGTTCTTCTGCTTCCTCAGGAATCACCATTGCCGAGGTTCTTCAGCTTCCTCAATTATCAACATGGCTTGCTGCCCATGTTGTGCTCTTCCATTCATAGAACTATACCATTCTCTGGCATCAAGTTAATCCCCCCTTACCATACATACCCCTATAGGTGAAGGGAATTTCATGGCCAAGTGGCGAACAGAAGTTATGGCTTCGAACGCTATCAAAGCAGGACGCCCTAGAATGGCGTTATTGGTAGTTGGGCAATCAATAACGATGAACTCAAGCATTTTGTTGTAGCTCGCATTTCATCACCGATGGTTACCACTAATTTGATTGTCCCAATAGCTGTCAATCATTCTCCTGAAAACTCATACAAAGTTGTGGAGGAGGCCTTTAGAACTGTGATGGAGAGTCTCATCATCTCCAGTGTGGACTTGAATAGCATGTTCATTGAGCTCCCATTGACAATCAGAATTCTCCAGACTATTCTGTTGGTGAGTTGAACAGTTATAACCAGCGAATCATTATGTGGGAATTTGACATGACTTGTGTCCTCTTCCGTAAAAATGATGGGTTGTTTTTCCATCTTCTATTGCTTTGGCAGACACTGCTCAAAAGTAAATGTCGCACCCTTGTGGGTCTTCATCTCCTGGATATATCTCTTCAGGGCGCCATTTCTTGTGCCAGCCAAATGAGTTCCACCAAAGATAGTAGCTATGTCCCTCCCTTCAACATGAGGAGGGATGAGGAGGTTTCCTGGAGCTAGAAAGGCCACAGGTGGGTTCGCCTAATTTCCTGGAGCTGGCCATGGATTATGTGCCACCTACTGGTTAAGAGCTACCTGATTCTGGGTATACTGTTCTAACGGCCCAGCCCGGATGAGAGTCTCGATCTCATCCTTCAGCTAACGAAAATCGCTTGTGTTATGGCTGATGTCGCTATGGTAACGACAGAACTTGGCCGGAACTCTCTTAGGCTGCTGATTCTTTATGGGTTCGGGCTTTTCCATGGAAGGCGAGCAGAATTGGCCAAGTAGACATTTTCCCATGTATTTGTTAGGTCGGTGTACACGGTGAAAATTGAGGTAAACTTACACCCAAATTTATAATTTTTGGACCCTTCCTGACCGCCTTCATTATTTCCTTTTCTTGTGTTGTTATTTCATGTCTGGTTGTTATGGGCAACTGGCTGAGCTGGGGCCAAAACACTGGTTACCACTCCAGCGGGTTGAATGGGAACACCACTAGTTCCAGCTACCATGGACTCTGCCTCCACGAGGCTTATCCATTCTTGAGCTTGCGCCAAGAATTCACTGATTTTCGTAACTCCTTTCCTTTGGAGTTCTTCCTATAATTTACCTCCTACGATTATGCATGATCGCATTGTTTTCAGCTTCTATGGCTCAAGCTGCTATATTAGTGAACTGGTTTATGTAAGCCTTAAGGGACTCACCCGATTGTTGTGTTATATTGGGAAAGGATTTGACCTCCACCCTAACCTCCTTGGCATCCCGGAACTGCTTTTTGAACTTCGATGACAGTTGTTGCTAGGAGGTAATTGTGTGTCTTTTAAACTTGTCAAACAACATTTTGGCTGCCTCAGTCAAGGTAGTTGGGTGTAGCACGACATTGACATTGTGGGCCCTCATTAATGTGTTGAAGGTCTCAATGTGATTTGACGGGTCAATAGTTCCGTCATATCACCATATGTGGCATCTGGAACACTAACGGATACGGAGTTGCTGCAATATGAGGAGCGAAACGCTCGAGCTCCTCATAAGAGTCACAGTTATCTTTGTTCCTTTCGGGTGAAATGAGCATCATTTGTTCCTCCATCATTGCAAGTCATTCCAGGGTTGGATCCCTTACTACTGGCTTATTTGGGAGTAAAATATTAGCTCCCACCCCGAGTTGCGCATTATTTGGGTTATCATCCCTCCAAGCTTGAGCTCGGTTTACTGGGATGTTCCCACTATCATGCCTCATAGGAGGGTTTTCCATTGTCTGAGTGTAACTTAGCTCATTGTCCCGACTTTGCTGTCTTCACTGCACGTTTAAGTGTTCACGCAGGTCAACTGATGGATAGAACGGATAATCTAGGCAGAGTTTAAATGATCCCTTAGGTCAGGCTCCTCCCTTCGAGAGTGCGTGTTGTGTACACTCTCCGACCTTACTTCATGCAGTTCTCCGTCCAGTAAATATCATCAGCAAAACTCACAATTTGTTGATGAGGTCGTTGAGCATGGTTATTGAATTAAACTTGAATCCTAGTATCATGAGATCGAGTGACGGAAGTGACCTCTCTGTGAACAAAGTTTTTTCGATCATTTCCATGAGGAAGTATGTTTCCTCGAGCTCATGGAGGTGTTGTATGACGAATGGGCGATTGTGGGTGTGTTGGGAAACTTTTATAGGATCTTTAGTTATTTTCATGTAGATGTAATATTAAAAAAATTAATATGAGATAACCTAGAGAATATTTCTGAAATTGAATTCAAAGAGAAACAATGATAAGAATACTTACAGTATACACAGCGGAATGAATGAGTCACTCCTTCAGTTTCTCTAACCCTTGTATTCTTTCTGTCGCAGAGTATTATCAAGAAACTGAACCGATCTTCTATTATCTTCACAGTCTTCCAAAGTATCCTTAGAATCACCTAGACTAGAGTGGAAAATTCTCAACACATGAGATAGATACAGAGAGAAGAAGAGAAAAGAATAATATGAGGCTTAGAAAAAGGACTTGTGTTTAGAGAGAATCTAAAACTTATCAGAAACTTGTGTTTATGACTTCTGAAACTTATCTTTTTGACTTCTCTCTAAGCACTCCTTTTATAGACTCAATTAGATCATTTATTTAATTAAAAAATAAATAAAATAATAGTCAATTAATAGCCCTAGGTCGAAATTATCATGAGCTTTAGGCTCGTGAAATTTCTCATTTGATTATAAGCCCATTAGACTTAAAATCAAGGCCTGTATTATTTTCTATAGAATTAATTAATTAAATAATTATTTAAATCCTTTATCAAATTAATTATTTATAATTTGAACGTTGATTTAAACTTATTTATTAATTTATATACCAATTTATCTTAATTAAAAAATCTGCCCTAATTTCTCTTTTCTTCTCTAAATTACATAACTCTGTGAAACTATCCAAAATTGACCTAGTCAACTTTGATAATTCTAATTGATAATTAAATTAATTAATTGAGACTATCTAGATGATTTTATCCAAGGTATAATTGGGACCATGGGCCTATGAAATCAAGCTCCAATAAGTTATCATAAATCTAACAAATTAATTTACTAACTTATTAATTCCTCGTGACTCCACTAAAGACTTGGAATTGCACCCTTGAATTCATAGAACACTCTATAACAAATAAAGATATGCTACTAATTATCCATTCTTACAACCATAAGTGTCACTCAATCCTCTATAGACGGTCTACAATGAGATGGGACTAAAATACCGTTTTACCCCTCATTGTATTTTATCCTTAAAACACTTAGTTCCTTGTAAATGATATTTTAGTAAACTAATATTAATTATTGAAATGAGATCTCTATCATTTAACACCTTGAACCAAACTAAAAGGAAACCATCATTTCACTTCTTCATCGGAAGCTATAGATGTTCATAACTATGATTAACACTCCCACTCAATTATACTACCGAGTTCCCAAGATGTAAGTATGGGCTAGTCCGTATGGTAAGCTGGTAACGAACAAGTCAAAGAACTCAAATAATACAACCAGTTAGAATAGTAACCACTCAGAATTGAGATTGAATTGACCTATGGTCAACTATATGATATGACTAGAATAGATAATAACGATATGTTAACTTATCCTATCAACTGTCAATATCGGTCTAGTCCGATGTAACAAATATATCTGATCTTATCTACTTTGCTAATGTTCTGGAAAGAACATGACACCACAATGTGTAAGTAGATCATATCGTAGATTGGCAAGTCATTGTAAATCCTGTGCACTGACTAATCTTAGGAATAACTTATTTTTTAACATGTAACCATATTTATATTCCACTGTGATTACGTCACTATAAATACGATTAGCGATTATCTATATGTTCAGGATTTAAAAGAAGTTTATATTAAACAAATAATCATGAAAATAAAACATGTGAGCAATGTGATTGACCAAGTCAAAAAATGACTTCTATTTTTTTATTGATAATAAAATGAGATTACAAAGAATTTGGGTTTTAATTAGGGCATAAAACCCCAACAAACTCCCACTTGCACTAATTGAAACTAATGCCTTAATTCTACTAATCTCATTTCCTTGATATGCTTATCAAATGTAGCTTCTGGCAGTGTCTTTTTAAACAGATCTGCAAGATTGTCTTCAGATGCAATCTTCATAACCTTCACATCTCCCCTGGCACATATTCTCGAATTATGTGATACTTCCTTTCTATATGCTTACTCTTCTTGTGACTACTAGGTTCTTTCAAGTTGGTTATCGCTCCTGTATTGTCACAAAACAACACAAGCAGTTTATCCATTTCTGGAATAACACAAAGATCCAAATAGAACTTCTTTAGCCAGGCTATTTCCTTAGCTGCTTCTGACGTGGCTATGTACTCAGCATCCATGGTGGAATCTGAGAATGTAGACTGCTTTACACTTCTCCATATCACAGCTCCACCCCCAAGAGTAAACACCATTCCAGAAGTAGACTTCCAGTCATCGACATCAGTCTGAAAATCTGAATCAGTGTAGCCTATAGGGTTCAAAACACCACCCTTGTAGACTAACATATAATCCTAGTCCTCCTTAAATACTTCAGGATATGCTTAACTGTTATCCAATGTTCCGGTCCTGGGTTTGACTGATACCTGCTCACTACTCCCACTGCATAGCAGATATCTGGTCTAGTACACAACATGGCATACATCAAACTTCCAATTGTAGATGTGTAAGAAACTTTTCTCATTGCATCTTCCTCTTTAGGAGTCTGGGGAGACTACTTCTTTGAAAGATGAATTCCATGGTGGGACGGTATAGGTCCTTTCTTGGAATTTGTCATTGAGAATTGTTCAAGCACTTTATCTATGTAAGTTGCTTGAGATAGAGCTACGAGTCTACTCTTTCTATCCCTAATGATCTGGATACCTAGAACATAACTTGCTTCACCCAAAATCCTTCATTTGGAATTGAGTGCTCAGCCAATTCTTCACATCTGACAATTTCTTAACATTGTTTCCAATGAGTAAGATATCGTCTACATACAGAACCAGGAATACCACTATTTGATTTACCTTCAGTTGATAAACACAAGGCTCATCAATATTTTGTTCAAAGCCATAGGTTTTGATTATTTCATCAAACCTAAGGTTCCAGGAATGAGAAGCTTGCTTAATTCCATAGATGGACCTATTCAACTGGCAAACTTTTCCTTCTTGTCCAACTACTTTAAATCCTTCTAGTTGACCCATATAAATGACTTCATCAAGCTTTCCATTAAGAAAAGCTTTCTTGACATCCATTTTCCAAATCTCATAGTCGAGAGCGGCTGCTATGGATAGGAGGATGTGAATGGACTTGAGCATGGCTATCGGACTAAAATTTTCCTCATAGTCCATGGCTTCTCTTTGGGTATAACCCTTTGCCACTAATCGAGCTTTATAAGTCTTGATATTTCCATCAACACCTCATTTCTTCTTATAGATCCACTTGCACCCAATGGCCCTACAGTCACTAGGTGCTTCCACAAGATCCCAAACTTGAGTACATGGACTCCATTTCCTGTTTCATGGCTTCGAGCCATAGTTCCTTTTCAGGGATAGACATTGCCTATTTGAAAGACAATGGATCACCATCACTAGTGTCACCAACAACCATATTGGCTTCACCATCCAAACCATAGCGAACAAGGTTCCTAGAAACCATCCCACTACGACGAGGCTCCGTCACTATTTGCTTAGGTACAGTGGTACTTTCTTCATTTAAATCGACTTGCTTCAATTGGACATGAAGAGTGGTAATTTCATCATCAACTTGCGTTGATGACGATGAAACATTGGTTGGAGTCAAATCTTTAACCATCTCCTCTAAAACTACTTTGCTGCGAGGTTTGAAGTTTTGGACATAGTCATTTTCCATAAAAGTAGCATTCGTAGAAGTAAACACTTTCTTTTATGAATGAATATAGAAAATTCCACCCCGAGTACCTTTAAGATAGCCAACAAACATGCAAACTTTAGTTCGCGGTTCTAGCTTTCCCACCTTTTTCCTCAAGATGTGGGCGGGACACCCCCAGATTCTATAATGGCGTAAACTAGGTTCACGACCATTCCAGCGTTCTTAAGGTGTTTTGGGGATTGATTTAGACAGCACAACATTGAGAATGTCGTTCACGGTTTCAATTGCATGACCTTAGAACAAAGTTGGTAGAGTTGAGTAACTAAGGATGCATCTAACCATTTCCAATAAAGTTCTGTTTCGGCGTTCCGCTACACCATATTGTTGCGGAGTACCTGGGGCAGTAAGTTGTGATAAAATCTCAAGTTCAGTTAAATGATCTTGGAACTTCATATCCAAATATTCTCCACCCCTATCAGATCGCAAGTTCTTTAACGTTTTACCTAATTGGTTCTGAGCCATTGCTAGAATACCTGAAACTTTGAAAATGTTTCTGATTTCCTATGCATTAGGAAAAGACATGAGTATCTAGAGTAATCGTCATTGAAAGTGACGAAATACTCAAAACCACCCCTAGCTTGTACATTCAAAGGTCCACAAACATCTTAATGAACAAGTCCAAGTGGTTCTTTGGCCCTATCACCCTTTTTCAGAGAATGGACGCTTGGTCAGTTTGCCTTCTAGACAAGATTCACAGACAGGTAATTCACCTAAGGTGAGTTCCCTCAAAGGTCTGTCCTTTGTAAGTCTTTGAATCCTATTATAGCCAATGTGACCTAGTCTCAAGTGCCATAAATACGTCATATTATCGCTATCAATCTTTTGACGTTTATTGGTCCTAGGTTTAGCTACTTTGAATAAATCATTGTTAAGAGTGAGGGGTTCATTAGGTCACAGAATATAAAGCTCGTTTTCCAAACATGCAATACACAATTATGATCCATTGAAGGAAATAGATATATTAGAACTTGTGAAAGTCATAACAAATTGTTCTAATTGCAACATGGAAACTGAAATTAAATTTCTACTAAAATCTAGAATAAAAAATACATCTTTTAAAATTAAGTATTTATTTCCGAACTTCAGACGAGTTTCTCCTCTAGCTTGGACCGCAATGAACACTCCGTTCCCAACTATAATCTTTAAGCCGCCTTCGTCCACTTCGTCCCATGATTCAAGAAGTTGTAATGAGTTGCAAACATGGTTGGCAGATCTAGAATCAATAATTCAAACAGATTTATCATTCTCTAAAACACATGCTTCTAAGATAAATGAACTATAATCATTACCTTTGTTTTTCGCTGCTAGAAACTTAGGGCAATCCTGTTTCTAATGCCCCTTCTCTATGTAGTGAAACAATTACCTTTACCTTTCTTGTTTTTCTTGTTCTTCCCCTTAGGTGTCTATGCATTTGGTTGTGCACTCGTCTTTGCAGCCTTTGATGGCTTGGGGTTGTTGTTTTGTCCACCTTTCCTCTTGTTTCCAGCTTTCAAAGACGAAGCTTGGTTAGCTTCAGCCATAGCTGGATTAGCAGCAACAACAGTAGTCTTATTTTCTCCTCCTTTACTAGGTCCACCCATGATAGACTCGAAAGTCTGAAGCTCGTTCATGAACTGCGTCAGACCATAGTTGAGTTGATCATGAACGTACGGACACGGTGTCATGCGTGCATTTACGGTGTCATCACGTATGTGTGGAGGCGGTGTTATCCAAGCATTTATGGTGCCATCACGAGCATTGACGGTGCCATCATGAACGTGTGGACACAGTGCTCGTTCTGGGGATTCCTCAATCATGACGAACTCAGAGTTGTCACCAATCAACTCTATGTTGATATTCTGCTTCCAATTAAGGAATTTTTCTCCAGTGAGTTTCTCCATCGAAAGTTGAGAAAGGATGGGAGTAGACACAGACACTACTTAACTTAAAACTACAAATTATTAATAAAATAGAAATCAATCACATTTTCTCAATAAAACTTCTATTCACACTAATTTTCAAGAAATAGCACAACATATACCAAAAATATGTAAGATATGAGAAAAAATACTAAAAACAATCATATCTCTTTTTCTTTAGATTTTTAACTAATCTATGATATCCTTGTCCCGGTTGGCGAGGTCAAAAATACCACTAGATAAATAGAGTTTTAAACTCATTTAATAATGGACACCACTATTAACAACCTACTATTCGATCAAAATAAGAAAACAAAATCTCTTATTTTATGAGCTAGACCCACGGTTTCGATAATCATATATTTAGTCCGAGTAGTCACCGTTGAGGTGAGTCTAGTAGAATTTTGACCTATAATTATCTATCTTTCGAAATCTAACCTTGTCAAAATAACTAAAGAATACCTTCCATAGAGGGATGAATCAAAGCGTTTCGAGGCCCCATTAAGTTATTGACGTTGTTAAACCAACGGTGAAGATCGAATATAATTCTTAAAATAAGCTCATTATAAAATTAAAAAGAGTATTTTTATTATTTTTCAAGAATTAATGACTGGTTCTTCAAAAAATTGTAAGATTAGAATTTTTAAAACCAAAGTCCTATAATTTCCTATTAATTCTAAAGTGTCACATTGAAACAAATTCAATTAATTTGGAATTAATTTGTTGCTAATCAATATTTAGGTTTAACTAATATAATGAACATATACAATTAACTCCAACTCAGGTAAATAAGCCTTAACAGTTGGGCTTGTATGGAGGAGGGCTGGGTCCAGTATGTCGTTCCCACTACAGAGATCCTCAATCTTCCATACAAGGTCCAAAAGACAGAAATTTAAACCTTCGTTTTATTAATTGTTATTAATTTATTAGGCCCACTATAGTCATGCAAAGCAAATGGGCCTTCACAAGTGGAATCACCCACAAGAGAGGAATTTAAACTTTACATTTTCTAATGGGCCCAAATAAAACCTATCATTTTATGAATATTTTATTTGGCAAAAACCATATATCTAACAAACATATGAGCCACTATATGCATCTAAGCCCAATTGCAAAAATACCACATGTAGTGCAAACAGACATGTTATAATTGGATGGGCCTAATCATGTTACTATATGAGCAATTCTATGAATTTATGCAAAAATACCACAATTTATTTCATTTGCAAAAATACCACAATTAATTATCTAGAATTTAACAAAAAAATTCAAATTAATTGATTTTTTACAAAAATAAGTCAATTTAAATGAAATTTATCAACAATTAACAATAGTTAATTTAAATTTCATTTATCAACAATCAACTTGGTTTAGGTAAATTTGAAAAAAAAAAAATCAATTTAGATAGGATTTATCAACAATTAACCAAAGTTAATTTAAATCTCATTTTATTAAAAAATATATATTTTATTAATTGGTAGAAAAAAATGATATTTTTCAAAATTTAACCAATTTTAAATTTTAAAATCAACATCTCAACTGTTTTTCAAAAATATCTTGTGTTGTTACAACTATAAGCAAATATTTTAACCATTTTTAAAATAAATAAAATATTAATAGTTATAACAACCCTAAAATATCTTAAAACAGTTAAACAAATTCAAATATCCATGAAAATATCTAACTAACAATTTTCAAATTTCAAATAATTTAAATATTAAAAACTATAGAATAAACAGATTTTTATATTTTCAAATAAAGATTTAATAAAATATCAAGAATTTAAAAGAAAATATCTTAAATATCTGATATCTTAATTCTAATATTTTAATATATTAGAATATTTAAAATTAAGTTGTTAGTTTATTTTTAGATATGAATTTGAATCTTTGTAAAAATATCTAATTATTTAAATCTCAACCAACAAAATATCTTATTTTAAAAAAAGAAAATTTAATACAAAAACAAACCTCATATTTTTGGCTTTGATTATAAATAATTAATTTTGACATTTTTAATTTTCTTTAATTTTAAAAAAAAATCAAAAAAAAAAATATGGGATGAACAGTACCCGTCACCGTGGCCTGGTGACTAGCGACGCGCGCGTGCGCAGGAGGCAGTAGCGCACATGGGGGCGCGCGCAGGTGGGTGTGCAGCACGCACGGATGCGCGCATAGGTGGCAGTGGCGCGCGGGTGCGCATGCAGTGTGCGCGCGGGTGTGCGCATGGCAGCCAGAGGAAATTTTTTTTTTCAATTTTTCAAACCAAAAGCGTTTTCTAATTAATTTTTACTATGTTTTACATAAAATAAAGCATATATAAAAATTAATAGCATAGAAAATACAACAAAATAACCTAAAAATTGCTAATAATCGCATAAAATCAATATGCTTTCATAAAAACATGAAAACCATCCAATTATTAAAACACATCAAATAATCCAATTTTTAACATGTCCATGTATGAAAATAAGGATTACCAAAGGCTCTGAGGCCAGTTGTTGGGAAACTTTTATAGGATCTTTATTTATTTTCATGTAGATCTAATATTAAACAAATTAATATGAGATAACCTATAACATATTTCTAAAATTAAATTCAAAAAGAAACAATAATAAGAATACTTACAGTATACGCAGTGGAATGAATGAGTCATTCCTTTAGTTTTTCTAACCCTTGTATCCTTTCTGTCACGGAGTATTATCAAGAAACTAAACCAATCTTCTATTATCTTCATAGTCTTCCAAAGTATCCTTAGAATCACCTAGACTAGAGTGGACAATTCTCAACACATGAGATAAATACAGAGAAAAGAATAATAAGAGGCTTAGAAAAAGGACTTGTGTTTAGTGAGAATCTAAAACTTTTCAGAAACTTGTGTTTTTGACTTCTGAACTTCTGAAACTTATCTTCTTGACTTCTCTCTAAGCACTCCTTTTATAGACTCAATTAGGTCATTTATTTAATTAACAAATCAATAAAATAATAGTCAATTAACAGCCCTAGATCAAAATTATCATGGGCTTTAGGCCCGTGAAATTTCCCATTTGATTATAAGCCCATTGGATTTAAAATCAAGGCCTGTATTATTTTCTATTGATTTAATTAATTAAATAATTATTTAAATCCTTTATCAAATTAATTATTTATAACTTGAACCTTGATTTAAACTTATTTATTAATTTAGATACCAATTTATCTTAATTAATAAACTGCCCTAATTTTTCTTTTCTTTTCTAAATTACATAACTCTGTGAAATTATCCAAAATTGACCTAGTCAACTTTGATAATTAAATCAATTAATTGAGACCGTCTAGATGATTTTATCCAAGGTACAATGGGGACCATGGGCCTATGAAATCAAGCTCCAATAAGTTATCATAAATCTAACAAATAAATTTACTAACTTATTAATTCCTCGTGACTCCACTAAAGACTTGGAATTGCACTCTTGAATTCATAGAACGCTCTATAACAAATATAGATACGTTATTAAATATTCATTGGTACAATGAGATGGGACTAAAATATCATTTTACCCCTCATTGTATTTTATCCTTAAAACACTTAGTTCCTTGTAAATGATATTTCAGTAAACTAATATTAATTACTGAAATGAGATCTCTATCATTTAACATCTTGAACCAAACTAAAAGGAAACCATCATTTCACTTATTCATCAGAAGCTATAGATGTTCATATCTATGATTAACACTCTCACTCAATTATACTACCGAGTTCCCAAGATGTAAGTATGGGCTAGTCCGTAGGGTAAGCTGGTAACGAACAAGTCAAAGAACTCAAATAATACAACCAGTTAGAATACTAACCACTCAGAATTGAGATTGAATTTACATATGGTCAACTATATGATACGACTAGAATAGATAATAACTATATGTTAACTTATCCTATCAATTGTCAATATCGGTCCAGTCCAATGTAAAAAATACATCTGATCTTATCTACTATGCTAATTTTCTAGAAAGAACATAACACCACAATGTGTAAGTAGATCATATCGTAGATTGGCAAGTCAGTGCAAATCCTGTGCACTGACTAATCTTAGGACTAACTTATTTTTTAACATATAATCATATTTATATTCCACTATGATTACGTCACTATAAATACGATTAGTTATATGCTCGGGATTTAATAGAAGTTTATATTAAATAAATAATCCTGAAAATAAAATATGTGAGCAAAGTGATTAACCAAGTCAAAAAATGATTTCGACTCTTTTATTGATTATAAAATGAGATTACAAAGAATTTGAGTTTTAATTAGGACATAAAACCCTAACAAGGTGCCTTATTGTTGAGGCCACCCGTCGTTCATCTAGGCGTACTAGCTGAGGTCGCCCCTCTTCTACCCCAATGTCTTTTACTGGTGGTGGAATTTCTACATCTCTTTGACCTTGATTATTTTCAGGGGTGTGAGCTAGTGGATTCAGGGGAATCCTTGTTCACCTGGATACAGTCCTTGCTCGCCCATTCTGATTGGGATGTTTCTTAGTGACATGGGTTGCCTGTTCATTCCTGTGAACATGCGCGGGCCGATCATTTTTGGGAACCTATCCCGAGGGCACAGTGCTCGGAGTGGAGGTCTGAACTAAACGACTCACATTAGCTTGCAGGGCATGTACGGCATACTCCTCTTAGATCCAGTTTCCCTCCTTCCAACATTAGGATCGGTTGTAGGAGGCAGTAGTTGAGACAATATCTTTTCAATGCACATGTTGGCGTGGGCGAGATGGCTTCTGAGCTGAGTATTCTTCTGCTCAACCAACCCTATATAATAGGTAGAATCTAGTTTGTTACGGTAGTGTTGCGATGATGAACTACATGTTTCATGCTGGTCATCATTTTGGCCTTGGGGATACTTTCCAGGACATTTGGGCATTGAGGTACCCTCTTCAGCAGGACTGACAGAACAAAACTCTCCTTAGTCTCTAAGCCTCTCTGACTCATTATCACGTGCAGACCTTCGTGTTACCACCATTGTTGTTAAATAGGTTTTGGAGTGAAAAATCTAAAAGCTTAATTAGCTTCGCAATGAAAGCACAATTCTGTTGACGCGGTTTTTCTCCAACAGTGAACTGAGAAGTTAAAGGAGGAATTAGGTTTTGTATAAACTGTAAATAAGAACACTCAAGATTTTACGTGGTTCAGTGTTTAAAATTCACCTAGTCCACGAGTCTGTAGTATTGCTTTGGTGATCTCTGAGAAAATTGTTTAAGACAATTTTATCAGAGTTTTGGCATACAAGATTTCGGTCCCTTTTTCAGTCCATTTCCCCTCTATTTTTAGGGGTTATAGAATTTAGTGACCGTTTACACGAGTAACATACACGTTTCAGTAACTCTCCAAACGTACAAATAAATGTAATAAAGACATTAACTACTTTATATTATACGTTTATCTGGCAAGAGTTACAACAGTTACAATATGTCACTGATGCATGTAATGTCTCTCTAAGTCCTTAGGAATTCAAGCCTGCGCATTCCAAAGGTTTATAGCGATCTGAATGTACTCCTCGAGTTTGAGGGTTATAGGCTCCAACGACCTGACCATCGAGATGCTTGAGATGTGACTTAAGCGATATAAGGAAAGTGTTAAGCGATCTCCATGATATCTGATCGTCTCATACAAGTGATCTCCTTGATGCCTGATTTCAGCCGAGCTTTACTCAGGCTACAGACCTTATCACTTATACAACGTTTTGAGGATTGAATAGCCTTCATTAACTGCATGTCAGCTGTATCGCGAACAAGACATCAGAGCTCGTGTTTTTTCAGGTACAACATATTCAAATAAACTCTTTCGAATACTTTTATAGAAATTTAATAAAAAAATAATAATTTTAAGTAAATAAATGGAAGGTGTTATTTCCTTATTAAAGTCAATTTGGATCAAAAATTTATTCAAATATGTATTTTGTACTATTTGGTGAAACAGGGGATGTAATTTGATATTATTGAAATACAAGAGTGTAAGTAGGTATTCAAACAAAATATGAGTGTAATTTGGTATTTTTTAAATCACAAAAATATAAATGAGTATTTAAGCAAATTACAAAATTACTCTAAAATAATGATGATGATGATGATGATGATGAGCGTCAATTTGGATTTTTCATTAAGCCATGCTCAAGTGTACTATCTTGGCTAAAGTACAAAATTTATAGTTTTTAATACCCATAAAGTCCATCTTATCCTAAATTGTTCATAATATTATTAAACAGATCTAGAAGATACACTCTGTGCAAATCAACCAACTCCCAACTCTACTAAATAGAAGTTTTAGGGACAAATGAAAAAATAAAATAAAAAATAAAAAGAGTATATACTGTATCATTATCACATGATGAAACATGTTTTAATCATCGAGAAAATGAAACATCTTAATATACTTGGTAATAATCGCCAGAAATGTCTTACTCTCTTATTAAATTTCCAGAAAACACCCCACTATGTAATTGACCTTGCTCTAATCACCACACGGCTAAAACAAGGTCTATGGAGAACCCCTTGGCCACCATGATTTATAGTAACTCTTGTTTAGAATTAAACCCTTTCTTCCTCATTTTAATAATTATAGCAATAATATTGACACCTCATGATCATCATCAAGTACTAGATCTTCTCAATAATCTTCGCAAATATTATAAGTCATTCATTTTTGGGTCCAATTTCGATCAACTGGGGTCATGGGAAATTGCTGTGCTAAAAAACAATTTCGAGAGCCAGACCAACCAGTCCTCGTTGTTGAGCTTCCTTCAGGTCTGGATGCCTATAGTACTACTACTGACATGCTTAATTAGATAACTGTTTTAACTTCAAAATATTTCCTACTTTAATCTGTGATTGATTTCGTATAATACAAGGGCTCAACAAACCAAGAGTTTTTCAGCCCAGCATAAATCGTGAAGTTAGAACTTTAAATGGAACTAATATTAAAGTCTCCTCAATTAAGATTTCTTCATCAATTAGCCCAAGAATGGGTACGTATGACACCTGGTTTCATATCCTGCACTTGGCGCTACTACTATTATTTTTAGCTCTTACATATAACAACTCTATAAAATTCTTCTTAATTTAACGAGAAAACAGCAGCCAAGCATAATAAATTACATGGAAGTACTGGAGATGAAAAACACAGGCCATCACGTCGACCAAAGAATAGTTCATTTGTTTCTTCAAACACCAACATAGGTAAGTGGGTAAAACATTATTTTTATTTTATTTTATTTTATTTTTTGTTACATATTTTTATGATATTAAATACAATACAGCAAAGGGGAGAGAACAATATAAAAGATCTGGGAAGAGACCAAGTTCAATAGAAAAAGTGAAAAAGAAGAATATTGTTGATATTGAGGTGAAAAAGGAAGACGTGAGGTCTAATGTAGCTCATGATAATATTAGCTACAAAGTCCCCTGTATTTACTATAGTATACTAAAAAAGGCAACTCAAAATTTTAGCAAAAAGAATTTATTAGGTGAAGGGGGTTTTGGTGATGTTCATAAGGGGTACCTCACTCATCGCACCATGAACCATGCCAAACCAAATGAGGGTAAACCAGTCGCTGTAAAAAGGCTTATTAACCGTCGTTCACAAGGCCCCGAAGCTTGGAAGGTGGATTTTTAAAATATACATATTTCTCTTTGTTTCCACTTTTTTCTTTGACTATTAATCGTGACAAGATAAAAAATACTATTCCCATGTCAAATTTTTTATAATTGCAGATTTTGAAGAAAAAAAAAACTTTAAATTGTGTTTGACTGCAGACAGAAGTAGATATTTTGGGCATATTAAATCATCCACATGTAGTACAGCTAATTGGATGTTGCAATGAAGGTAACCATAGAATTTTGGTATACGAGTACATGACTAAAGGCAGTCTAGACACCTTTCTTCTCAGAGGTAAGTGCGCCATTTTCAATTTAAAGGTCAACTTAGAAAAATGGTATTGTAGTCACCTTTCTACTCACAGCTAATTGGGTCCTCCTTTTTTCTCATTGACAGAAAACCGGAAAGAGTTAAGCTGGCGCAGGAGAGTCCAAATAGCAATAGGGGCAGCCAGTGGCTTAGCCTACCTTCACACTCATGGAAAGCCTATCATTCATAGGGACATCAAAGCTTCCAATGTTCTTCTAGACTCTGTAAGTTCCCTGTTTTTGGTTGTTTCATGGGAATGGAACTTGGTAGAAACTATTTTATGATTTTAAATATGTGATTAATCACAAATGTGTTGATATTCAATTTTCCTTTGTTTGATTGTTTTTGAGACATCTCATTCTAATGCACTGCAATATCTTGGCAACATTGGCAGCACTTCCATGCCAAGATTTCAGATTTCGGCCTTGCTAAATATGGACCCGAAGATGAAAATGATCACCTTAGCACAAAGGTTATTGGCAGCAGAGGCTATTTGGCTCCAGAGTACTTCTATAGAGGTAGGGATCAACACCAACCTTCACCACTCCCCAGGATTTGTAGAAATGAGAGACATTTTGAAAAAAAGAACTTTCTATTTTAAATGGTTACAGGGCATTTGACGATAAAGGCTGATGTATACAGCTTCGGAGTGGTACTCATGGAAATTTTGTCTGGTTCATGTGCGGACAAGAGATATTCAAAGGGGATTCAAGAAGATCTTATTGAGAGAACAAAGTTCCTCCTCTGCAGGAACACCAAGCCCGAACTGCATACCGTCATTGACAAGCAGCTTGGAAAGAACATCCCCATGGAAGAAGCACGAATATTCGCAGAACTTGCCTACCAATGCCTCAGCCAAAATCCCGAAAGCAGACCAACCATGACGGAAGTGGTGGCTGGTTTAGAGCAATTGCAACACAACGAAGTTGGAACCAGTACTCGTCAGAACTTCATGGTTGCGAGATTTTCTGCCTGGCCTCTTCCCTCTTCCAAAAGGTCGTCTGGAAAATCTGGATGCATATAGCTGAGTTTGTTGTTATGGGTGTCCTGATAAGACCTGCACGTGCCTTTGGCAAAAAACCTGATATCTAACATGTAACAATGATAACAAGGTCGTTGTGTAATTTGAGTAATACTAATGAGCAAATGCTTTCTGAAATATTAACCATCTACTTGAAATGATTTCACTACTATATGAAACAATGCAACACAACTTGTCATGAGTACTGCATGAAGGATAAATATGTGTATACAACTCAATCAAAGGAAAAAAAAATGTATAAATATATTTGGGAATTAAGCTGAATTATTCACACCAATATAATAAACAAGAGGACAGCCATGATTTAGGAGCTCCATATCATGAAAAAAAAAAACTGGACAGTAACCTGTTCCAGCATACTTCAAAATTGTGTCACATGAATGACATGCCCCGTACTCCATTCTATGGGAGCAAAATGGTAGCAGAAGAAATTAACAAATTTGAGTGCTCAGCTAATGCACCCGAGGAGATTGTTGGATGGATCGCAATGGGGATGCAATGGGTGGTGGATTTAGAGGAGAACGATGTTGACGCATTGGAGACTTCCGGGGAGACATGGAAACTGGGTGCTGCTCTGGTTGGGGAAGAGAAGCTGAATTTTTAGGGCCTTCAAGCTGTTCCAGTGTTGCTAATACATCTGCCATTTTAGGCCTGAGTTTAGCTTCATTAAGTAGGCACTGCATGGCAAGCGTAGCAGCTGTATATGCACCTTTCTGAGGATATTGGCCCTCCAATTTGGTGTCCATGATCCGAAACAACTTTCTTCTGTCACCCAAGTATGGCTTTGCCCAGTCTACCAGATTCTGCTCAATACCTATTTTTGATTTATCGACAGCACGTCGTCCAGATAGTAGTTCCAATAGTACGACCCCAAAACTATAAACATCACTCTTAGCTGTGAGACGACCTGTTCATTAGCAAAACCAGAGTAAGAGGACCACCTTTCTTAATAAATTCACTATAACTTAACCACTTTTAATTTATAAGTTCACTATAAATTAAAAGGATCAATAACCAGAGTAAAAGAAAAATACACTTTAATTTCATAGAAAACTGTTATTCTCTGAATCGTCACTTGCCGTAAAAGGTTTTTTTTACCCCACACAGGGATGCAATGTCAAATAATAGTCTACTTTAATGTAAGATCAAGTTTCCCCAATAACAGATACTGAGGACTAATAACTGTGGATAGCAGGGTAAGACTACACATTAATTAACATTGAAATCAAACAAACCTGTAGCAACATATTCAGGAGCAGCATAGCCATGAGTTCCCATAACCTGAGTTGACACATGAGTCCTGTCACCAGTCGGACCTGCCTTGGCCAAACCAAAATCGGAAAGTTTTGCATTGAAGTCCTGCATCACAATGTGTATCTTAGACAGAAATGCAAACCGTAATCATTTTACTCAAGTGACAAATTTTACATTTTATTTTAACATACAGCGTCTAATAAAATATTGGATGCTTTAAAATCTCGATATATGACTTGTGATTTGGCTTCATGGAGAAAACTAAGCCCTCTGGCAGCACCAATAGCTACTTTCATCCTTATTGCCCATGAAAGTGGCTGTGGCCCTCCTGTGAACCATTACATAGGAACCAGTATCAGAAACAAAGTTCACAAAGCCACACCAAAGACATTTCTAAGTCCAACAAATACAGATTACATAGTTTCAAAAGGCAACAACTCTAGAAACTCATCAAAGTCATATTTTAGCCAGTGACGTAAGTATGTGATTGGCTGTAGAGACAGCTCAACACTGTATTTCCATGCAGTCTACTTTAGCAAGACGTGTGCTAGCAAGGCTATTTTCATTCTCTTTTACACTCTTGTCTCACGGACATGTGGATTCAGTAAAATTAGAGTTATAAAAGAAAGTGGAAAATAGTGTTGCTAGCATTTCTTTTTTTTAGAAATTAAAATGCAGAAGAACTAACGTTCAGGAAGTAAGCTAAATATAGATTTTTAATTTAATTTTTCAAAAAAAAAAAGTTAATTTCAGAGCACCACTTACTTCTAAATAGATGATTCTCCAAGCTTCCTTTTGGCATGAACTCATAGACCAAAAGCCGATTCTCACCCTCTAAGCAGTATCCTATAAGCTTGACCAGATTTGGATGATGCAACTGACCTAGATAATTTACTTCCGTCTGAAATTGAGTAGCCATCAGTGAATAACTAAGGCATAAAATCGCAGAAGAACTCACTCCAAGAAAATTGAGAAGAAACTTACCAACCACTCTTTGTGACCCTGAAATCCTTCAGGTTTTAGCTTCTTTACAGCAACCACTATCCCTGAACCAGGTTTTACAGCAGTATATGTGTGTTCGTCAATCCATCCTTTGAAAACAAAACCAAATCCTCCTTCTCCAAGAAGACTGTCGGGACGGAAATTTCTCGTCGCATTTTTCAGCTCATTGAATGAGAAAGGATTCAGATTTGAAGATGATAATATTTCACCTTCAGTTCGTGGTGTAGGAAGACTTGAACAGTTGCTTTTTTCACTAAATGAAGGAATGGTGAGCGTGGAAGCAACTGAAGAACGACTAGTTCTGCTTGAATTCTTTGAAACTCCTGATCCTGACAATAAGAAAATGTTGAGTCAGAAAGAATTAAATTTACACGAAAAATGGCCCTGCTTCTAAGAAAACTTAAGAGTCAACTAATAAAAAACCACACCCCATTGAAAGCAACCATAAGTGTTATATTTTCTACAAGCCTTAGTTATTTAATCACGAACTTTATTGAATAAAAATTTTGCTTTGTTAAAAAACTGCTCCGTCATCGTTATCATACATATTTTGGGGTCACTCTCAACAGAACTAAATACAATGTATCAGGAATATTTTAACAATAAAAGAAATTCCATGCCGCCCTGGATGATAAAATGCTTAAAAAATAAGCAACTTTGACCCCGCACTCTTTCTAGTACCATAATATGCTTATCATGTGTGATCTCATTCTCAAGGACCACACAATATCACTTTATACACCTCTACACGAGACCATGAATCAATCCGCTTCAACACAGGGGCGTAGGCCACGCCTGCTACTGAAAGAATCAAATTGAGACTAAAAGTTTCAAAAAGATCTAAAAAGAAAGCTGAACACTTACAGTCACAATTCTAAACTCAAAATCAATTGCAAGAAATATCACAATCTCTTCAAACAGAATGAGATTAAGCTTAAACTTAAAAGCTATAATAGTTTTAAAATATAGGAGAAATGTTTATTCTAGGGCTGTGCAAAAAATCCAAAAAAGAAACGGAATAAACCGCTCAAAGTTACTGCCCAAACACAAAAAAAAAGCTAAACCTACTGAACCGAGAACCGCTGAAACCTCCTTGGCAAAAACCGACGTCCGTAGGTTTATAAGCCCTAGTTTATTCCACAATAGCAAGGCTTATTTACAACGCTCCGTCTTTTACATATCCGTACAGTCCATCCACTTAAAGGAAGAAAAATAACGAGGAATTGAATGAAACAAACCCTTTTAAATAAGTTCTCAATCATTTAATAACTACTAAAAACCGGCAAGGTTTTCAAGATGTAAAAGAACACCCGAACACCCTTTGAAACTCTCATCTCTATAAATAGGAATATATATATATATATAACCTAACTCAAATTGGAAAAAATAAATTCTTACTGATCTTCAATGACCAGACTAGGAAAATCGGGATGAGAAACTTCGCGTAAACCTACCATAACATACTAATGAGGTTCATAATATAACCGCAAGTAAACAAAATGGCAAATACCGAGAAAGTAAACCGATCTCAAAACGAGAGAGCATGAGGTTCTCACTATTTTAATCCACTTTCGGAAGAAAAATAGTTGCCGAACCAACTCAATAAACCAATCAAAACCCACAACCAGCTCCTTAACAAAAAAAATCAGTTAGAAGGATGTATTGAGAGAGAGAAATATGTAAAAATCAAACAGTTACCAGAAGTAACGTGGGAGCTCAGAGCTGTATCTACTTTTGCAGAAGAACCAAAACAATTACCCATCAGGTACTCCAAGAAAATCCTGCTCCAAAATTTATCAATCTCCTCTGTTGCTCCGAAATTAACAGGTCATTTCCAAGAGAATTACTAAACTCAAGCAAGAAAAGAGAAACCCAACAATACAAAGTAATCAAAAATGGCAACAAAAATCAAAAACCATATCTATATCTTGCGTATTTGAATTTGGTTTGGGAGACAGCTTCCAAGAAACTAATGAAGAAGAATTGATTTGAAGGATTTGGCCGCCGTGGAATGAAAGAAGCTGGAAGGAGAAGTAGCTAACTTAGCTGAGGAGGAAACCAAGAACAAACACGTAATGAGAAAAAGTCTTCTTAAGTCTCTCTCTCTCCTTTGGGCCTATACGACAAAACGCGTGGCCATATGATCACGATGACGTGTGCACCATCCCTTGGATTCGGTATGCATATTGTCCTAAATACCCTTAGTCACATGATAATTTTTCTTGACTAAATAAATATATAATTGTTCTCAGCATCATTTCCACCAAAAAATATCCAATACATTCACACTAGATAAACCCAAGTAATAAGAATGGGACTATCATTATCTTGTTTGACTTTTTCAAATGTAAATAATTAGTTTTTATAACATAAGCGTTTCTGTAAAAAAAAAAAAAAGTATATATATATATGTATATTAGGCGTAGTTGCATTGACCACGTTTTTATTTTAATATGAGGTGATAAGTCAATTTAACTTTGTTAAATAGTAATGTTTTTTCAGGTTGTAAAGCATTCGTTGGGCCGGGCAAAAGTTAACATAGCATTTGATAGGAAGATTACACTCACCCACTTTATATTATAAATAATTAATAATTTATTATTAATATTTTAATATACCTATATTATAATATTTATTAACTTAAATAACAAATATTCAAATTTTATTTACTTATTTAGTATACCACTACTTTTTTAATATAAACTAATTTATTAATTCAATAATTATGTGTATAATATACCCAATTGGAAATATTAATTTATTACATTTCCTTAATTAATTGTTTTGCTAATTATGACTAAATCAATTTTTTCCTTATTTTCTTTGCTTTTTACGACTGAGTTTTCAATCTCTAATTTTTGAGTTTTATGTTTTTTTAAACAATTTATAAGTAGTAAATTTTTATTTTGAATGAACAATGTTCCATGTTTACTTCAATACTAAGAATTGATTTATTTGGATACTATTTGGTATTTTATATTTTATTTTGTTATCATTTATTAGTTTAGCTCCTAAAAAAATCACATAAACCACTAAATAGTATCAAAATAATAGTTACTTTATAATCACTATTATTGTATTTCTCCATTTACTTTGTGTTGTAGTATACTACTAGATAATTAATAAAATAATACTATTTAGTATCCTATAGAATCTGTTTGTTTGTATATCTTATAAAACATTTACTATTTAGTATCTTATGGAATAATATATGCTACCATATTTAACTACTTATTGGAGATATCTTATACAAGCTAGTATATACAATCGGATATTTGTTGATATCATATGTAATTTGGTACTAATTGGTATCCAAAATAACTTATTATGAGCTAATATGCAATCTGATACTTATTGGTATCATATGTAATTGTGTATTAATTATTATGCACTTTGGTATATATACTAGTTGGTATCCAAAAATAACTTGTTATGATCAGCTAGTATACAATATGATATTTATTGGTATCTTATGCCATTCGGTACTAATTGGTATCCAAAATAATTTGTTATGAGTTGGCATACAATATTTGTATGATATCCATTGGTGTCAATTTGGAACTAATTGGAATCTCTTAAATAACTTGTTATTGTGTATAGTATGCAATAAAAAACTACATAATATCATACTATAATATATAATTACATGATATATTTTATAATGTGATAACGTATTTCCACTTTAAAACGATTAATAAGGAATATTTTATTATATTTAATAATTGTTTTAATGAGTGTTAAATGTTTTGGAATATGTTATTAATAATGAATGAGGATATGAATTAGTTATGGGAGATATTTGTCGTGAATATAAAATTTGTTATATTTAATAATATTATAGTCAATTTTAGTATATTATTTTTCTTATAACAAATTTGTAGTTATTTTGTTATAGTTGTATATTATTGTAAAGTCCCCTAGATATTCATTAACACGTTCTAGAGATGGAGACTTATCCGAGTTTTGGTTAATTTTGTGAATAGTTAATAGAAAAGGTAAAGGAAGAAAATAATAATAATATATTGACAAATAATATTAGAACAATTTTTCTTTGGTTTCAACCAACCAATTATAAATTATAAAACTATCATCGAGTAGTCTATAATCTATTAGCCACCCTTAAAAAATCCAATTAATAAGCGGATTTGCATGATTAGCCACAAATCTGTGCTGTGGGGAAAAATAGTTATAGTTATATTGTGGAGAAAAACAATTTTAGCTGTGTTATGGGAAAAAATTAGTATTTGGTAAATTATAAATATTAAAGTGTTGTGAATTAGAAAAGTTGTAGCAAAGCATTTGATAAACTATATGATTGAGGTGTTGTTAAATATTAAAAGATCAAAACAAATGTTATATTTTTTTTATTTTATTAAAATAAATTCACACATACTAAATAAATTTCAATATTAACATTGTATTTATTTAAATATATTTTTAAGAAGATACTAAAAAAGTGATATCAACAAAAATATTATCTTATATAATACACACATATAATTGTATATATATATTATAACTAGTCACTTTAGCTAAAATTCTAATTATAATGATCATAGTATAATAATCTAGTCATGATATAATCACAAATATGTAAAAATTAAATCATGCAAAATCTCACTTATTATGTTTTTTAATTTTTTTTTTTTTTTTTTTTTTGCTAAAGCATGAAATTAATATATGTTTGATAAATTATAAATTAAAAATACTATGAGATGCAAAAATAATATTATAATGTATAATAATTTCTATGTTAAACATTTAAAAAAATATTTATGTTAATGTAGATTGTTAATATAAAATTACTAAAATAAAAAATGTGTAAAATTATCTAATAAATATAAAATATTTTTAGAATAAAATAAAAATATTTAAGATTCAAATATTGTTTATGTTATTATGATATTAATTTATTTTAAATATTAATATTTGGGTTAATATATAATAAATAAATAGATATATTTAGATGAAAAAATACATTTATAGTATAATTTTTTCAAAAAGCAGTTTTTAGAAAAAGTTAAAATCTCGGTTGTGTCAGCTTTATTTTTAGGTACAACTTCTGCATAAATTCTTCATTAAGTTGTTTTCTGACTGTTTACTAAATACATTTTGATTAAGGGTCAAAAATGCTCATTTATTGATTTTAATTGTCAAAATAAATTAATTTTTAATTAATATTTTCATAGAATTAATGTGATATATTTTATAAATGAAAATATTTAATTTGTTTTCATTTTGTAGGAAAACGATACAATTTTGGTTGAATAAAATAAAGCAAAAAGAAAATGAAGTAAAAGTGGAAGAAAAAGAAGAAAGTTGACATTTTGAATAATTCAAGCCCAAATTGCAAAAGCTCAATCCAATTCATGAAGATGTCATGTCACTAATTCATGCAATTTCTTCTTCATCAATAAGAGATGTCAATTATAACTCATTCCAACAAACATTGGCAATCCATGTACTTCATTTTCAACTAATAGAAGTGTCTTTTTTCAACAAAAATTAGCAATTTATATGCTTCCCTCTCAATCAATGGTAGCTTGCCACATGTCATTTCCACCATAGTTTATTTGTATTCTACACCTATAAATATGATGTAGTTTTCATTTGTAAAACACATATTTTATACACACTCCTCTCCCTATCATATTTTCTCTCTATTCCATCTTCTTCATTTTATCTCTAAACCTAGTCTTCTCATATTTTTAATAGAAAATGTGAGAATGACTTTTCACTTAGGCTAGAGTTTTCTTTTGGTGATGATAAAGGTGAAACTTTGTATTTTGTAATATTTTTATTTTGAATTTATAAAAGTGTTTTAATGTTCAAATATTTGAGTTTTATTATTTCTACCATTATTTATACAATTAATATTTATTATTAATTCTATATAGATTCACTCAAAAAAATTCTATGTAATTTTACTAAAATAATTTATATTAATTTTATTATTTAGTGAGTAGTTTTTTACTGCATTATCGCCAAGATGGTATAGCGTCACTTCTAGATTTCTCATAACAATAGTATTAGCATGAGATATTAATTTGTTATTTTGTGAGTAGTTTTTTACTGCATATTGTCAACGGTATTATGTCGATTCTGAGTTTCTCATAATAATAACATGTGCATGTACTTCAAGTATGGAATTTTATTGCTCAAATACATTTGCAAATTATCAAAGTAAATAGGTGACCAAAATATATTGTGGAACCCCGATGCCTCACCAAGCCTTTTTATTATTTATCGTCTTTTATTTGTAATCCATCGAACAAACAAATCCACAAAAATAGTTTCTTTTCACTGTTCTTATATTACTTACCTTCTAACTATTTTATTTATCTCTTTGTTTCTTTACCTCCTTGTGGAATCGACCACCCATCTATACTACAACCACTGCTTAGTGGATGCACATTTTGGACGTTAATCAAATTTTGGCACCGTTGTCAGGAGGTGATAGTAAGTAAAGGTTTTCATTTAAAAAGGTAAAGAGGTAAGTAATCCTATCTCTTTTTTTTTCTTTAAAAAAAATACAAAAAAAAAAAATTTGAAACTCGAAGTATGCTCTGAGGTTGCGGTTTTATCTGATCTTCCGCATCAGAAAAGATTTCTTGAGAATATCATTCATCTTTCTTTTTTAGTCACTTATTTTATTTTAGTTTGTCTCAGTATTATTTTTTAATTTATGTTATATTGTTGATTTTTGTTCATCTAAAAAATTATTAAAAATGAATGAAGAAGAAAAGAAATGTTTCGAGCTTTATTTTCAAATTTATTATTCTCCATTCGAAAACAATCATAATTCTAGTGCTACTGAGGGTACTAGCCGTTTTAGGGGTGCATACAAACTTAGTGTAAGAGAGTACCGCGAACTTGATGTCTTAGAAACTAAGTTTGATAGAGAAAGTTACAAGGCTCTCGAGGTAGATATGATGAACATTATTGTGACCCTGAAAGAGTCGACCATAGGAATCATAATTCTAGCTGGAATAACCCCGTAGATTTTAGTTGGAACTCTGAGTACAACTACCATGCACCACCTGACATGAATTTTGAGCAAAATTTTCCTAACTTCCCCCATGAACCTCCATATAGTGTCTGGATTGATAGGACTTCCTTAGATGACACTTTACACACATTTATGGAGGCACAAAGAGAGTTTAATACACAATTTATGGAGGAACTTAGAGAACTTAAGGCTCAATTTTTGGAATGGACTGACGTTGTTCTCTCACATAATTTAAGTCCATTCCCATCATAAGATGACACAATGCCTCCATCCTATACTCCCATTTTTGATAAACTTGTTGAGGATGATGCCATTACCAATTGGAGTGAAACTCTTTCTCGTGCTGAAATTCTTTCAAGCACTCTGAATGAAATCAAATGCTATCATATTGATGTGGTAGACAAAGTCGTGGAGGAAATCATAAAATATTTCTCAAAATCACATTAATTCCTCCACGATTTTGAAGCTGAACATTTTCTTTTTCCTGAAAATATGGTTAACACTTCTATTTTTGAGACGCAGGATAAAAGAAAATTCATTTTTTATATCGGATAGTACGCCAATATGTAGTTGGTAGACTTGCTTGAGAGTGATGATTCTGTCTACTAAAGACTAATCAGGTTTTATCTTTCCTTTCTGTTTTGTGTGTTTACTTTTTGTGTTTTACTTTTGTGTGTTTGTTGTTTTGTTTTGCTTGGGTTGATGTCATTTTACAATTTTACCCTTGACATGTGCATAATGTTAGACATTGAGGACAATGTCTCATTTAAGTTGGGGGCAGTGAGCATATTCATGCGTTGAAACTAATTTGATTACCATTTTGAAATTTTGAGTTAAATTTTTCTGAAATTCATGACAACAAAATTTTTGTGAGAAAGTTTTTGCTACTTTTACTATTAGGAAGCAATTTTGAGAGTTATTCTATGCACAACCAAACATTGAAGAATTTTTTTTTTAACACATTCTGTTGACCTAGGAAATTGGCCAACGGTCATATGTACAGTATACGTCACCTTTTGAACGAAATAAATTGAATAAACGATAGAGTACGATTATCTTAAGTAAACACACAGAAATTTTATTATGGTTCAGCCCTGTTCTAATGAACAGTAATAACCTAATCCACTTAGCTTTTAGTATTGAGTCACTTGACAATTACACTATTGAACCAAAGTATTCACTCGTTCTCACTTGCCCAGAATTTCTCCCCAAATGTTCTTTAGATCTCCAAAATTCCAGAAAAAGTGATCCAGCAAAGAGTCAAAAAAGTCCCTGTAAATGAAGCCATGGGTCCTTTATTTATAGTACCCAGGGGCTTTTACATGACCAGTAGTACTGGGATTGTGATTTTGTACACGATTATCATGTAATGGAGAGACATGTCCACCTTCCCATGATCATGAGATCGTGGGTCTTCTCGTTGTTTCTTTAGATCGTGGTAGATAATGCATGATTGAAACTTCTGGGAAAATGTTAAGTCTCTATTGGTATATGAGACTTAGGTGCTAGGCCCGACGACCAAAGCTTGGGTACTGGACCTGTGACCTTCTGGGTTGGGGACCAATTGATCCTCTAGGTGCTCGGCCTATTGATCTTCAGGGTGCTAGGCATATTGATATCAGTTTGAACGAGAGTGGTTATTTCTCAGTGAAGTGTACTTGGGGGTTTAGGCCGACCACCCCATGAAAAATAGGGTGGGCCGACCACCTAGGTGGCTCTTGGGCCTGCTTAGGCCGACCACCCTAGGGGTTGAGGTCACGCCGACCACCCCTAGGGGTCCTTGGGCATACTGGGGCCGACCACCCTAGGGGTTGGGGTTAGGCCGACCACCCCTAGGGGTCCTTGTGCATGCTGGGGCTGACCACCCCCGAGGTAGGGGTCAGGTCGACTACTCCTAGGCCCTTGGGCCTTCTTAGGCCGACCACCCCTAGAGATTTTAGGCTTGGTCGACTTCCCTAGGTCTTGGACCTATCTTTTTTGCCCGTCGGTCTTTTCTCAATAGTTTGTCATTTTTTCCTGATTTGTGATGTCACGTGTCACATTCTCATTCACCACGTCATCCTCGTATTTTTTAGGGATAACATTTGCCCCCTAAGTTATTGTAATGTACTCAACATTACAGTAAACTTGATCCAGGCCCGAGAAACATACCGTAGCAGTACTTACATAGTCAAGTCCCTCGTGACATTACATAATACTTTTTTTTTTACTATCGATACTTTGCTCGGTATGAATTTTTCAAGGACAATTAGTAATTCCTAAAAATAATTAGATTTTTCAAGGAAATTTGAGATCCTAAAATTATAACATATTTTTAAAGAAGTTTTAAAGTCCTAAAAATATAATATATTTTTCAAGGAATTTAATTCCTAAAAATATAAGATAGTTTTTCAAGGAATGTGATTTCATAAAAATATAAATATTTTTCAAGGAATTTTATATTCCTAAAAATATAGATATTTTTCAAGGAATTTGATTTCCTAGAAATATAAATATTTTTCAAGGAATTTTAAATTCCTAAAAATATAGATATTTTTCTAGGAATTTAAATTTTAACCATATCATATATTTTTCAAGGAAGTTTGAACTCCTAAAAATATCTATAAGTAGATCCTCTCTTCTCATTTTGCTCTATGCGCCACTTCTAAGTAAAATCCAAGCCTGATTTCTCCAGTTCCTTCTCAAACTCAGATTTTTGGTAAGTACTTTCTTCTAATCCTTACATCATTTAATTTAAATGTGCTTAGATTCATAAGAAACACTTCGCATTTTTAAGGAATTTTTGTCTGAATCTTCTTGCTTTGTTGTATCCTGATAAAAAATAATTGACCTACTTGAATCAAGATTTCACTGTAAAATTCCTTAGTCTAGGCGATTTCCAGGGTTATAAACCCCAGACTATACGATTTCCAGGGATGTAAGACCCTAGGTCGACCACTCAATAGTCCTGGCGGTTTCTGGGACTCCAAACCTAGTGCCTGCGATTTCCAGGGATAGGCCCAAGTTTGGGCTGAGCACCTCCTTGGCACCCAATCATGGGCCGAGTGCCTCCTACTTCTCCTTGTGCGAATTTTAGGTATAGGAACTGGGTTGGGCCAACCACCTAAGAGCTTGGTGGGCTAATCACTTCCTTTCCCTCCTTTAGGCGATTTCCAGACCTAGAATTAGGGCTAGACTGACCACCCATAGAGCTTCATAGGCTGAGTACTCCCTTTCCTTCCCTTAGGCGATTTCCAGGCCTAGAATTAGGGTTAGGCCGACCACCTTAGGGGCTCATGGGCCGAGTACCTCTTGCCTAGGCGATTTTTAGGGATTCAGGGTGGTCGGCCCAAACATAAGCCGACCACCTGGGATCCTAAAATAAAATTTTTCACCTCTGCTGGTTTCCTTGGGGGTCTTCCTTGTACTATAAAAATTAGCACTTTTCTGAAGCTTACTTCCTTGGGGTGATCGGCCAATGCTTAGGCTCACTGGGCCGACCCTCTATATAGAATCTTGCTCCTGATTTCTTCATTTTTACTCTTTAGTTCATGAACATGCCCCCAGCTGTTGGCTTCATTATGCTCATTTACTAACTTTAATCTTTATTTTTCTTCTGTTGTAGATGTCCAGCTCCTCTTCATCAGACAAGTCAATAAGTGAGCGTACTCCCCAAGAGTTCTTGGAAAGGTTTTAAATGATTCTCCCTCGTTCCGCTTTATACTTATTCAATGAGGAAGATTTCTTAAAGAGGTATGGTCTAATGGCGAGAGTGAAACAGACAACTCAGCAACCCTCTGAAGATGATCCTCAGATTGTCAGGCATATAACTCAGGGCTCCTCGCTGGGCTCTTCTCAGATTAATTCTCAGAACAGTATGCCTCGCTGCTCCCAAGGCACCCAAGGCACACCTCAGCGGAGTCATTCTTTTCAGCGGGATAGGTCAAGTCAGCGAGAACCATTGCAATGCCCTTCACACCGAGATACTATTCGAGTTCCCCATCAATCTTCTTCTCGACAAGATTATACTGAGGGCTCTCGTCGCTATACTACTCATCCTCAGGAGCGTCCCATTCACAGATTCCATCCTAAGGTGGTTCGCCCTCCTTCCAAGAGCAAGACAGTCTCGCCAACTGAGCAGCAGAAGAAGAGACGACAAAAGGAGTTCCATTTATCAGATTTTGGGGCCACCTTCGCTAGTGAGATCATATGGAAACTGGTTGAGAAGCCTCGCCCTACTGATTATGAGGTTGTTTGGTTCAAGGGAGCGCCCTCTGACATGACTGAAGAGAAGGTAAAGAACTTGAGGAAGACCTTTGACCTCTCCGGTGTGTCCACCACTATCCCTAGTCCAGATGACAGAGCTGAGGACCCTCCTCTGGGTATGTGCACTTGGACATGTTCTGCCATTAGGTCTGGGGCTCTACTTCCTCTTCATCTGTACTTCCGAAGTATAGCAGACTATTTTGGTATTAGTCCTTCTCAACTGGCTCCTAATGTGATCTTGACCTTATCTGCATTGTACATTATCTATCACCATAGAAAATGGGCTGCTCTAGTGCCTCACGAGATCCACTATCTGTTTGACCTAAAGACAAACCCTTCTCAGCGCAACTCGGGGTATTTCCACTTCCACTATTATATGAGCGAGGGTACCAACACCTTCTTGGAAGATATCTCTGGAAATAGCAAGGCATTTAGATATTCTGACAACTATTTCTTTACTAAGGACACAGAGGCCAACTACTCCAAGTTTAAGCACCTTGGGCCCTTTTATAGACCACTCCTGACCCAGGATATGACAGTTAGAGCCAAGGTACTGATTGCCATGACCCCTGAGGAGAAGAATGTCAAGACCCTCGTTACTCTCGAGAACCTTAGGAAGGTGGGGCTATTTCCTCCTACCATATCAGATGTTCTGGATGACAATGGTTCTGAGCCCGTGATAGCCATAGACTCCCCAGGACCCATTCATGTTGAGGAGGTACCCTCTTCGTCGGTGCTAGTCGGACATGAGGGTGATGGGGTGGGTGCATCTGCTGCGTATTCATCGCTTGCTTCGGACGACTTTGATGAGGCTACGTTTGAACTCGAATCACATTCAGAAGGTTCGACACTTTATCACCTTTATTTTATGATTCTTTTGTACTTAATATCCTTCTAACATTTGATCTTCTTTTGCAGGCTCAGACATGTTTGGTTTTGTCCATACCCAGCAGAGGTTGACTCCCACCGAGGCCAGTCCTTCTATTCAAGCGGCAAAAAGGGCTAGGGTTGAGGCTAAGTCGGTCATGGAGGTTCCTCTTGAGGTGTCTCCTCTGACTCCTTTTGCGTCTAGTCCAATTCTTTTGGCGTCTAGCCCTTTCGCAGAGGTAGAGCCATCTTTGTCTACACCAGTTCCTCCCATTTTCACTGATGCAGGTGCTTCTTGTTCTGCGCCTGCTCCTTTATCTGAGCCACACCAGTCTGCTATACGAAACTTAAGCACCCTCATGGACCGAGCATCGCATCTAGAGCAAACAACAACAACCTTTAATGGGATCAAGAATGAGGACCTGAACACCATTCTCATGAAGTCACTCTTAGACATTCAAAGTGTGAGTCCTTTACAGTTCTCTTCTCGTCTATTTAGCTTGTGTTTTGTTTATCTAACACTTGTATGTTCTTTGCAGGCATTGATGCTGGCCTCTCATGCCCGTGATAGGTCTGTAGAGTGTACTTCTATGCTCTCCAACCTTCGTTCTGAGCTTGAAGCTGTCCGCCAAGAGGTAATGGATCTTAGGCACATTCTTGGCTCTAGGGATGCTGACATTGCCTCAAAGGATGAAGATATCAACACCCTCCGCAGTACCGTGGAGCTCAAACAGAAGGAAGTGACTGAGTTGACTCTCAGGATAACCCAGATTGAGGGGGAACTTGACGATCAGCTCCAACAGCCTGAAGCTGAGAAAGAGAAGTTGATTGCTAACATGGACCAATTGCGGAAGGATTCTCTTGTCGAGAAGGAGCAAGAGGTCAAAGCTTCTCGGGACAAGGCTCGAGAGGAGTATTTAGAGACAGCTTTCTCTTGCTTCTACTTGATCTACAAGTCCAACAAAGATCTGAACTTGGATTTCCTTCTCGAGAAGACGCGAGTGAAGGAGCTTAGGAAGTGTCTGGCTCGTGAGGCTACTGAGGCTCAGGGTAGTCTTTAAGATGATACTCCTCACCCTAGTTAGTCTTCTTGGTCATTTATTCTGTCTTTCCTCTCATGCCATTGGCGGGGCACCTTGTACTTGACAGTTTTTACATATGGCATTTTATGCCTTTATGCTTTTTTGTTATGAGTACTCAACGTATTGATTGAAATTTTTTTATTTCCAATGCTTACTAAGTATATCAACTCACAACCCTCATTGGTTTAGGTATTAGTATACTTTGAACACATATATTTTACGTGCCATACTAACCTTACTCCTTCACGTTTTTCATGCTAACAACCATGAAAATGTGAGTAGTATGATACTTCACCAAGTACCATGAACAAAACAGTTAGGTCGACCACCCCATGGGTGATAGGCCGACCACCCTATAGGGTTGATGGACTAGTCGACCACCCCATAAGGGACATGGTAAGGAATCTCCCTACCAATGCCTTTTTTGTTTTTGTTTTTTGGACTTTCGGAACATATGTTGAACAAATGTCCTAGAAAAACCTGAGCTTGCTTAGTACTTAAGGTCATGGCCTCATTGCTCGTGTATACCATGATCGATATGTACTATATGCCCCCAAGAGATCATGGGTTTAAAAGCCTTGATCATTTGCTACTTGACCATGCCTTACTTCGAGCATTAGACACATAGTACTATCTTTTTCACCCAATGATGCAAGCAGCAAATGCTTGTCCCTCATTGGTAGTCGGGTGATGGTTTCATACTCAGTAGTAATGATACATATACACAGATGCAGATTGTGTAGTAAGTGTCGATCACGATCTACGTAATCTCTCGTGTACTCATTATAATGATTGTAGATAGAAGTGTCTAAGTTGGACCAACCGGGTCTAGATGGGCTAATCGAGCCTGTAACGGGTCTTAGATCAAATTATCGATTGGTCCCTCAAGGACCAGATTCAATTATGAACCGATAATGGCAAGATCCTCGGACCAGTCTCTTGTTTTTTTTATCGTATGGGCCGATAGGTTCCTCAAGAACCAGGATCGAACATGATCAAATAAGTTGGCGACAAGGTCCTTGGACCAGTCTCTCATTTGGATCTTATGGGTTGATAGGCTCCTCAAGAACCAAGGTCGAACATGATCCATTAATTTGGCGACAAGGTCTTAGGACCTATCTCCTTTGTTGATCGTATGGGTCGATAGGTTCCTCAAGAACCAGGATCGAACATGATCAAATAGTTGGCGGCAAGGTCCTTGGACCAGTCTCTCATTTGGATCTTATGGGTCGATAGGCTCCTCAAGAACTGAGATCGAACATGATCCATTAATTTGGCGACAAGGTCATCGAACCTGTCTCTCTTGTTGATCGTGTGGGTCGATAGGTTCCTCAAGAACCAGGATCGAACATGATCAAAGAGTTTGGCGACATAGTCCTCAGAACAATCTCTTGTTTGGATCTTATGGGTCGATAGGTCCCTCAAGGACCAGAATCGAACATGATCCGATAACTTGACAGGTTTAAAGGACAAGTCCTTCGTTGAACGAAATTTAAAGAACTAAGAGAAACTTAAGAAATTAAATTCATTCATTGAAGCACAGTGGCTGTTACATAGATAATTTGAAAAATACTACATTTGCAAATTAAAACTTGTGTCGCTGCTGAAAAGCTTCACTGATAGTACCGACTGAGGTGTTCGCCATTCCAATAGTTTTTTATTAGTTCTCCATTCAGTCAAGCTATCTTGTACGTCCCTGTTGGTATCACCTCAACCACAAGGTATAGCCCTTCCCAGTTAGGTCCTAGTACCCCTGCTGTAGTGTCCTTAGTGTTTAGGAATACCCTCCTGAGTACTAAGTCCCCAACATAGAATTTTCAATCTTTCACTCTGGAGTTGAAGTATTTGGCCACTTTTTGTTGATGTGCTGCTACTCTGAGATGTGCCTTTTCTCGTCTTTCTTCAATTAAATCGAGTGACTCTTCTATTAGTTGATGGTTCCTCCCTTGATCTTGTGTCCCCCATCTATGTGATGGGGGAGTGAGTTCAATTGGCAACATGGCTTCATACCCAAATGCCAAAGAGAATGGTGTATGCCCTGTCGCCGTTCGCGCCATCGTTCGATGTGACTATAGGACCTCCGGAAGTAATTCTGGGCAGGCTCCTTTGGCTTGTTCAAGGCGTTTCTTCAGAGTGTCTTTGATAGTCTTGTTCACTGCTTCTACTTGGCCATTAGTTTGGGGGTGTGCTACCGAGGAAAACCTCTTTGTGATTCCATGCCTCGTACAAAAGTCGGTGAACATATCACTATCGAATTGAGTCCCATTGTCCGAGACTATCTTCCTTGGCAGGCCAAATCAACATATGATATTCTTCACCACAAAGTCTAAGACTTTCATCGAGGTTATGGTGGCGAGCAGTTCTGCTTTAGTCCATTTGGTGAAGTAGTCCACAACTACAACAACAAATTGGACTCCTCCTCTTCCCGTGAGTAGCTTTCCGATTAGGTCGATCCCCCATACAACTAAGGGCTAAGGGCTTTGCATTTGTGTTAATTCGTTAGATGTCGCTCGGGGTATCTTGGAGAACATTTGGCACTTGTGGCATCTTCTGACATACTCCATCGAGTCTTCATTCATTTTCGGCCAAAAGTATCCTTGTCTTAGGACTTTCTTCAATAGGCTCTGCCCTCCAGTGTGATCTCCACAAAACCCCTCGTGTACCTCGATCATTAATAGCTTTGACTGGTTAGGTGTAACCCTTAGCAGTGGTAGGGAGTACCCCCGTCAGTATAGTACCCCTTCGACTATCATATATTGCGTAGCTTGTCTTACCAACTTCTTGCTTTGTTCCTATCGTTGGGCACTACTCCTTGGTTGAGATAGTTAATAATAGGGGTCATCCATGTATCTCCTAACTCAACAGGTAGTGTCTCCTGCTCAGTTATGCTTCTTTTCGCCAAGTATTCGACGGGAACAACATTTAAGGTGTCTGCGTCTTTGGCACTGGCAAGCTTGGCTAAGGCATCGACATTAGCGTTCTGTTCTCTTAGGACTTGTATAATAGAGTATTTCATGAATTGTACCAATAAGTCCTTCACCTTGTTCAGGTACTGCACCATCCTAAGTCCCTTGGCTCGAAACTCCTCCAGTACCTGGTACACCACTAGCTGGGAATCGCTGAATATCTCCAGGGATTGTGCATGTACATCCCGAGACAAGCGTAATCCAGCTAATAATGCCTCGTACTCAACCTCGTTGTTTGAAGCGTTGAATCCAAATCTGAGAGCTCAATGGATTTGATGATTCTCCGGAGTGATCAGTATGATTCCTGCTCCTGAGTTGTGTTCATTGGATGCTCCATCAACATATAGCTTCCATACAGGAGTATTTCCTTCCTTCTCGGTATCTCCACTCTCCGATTGGTAGGAGGGGTCTTCAAGGTTGGTTCCTTCGACTATGAAGTCCAACAATGCTTGTCCTTTTATCACCGTCCTCGAATGATAAGTGATATCAAACTGTCTTAGTTCTACTGCCCACTTGAGTAATCGTCCGGAGGTCTTTAATTTCTGAAGAACCTGATTCAGCGGTTGATCGGTCAAGACTTGGATCGAGTGAGCTTGGAAATATGGACGCAACTTTCAAGAGGAGATTACTAAATAATAGGCTAGTTTTTCAAGAGAGGGATACCTAGACTCCGCACCTACTAGCCTTTTACTGATATAGTATACAGGGTGTTGTACCCTGTTCTCTTCCTTTATCAAAGCATCACTAATTGCATGCTCGGTGATTGCCAAATAGATGAAAAGTACTTCTCCATATAGTGGCTTCGCTAGGATGGGAGGTTGGGCGAGGTGTTCCTTCAAGGCTCGGAAAGCCTCCTCACACTCCTCGATCCATTGGATCTTCTTGCTGCCCCTCAGTAAGTTAAAGAAAGGGATACACTTGTCCGTAGACTTTGATATGAACCTACTGAGGGCAACTACTCTCTTGGTTAAGCTTTGCACTTCTTTGATTGTGGTAGGTGACTTCATGTCAATCAATGCTTTGATCTTCTCGGGGTTAGCCTCGATTCCACGTGAATTGACTATGTATCCGGGAAATTTACCAGTACCAACTCCAAATGAACAATTGAGAGGGTTTAGCTCCATGCTATACTTTCTAAGTATTGCAAAACATTCCTCTAAGTCTTGAACATTCCCTCCAGCTTATTTGGACTTGACCAACATGTCATCGACGTATACCTTCATATTTTTGCCGATCAAGTCTCGGAACATGCCATTCACTAAATGCTGGTAGGTGGCCCTGCATTCTTCAAGCCGAATGGCATCACCTTATAACAGTACAATCCCTTGTTTGTCTAGAAGCTGGTATGCTCCTCTTTGAGAGGGTGCATACTTATTTGATTATACCTAGAATACGCATCCATGAATGAGAGTATTTCATGTCCTGCAGTTGCATCGACCAGTTGGTCTATTCTGGGTAGTGGGAAGCAGTCTTTGGGGCAGGCCTTGTTCAGATCTATGAATTCCATGCATGTTCTCCACTTCCCATTTGGTTTTGGGACCAACACAGGGTTTGATACCCAATCAGGGTAGTCGGCCTCCATTATAAAACCGTTTTCCTTTAGCCGCTCGACCTCATCCTTCACGGCTTGAGATCGGTCTTTATCAAGCAGTCTCCTTTTTTGTTGCACTGGTGGGTAGTTCTTGTCTATATTGAGGACATGACTTATTACAGATGGAGAAATTCCAACCATGTCCTTATGTGACCAGGCAAAGACGTCCTGGTTTTTCTTCAAAAATTCTACCAATTGTGCTTTAATTTCGATCTTTAACTCTTTCCCGACTTTGATTGCTCTAGTTGGGTCCTCCTCATCTAGTAGGACTTCATCAAGATCTTCGACTGGTCCCGCCCCAATGACGTCATCCCCAAAGCGAGAATCGATGTCATTTCCCTTACTTTGGGAAACTTGCTATAATAACAAATCTTCGTTAAAAAGAGCCCTCAGCTCTAGTAGAATGTTTCTTTCAACGTCAACTTCCATGTTGACAACCTCATCGGTTCCTTCACTCTCTTCACAGCAGGTTACTATCATGTTGTTTACGCATGGTCCTTTCTTTGCCTTGACCACTGATGCATTATAGCATTCTCGTGCCTCCCTTTGGTTACCATGTACGCATCCTTGCCCTGCGCTGGTGGGGAACTTCAAAGATAGATGCCA
The DNA here is from genome assembly GCF_963169125.1 of Humulus lupulus. Taxonomy (NCBI): domain Eukaryota; kingdom Viridiplantae; phylum Streptophyta; class Magnoliopsida; order Rosales; family Cannabaceae; genus Humulus; species Humulus lupulus. The sequence continues at coordinate 120,016,302 of NC_084795.1, read as the reverse complement.
GATAGATACTGCTGCGTGTAATGCCATCAGGAGGGGTCTCCCGAGTACTACATTGTAAGCCGATGAGAAATCTACCACCAGGAACTCTGTCATTACAGTCTCATGCCTAGGGGCATCCACCACTGTGACCGGTAGTTTGATAGTTCCTGCTAGTGCTAGGCATTCTCCCATGGACCCATATATCACTTGGGAACACGGTGTCAGGTCCTTGACCATGAGCTTCATCTTCTCAAGGGATGATTTGTAGATGATATCTACCGAGCTTCTCGTATCCACCAAGCATCTCTTCACTCGGGCATTGGCAATTTGAATGGTAAGGACTAGAGGGTCATTGTGGGGGTACCTCACGTGTCTGGCATCATCCTCTGTAAAAGTGAGTGTTTCACTTTCATACTTTGGATTTTTTGGAGACTGTTTACCGAGTTTTTCGGAAACGAATACGAACAGAATAATAAAAAGATAAGAACTGTAGAAGTGCAGAAATGTAAATAAACAAACAGTGTTTTTACGTGGTTCAGGCGTTAACGAGCCCTAGTCCACGAGTCGATGTTATTATACTTGTAGAGAATAACAGTTAAACAGCTGGTGTACAAGAAACTCACAACCTCACAGTGTTTCTCTCGGGTTCTCTTGGAGAAGATGAAGCTAGAGAGATTTTAGTAGAGTTCTTGCTATGTGATTTGTTGGCCCTCCTCACTATCGTAAAATGAGGGGGTCTTTATAGCTAGGGTTTTGGATTAGGGTTTTTCTCTACTCACATGAGTCTTAATTACACCAGCCATAAATAGGGGATACAATTACCGTAGTCGCCTGGCTACCGGGCTCTATGTGGGTATATTTACGTGAAAGTATGGGGAATGCACAAAGGCAGCCGTCTTTTCCAAGTTGTCAGCGGAACAGTAGGCGAAATGGTACTTTTAGGCGTGCTGGGATGTGTGCAGCCTTGACCTGTCGGGCGTGTCAGGTGGGATCCTGTGTCAGGCGGATATCATTCCAACTATGCCTCCTCCATGACTCGACCACTTGGTCTTGTTCCGTGCGAGGCACGGAACTGTTTCCGCGAAGTCAACCTGAAGAGCTTCTCCTGGAAGGAGCTTCCCCGAAGGATATCCCTTCGGGAGTCCGGGAGAGTTGACGAGCTTCCGTGTCGCGGGAGAGGCGAAGCCTTTCTGTCCATCCGCGAGCTCTGGTCACCTACCGTGAAAGAATTTGATAATTCTGCTTCCCCGAGGATATCCATCTAAACTCTATCCGGAAATCTGGATAACAGAGACTGCTCCTCGACCGCCATACACTGGGAAGACTCCCCTACCTCATGCCCAAGGGTCCTTGCATATCTCTCACAAGCATTGTTACTGTTGCCTGCTATGTGGAGCCCTCCACATATGGTATCCAGTGTGAAGTCTACAGCCGCCAGCTCCAGTGGTGGACTCCTTTGCCTTCAGAATTCTGGATTCCTGCTTGGGGTCTTGGTCTTGCCTCGGTACCTTGAGAGTTTTCCTGATCGGAGAAGAAACTCTATCCCATCCTTCAATTGTTTGCACTCGTTTGTGTCATGCCCATAATCATTATGGAAACGAAAAAACTTATTCTTGTCCTTTTTTTCCTTCTGAACACAAGGGTGGTGGCTTTCGGTATGGTACCTCCTGATATGTTGCCAAGTAAATCTCAGCCCTTGATGTGGTCAGGATGGTATAATTGGTGAACCTGGGCTGGTAGGGTTGATGCTTAGCTTGTTTATCGGCGGGTGCTGACTTAGCATTCTTTTCTCCACCTTGCTCAGCCCCTGAGGTATTCCTCTTCTTACCGTTGCCCCCACTGTCACCCTGAGGGTTTGCGTCGTTCTTATCTGCCTTGACAGTGGTCGGATGGTTTATGCCTTTTTCTTCCTTCATGATAGCATCATCTAGCTTCATGTATTTGTCAGCTCGGTCCAGGAACTCCTACAAGGTGTTGATATGGTTCCTGTGTATACTATCCCACAAGGGACTTCGATAAGTTATTCCTGCCGAGATGGCAACGAACATCCCTTCATCTCCTACTGTGGCCGCTCGGTTTGCCTCTCTCATGAATCTTTGAATGTATTCTTTCAGGGATTCTTCTTTCCCTTGCTTGATGTTAGCTAGCTGATTGGCATAAACCGGTTGAATCCGCCTGGTACTAAAGACCTTGTAGAATTCCTTCCTGAACTGCTCCCAGGAAGTGATGGATTTAGGTTTGAATTTCCAATACCATTCCTGAGTTGAGATAGAGAGAGTGGTAGGGAATACCCTGCACTTATAATCATGCTCCACACCGAGTAACTCCATCTGATCATCGAACTTCCTAATGTGTCGTACCGGGTCCTCCTTCCCAGTGTATGTAGGAATTTTTGGGGTCTTGTATTTCGGTGGTGGTTGGGCAGCTTGGATCTTGGCACTGAAAGGACTCCCACTTCTATGAGCCAACTCGACATCTGAAGGTTTCTTTGTTAGACCCTGAACAACCATAACGAGTGCATCTATTTGAGCCTGTACTACTGGTGGGATCACTGCTCCAGGTGGGGTAGAGGTCCCTAGTACCCCCTCCTGAGCGCTGGTCCTCCTGTTGATGACCTCCCTCAAATCCTGAGGTTGCGCATCTTTCCCCAGCCTATCGAACATAGTACTTGTGTTATTCATTGGTTTTTTTCCCTTGCGAGATTGAGGGTGTAGGGGTGGTAGGTCCGCCTTGCCCCTGTCGGTGCGACCATGCCCACAAGCCTCTCCTCCTACATGACTTTGAGACTTTGAGTGGTCATTTCCATTCCTCTCACGCCTTTTAGATGTTTGACCCTCATCTCCTGCATTGTTTCGTCAGTCCCCTTGGGAGGGGGCCTTCGGGTTGGTAATACTCCTACTCCAAGATGGAGTGTTATTTTTCTTATTCATGGAGGAGGCAATCTTGGACTGTGCCTCTTCATCTTGTCTCTGGGAAAGTGGTTCTGAGAGTGTCCTTGGGGTCCTACTCCTCCCCTGGGACTCTCTGTTATTGTTGTCTCACATTCCTGCTGCTTTGGCTTGAGCCTCCCTCACCGCCTGAGCAGCATCTTCAGCGTTAGCTTGGGCTAACTGACTAGCCACCTCCAAGGCCACAACGGTGTCTTGGTTCTTTCGGTCAGCCTCCTGCTCCTTCTGAATCATCCTCTGGACCTGCTCATCGATCTCCCGTCGTTGCCATTCCATAGTCACCCTCTGAAGGGCAATTTATGCAGCAAAGGCAAGCTGCCTCGCCAGAAATTGCGCCATCTCCTCCTGGTGAGCTTCCTGTGGATCTTCTGCATCATATTGATCTCCTACCTCCACCTGAGGTTCATTAACAGGATCTATGGGATCCTGGGTGGGGGGATCCCTGGGAGCAGTCTTCTTTGTCTGACTGGGTTTTGGAGGCATCGTAAAAATGATGAAAGTGTGTTTCTGGATTTCATACTCTCAATGAAAGCACCAAAATGTTGACCTGTGAAATTGGCCAATGGTCATATGTACAGTATACAACACCTTTTGAACGAAATAAATTGAATAAACGATAGAGTACGATTATCTTAAGTAAACACATAAATTTTATAGTGGTTTAGCCCTGATCTGATGAACAGTAATAACCTAATCCACTTAGCTTTTAGTATTGAATAACTCGACAATTACACTGTTGAACCAAATTATTCACTCGTTCTCACTTGCCCAGAATTTCTCCCCAAATGTTCTTTAGATCTCCAAAATTCTAGAAAAAGTGATCCAGCAAAGAGTAAAAAAAGTCCCTGTAAATGAAGCCCTGGGTCCTTTATTTATAGTACCCAGGGGATGTTACATGACCAGTAGTACAGGGATTGTGGTTAGGTACATGATTATCATGTAATGGAGAGACATGTCCACCTTCCCATGATCATGAGATCGTGAATCTTCTCGTTGTTTCTTTAGATCGTGGTAGATAATGCATGGTTGAAACTTCTGGGAAAATGTTAAGTCTCTGTTGGTATATGAGACTTAGGTGCTAGGCCCGACGACCAAAGCTTGGGTGCTGGACCTGAGACCTTCTGGGTGGGGGACCTGTTGATTCTCTAGGTGTTAGGCCTGTTGATCTTCGGGGTGCTAGGCCTATTGATCTCAGTTTGAACGAGAGTGGTTATTTCTCAGTGAAGTGTACTTGGGGGTTTAGGCCAACCACCCCATGAAAATATAGGGTGGGCCAACCACCCAGGTGGCTCTTGGGCCTGCTTAGGCTGACCACCCTAGGGTTTGCGGTCAGGCCGACCACCCTTAGGGGTCCTTGGGCATACTGGGGCCGACCACCCTAGGGGTTGGGGTCAAGCCGACCACCCCTAGGGGTCCTTGTGCATGCTGGGGTCGACCACCCCCAGGGTAGGGGTCAGGCCGACTACTCCTAGGCCCTTATGCCTACTTAGGCCGACCACCCCTAGGGGTAGGGGTAAGGCCGACCACCCCTAGGGGTAGGGGTAAGGCCGACCACCCCTAGGGGTTTTAAGCTTGGTCGACTTCCCTAGGTCCTGGACCTATCTTTTTTGCCCGTCGGTCTTTTCTCAATACTTTGTCGTTTTTCCCTGATTTGTGATGTCACGTGTCACATTCTCATTCGCCACGTCATCCTCGTATTTTTGAGGGATAACACATTCAGTTGAGAAAAATCCTAAGCTTTAAAGATTTTTATTTTTTGTGAGTTGTGAGAATGAGAGAACAACTTTTTGAATTTTTATTGATCAATTGAGTTGGTTAAAAGTTATTTTTTGGAATTTAAAATATGACATTTACTAGAAGGATAATTTTTGTTTAAAAGAGTCTTTGTTGTAATTTTCTCTTAATCTATTGTATTTTTTATGTTGTCTCTTGTCAAATTTTTTTTTATATATATATATATATATCTAAAAAGAAATATACAAAAAAAAAATGAATAAGGAAGAAGAAAAATAAGAACAAGAGCAACATTTCTCATTTCCCATCTTTTGTAATTTTGTTGAAATAAAACATAATTAAAAAAAATCAACATTACTACATTTGTTTTCAATATGTGTAATAAAAAAAAGTCGCGTGTTAAATTTTGTATTATTTTTTATTTTGGCTCTTAGTGTTATTTTGTAAATCCCAAAAGTTTCTATGTCATTTGAGTTCCAATTAATTGATTAACCTATCTTTCGATAAAATGATAATATCCATTTTGAGCGTTCATTGATATATTTCCGACTCCAAGAGTGTCAACATTTTCCTAAAAATATTTTCAATACTTTTGTGAGGATTTGGTGTTGATACTTTATTCCTTGGTAAGTTTTCAAATCTGTTTGTGTTATGAATTATGAAAAGATTGATATTGTTTGGTACACACACACACAACAACTCTTGATTACAATTTTGATAGTTTTAAATAGTATTTTCTAAGTTCTCACTAAACATTTTGTTAAGTAATTTGACATAATTTATTTCATTATTTCAACTTAGTAATAATTTTTATTTGCTTGAATTGCTAGAGACTAGCAATAAGCTAGTTGGAGGTTGTGATTAAGGGTCAAAAATGCTAATTTATTGATTTTAATTGTCAAAATAAATTAAGTTTTAATTAATATTTTTATGAAATTAATGTGATATATTTTATAAATGAAAGTATTTAATTTGGATTTAATTTGTTTTCATTTTGTAGGAAAATGATACAATTTTGGTTGAATAAAATAAAGCAAAAAGAAAAGGAAGTAAAAGTGGAAGAAAATGAAAAAAAAGTTGACATTTTGAAAAAGTCAAGCCCAAATTGAAAAAACTCAATTCAATTCATGAAGCTATCATGTCACCAATCCATGTAATTTCTTCTCCACCAATAAGAGATGTCAATTACAACTTATTCCAACAAATATTGGCAATCCATGTGCTTTATTTTCAACCAATATGCTTTATTTTCAACCAATAGAAGTGTCTTCTTTTCAACAAAAATTAGCAATTCATATGCTTCCCTCTCAATCAATGGTGGCTTGCCTTATGTCATTTCCAGTATAGTTTTTTTTGTATTTTACACCTATAAATAGGATGTAGTTTTCATTTGTAAAACACACATTTCCTACACATTTCTCTCCCTACCATATTTTCTCTCAATTTCCTCTTCTTCATTTTATCTTTAAGCCTAGTCTTCTCACATTTTTAATGGAAAATGTGAGAATGACTTTTAACTTAGGCTGGAGTTTTCTTTTGATGATGATAAATGTGAAGCTTTGTATTTTGTAATATTTTTATTTTGAATTTATAAAAATGTTTTAATGTTCGAATATTTGAGTTTTATTATTTCTATCATTATTTAAGCAATTAATATATATTATTAATTTTATATAGATTCAGTCAAGTTTTTTCTATGTAATTTTATTAAAATAATTTATATTAATTTTATTATTTTGTAGGTGGTCTTTTACTGCATTATCACCAAGATAGTATAGTGTCGCTTCTAGATTTCTCATAACAATAGTATTAGTATGATATATTAATTTGTTATTTTGCGAGTAGTCTTTTACTGTATATTATCAACGGTATTATGTCTATTCTAGGTTTTTTATAACAATAACATGTGCATGTACTTCAAGTATGAAATTTTATTACTCAAATACATTTGCAGATTATCAAAGTAAATAGGTGACCAAAATATATTGTGGAACTTCGATGCCTCACCAAACCTTTTTATTATTTATCGTCTTTTATTTTTAATCCTTCAAACAAACAAATCTACAAAAATATTGTTTATTTTCACTGTTCTTATATGTTTTATTTGTCTCTTTGTTTCTTTACTTCCTTGTGGAATCGATCGCCCATCTATACTACAACCACTGCTTAGTGGATGCACGTTTTGGGTGTTAATCACCTTTATTGTATAGTTTTTTTAGAAAACAGTTTCTAACTTTTCTAAAACTGTACCAAACTGTCATTCAATCATTTTCCTCACTATAATTAAAAATATATTATTTTAAGAAAATTAAATAAATAAACGAACATTCACTTTTTACATGAATTAAATGAATTTTATATTTAAGGCCCATGATAATAGAGATTGTTATCGTTTTTTCTTCTTTAAGAGTTTCTTTTTCCATTAGCATTATCTTTTTTCATGTGTAATAATAATTTGTATAAGAAAAATTATCGCTAAGGGTATATTAGGTAGGCAAATGATAACAACGTCATGTTTCGCTAAGCAAAGAGCGTCAACTTGGGTTGGTCCTGCTCCCTAGTCTCTTACTCTTTAGGAGGAGGGTTGGGTTTGGTAGGAAGCGAGTTAGAAAGAGAATATGAAACTCAAGTATTTGAAGTGGTTAAGTCTACTATCAAATCAAGCTAAAATGTATGATTTATTTTGAAACACAAATTTTCAAACTATTAAAAATAAATTTACTAAACACGAGATAGACTTGATATTCTCATTCTCACCAAACATAACCTCCATAACAAATATTAGCGGTGCTCATGATTCAAACTAATCTAATTACCTCGAACCAATTTAATTACTAAAAATTGGATATCCAACTACAATTGAATTGAATTGGATTTGAAAAGTTAGATGTTAATTGGATTACATTGGTTATTAGATACACTTTGAAAATCTAATTAAGAACTGATCTAATCCAATCTTCATTAAAATATTTATATATTTATATATATCATATTATATTAAGTATAAATATATTTAATTATAAAAGTTTATATTAGTTGTCATATAATATATCTTATTATGTAAATATATCATGCTAATGACTAGATGTATTAATTTTAAAGTCTTAAGTAGTATTATTAGTGAATATTGTTAGTTTTTTTGTATATTTTTTATTTGTTAATCTTTTTAATATTAAAATTCAAATTAAGAAATAAAAAAATGATTAAATAATTGATCAAATTGAATTACAATTTAATTATAATTGAATTAAATTAAATTTTAAAGCGAAATTTAATTAAATTGGATTCTCATTTCCAACATCCACTTCTTATTGGACTAAATTGAGTAAAGACAAAAATGTTGTAACGGATTAAAAGAGCACGCTTACCAAATACCCCCTTGAGGAGCAGTGTTGAGTGGGTAAGCATCTAGTCACAACATAAATAATGCCCATATTTTAAAAAGTTTTGTTAAGGGTATTTATTTATTTAATGTTTTATAATATAATATGATTTTATAAAAAAGATATTGATGTATTGACAACTAGATTATATTGACCCAAATTCTTGGCCACGCAATCTCTTTTCACATTAGGCACTTTAATAAGTTAAACGAGTCAAAAGCACCTGGGCATTGAAAAGGTTCCATCAAATAAACTAATTCTTCTTTTAAGCTTTCTATATCAACTTTTTTATAAACTAAGTTCACATCTGATATTAGATTAATTGTATATATGTGGGTGAGCTAAGATGAGAATAAATTAATTATGGAGAGCAATTTTCTTTGTGGAATATTTGGATTGACAAGACACTCACGATGAGTGGGAAAGCAACCACCGAACAGTGAATTAGGGAATTGTAGTGACCGACTTATATTAGTTGTACATGAAATTTTATTCTACCGTATAATAAAATAAAAAAATATTTATGTCACATTACTCATGTGTCAACCTATAAGAGTTGTCACGCAAGTTTATAGAGCTCATTGCATAATGGCAAAGAATGATTTATCAAGATTTTTTTTTATTATTATTGAGGGATGGATTCCCACCATCAATACTGAGATTAAAATTTTGTTGGTCTGTCTTGTTTAGGTTGATAAATGTTGATAGGACTCTTGGTAGGAGTGTTCAGAAAATATCCAGATTTAATCAAATATATATGAACTAATTGAATTCGTAAAGTATGAATATTTCTTTTTATACAAATTGAATACACTTTCACCTATAAAACTAACCGATCCAATTCGCACACATACGTATTTTAAAAAAAATTATAAATATATATAATAATTATTTTTATTATTTCAAAATTTAATATTTTTATAAATATTAAATCATAATAAAATTAAAAGATCTTTTGAAGATATAGTTGTTAGAAGTTTTTCGTTGAATTGAAAAACATATAGGTTAGTCCCATATTGTTTATGAGAAGAATTTTCCCTCTTACTTGGCCTATATGAGGAAGTCTAGGCTTATAGTTTAACACATATTAATTCCTTAAGTTTAAGGTATATAATAATATTAATTATATTTATATTATAGTTTTAGTTAAAAGTTTTATATTCTTAGTGTGGTAGAGTTCGAGTATATTTAGTTTGGCGAAGTAATTGAGTTACTTATCGTTCTCCGTTGTATCTTGGGACGTTGTATCCTGGGAGACAGATGTTGAAACCTCTTGGAGGCGGCGAATCTGTTTTAAGAAAACTGTGTGATACACAGGCCTTGGTTTTTATTTTGTTATTATTATTGTTCATTATAATTATTATCTAGATTAATTATAATTGCTATTTATATTATAGTTATTTATATTGTGTTATTTATAATTATAATATTTATGTATCTTTAATTTTGTAGATATAAATATTGTATATATCATAATTGCGTTTATTCAAGTGTTATATCTAATTATGTTATATTTTTCCCACTATGGTTTCATTTGTTATATTTTTTTTATTTTTTGTTTTTTATTTTAATTGAATATATATATTTTTTTGTTTATTTTGAGTAATGTGTATAATATGTTTGAGATAATGTCTCATAAAAAGATAAAATGATGTATGTTTTGCTTGTTATGTTTAAACAATTAAGTGCAAGATATATGATAAAAAATAATTTATTTTTATGCATTTATATATGGGCACTTCTGGCATCCCTCAATTAGTTTTGAGGGACTTAGTCCTTGAGTAATTTTGGGTCATCTAATGTGGACACTTTTTGGGTTGAACAACTCGCTTTCAGTTAAAGCCTTAGTGGTGCAAAAATACCCCAATTTTTACCCTTTAATTGGCTACTGTTTCTCTACCCCCTTCGTGGGTTCTTCATTTTTTGTTTAATTTAAAAAATCTTAAGAGAAGTGAGTAAATTTCCCTCCCTCGAAAACTATGGATGCCGTTTGAGAAGGTAATTATTTTGTGGCGTTTTTGGAGTACATTCTTGATTTTGGGTTGAAGGTCGGGTGGGCAATTTGGGTCGCTGGTGTCGGGGTCAACGTGTTTCGAGTGACGCTTGTTGTAGTGTATGGCTTGGTGGAGTTCTTCCATTCATGGTGAGTTGTTGAATATTTTAGCTTGTGTAATTTTAGCTGGGCATAACCGTTTTCTTCATTACATGTTCTTGCAATAGTTGTGATTAAGTAATTTTTATAGAAACTATGAAAGTTAGGAACTTTAATTATAGCTTTTGTTAGGAAAATGGTTGAACCAAAGAAATGGGTGTATAGAAGTTGAAGTAATTTCCAATTTAGCTATAAGTAATTTTATCTCTTAATTGAAGTTGAAGTTTAATTTGATAATATGAGAAGGTTAAGATACTCCTGAGAAAAAAAAAAGAGGGGGAGGGGGCGAGTTGATTGAAAAATGAAAATTTAGAAAGAATTATGTTTGGATTAAAGCTTAGAATTTGAAAAGGTTTATTGATCATATTTGGAAAGTTGATTAAAGTATTTATCAGTTGTCTCTCATTAGGTTTATTGTTAAATGCACACTTTTTTGGACATGATTTATGGTTATGCATAGTGTTTATTTTTTATTTTGAATTTGTGGTATGATATAGAGTTTTGCTTCCAATTTATGTTGTGATTTTTTATTGAAATTTGGTACATTGAGTTTGGACAAAAATTTGGAATTCAATAGCTGTTAGTGGTTTGATTTTAGGGCTAGTTTGTAATGCCAGGGATAGTCAAGACCATTACACTGTGTATTTTAAATAGTGTTGGACTTGCAAATCATGTCATTTGGAAATAAACGTGTGACTAAGAGTAATTAATAAATTAGGGCTTAAAATTTTTGATCATGGGAATGACTACTTTCATTTAAAAGTTTAAGTTTGTATAAGGGATCCCAAAATAAGTATTTACAACTCCAAAAGTATTTACATCATAAGTCGGCCTAAGCGACAAAATCAATGTTTGACTCTAGTCCCTGATTAATCCTCGGCTGTGGTGGTCAAGCAGTTGGAAATGTACACGCCGCCCCTAATGCTCTCCAACTCATGGCTGGTCCAGCTTCCCATTTCCCTTACCTGCACCACATAGCACCTGTGAGCCAAGGATCAGCAAGAAAACTTAAATCAATAGATTCAAATAAGCAACAAAGTATAAACAACAAGCTTAGCAGTAACAATCCTACTCAAATAAACACATAGTTCAACTTTAACTGTCAATGAGTTAGACAAGTGCAGAATGCACCTCTACATATTTAGGTGGCATTCAGGCTAGACAAGTGCATATTGCACTCCCAGGTTGCCCTAGCCAAATGGCCTACTTTTCGCACGCTTATTGTCGTCCCCAACTCCCTTAGAGCGAGCTTTCAGATCATGTATAATCCAACATACAATTTGTATAACACACAATCAGATGTAGTGTATACAAGCATGCCTAATCAAACAATCACAGTCATAACCACAATTATTCTCATTAATAGGGGCTCAAGCCCTAATTACAACAAGGGTGCATTTTTCTTACCTCGAATCCTGAGCAGGTAGCGTATGGCGATCCCGAGCGCGATCCCTACTCCCGAGCTCTAACGGTATAATCTAGTCACAACTCAATAACGAGTAATCATCAAGATCTAAACTAATTAAAAGCTTTGAAATTACTTACTTGCCTCTGGGACCTCGAATACTATTAAACCTGGTAGTAAAATCCTTCCCGATCCTTTAGGTTTGAGTTCCTGAGCTTAAAAACCCATTTTTGTCAAAACCTCTCATTTGGGCCGCAACGCCCCCACAAGCGTCATGACCCTCTACAAGTCAGAGAGAAAATCCCCTTAATTCCCTAGACATGCACTGCGACGCAACCCACCTAGCGTCGCGACACTAAGGCGGTTCAGAGAACCACCCCTAGCCCCTGAGTTCATGCGGGTTGTGGCGCTCTAAGACAGTGTTGCGGCGCGATCCTGCGAACCCGCGAACTCAGATATTCTGGGTTTTTCCTATGTTTTCCCCGAGCCAAAATCTCTCCAAACCTAATCCAAAGTTATACCAAAGCCCCAATTGAGTTTATGAATCTCAATAACACATCATAAGCAACACAATTACCCCTGAAACTAAACCACATCCATACCAAAACTCAAAATCAAAACTAAAGTTTAAACCTAAAAAATACACTTAAACCATAACAGAATTCTCTCAAAACCAGGGCATAAATCTTACCTTAACTGAGATTACGACCTCAAGCTGCCTCTTAATTCCATTCCTAGCTTTAATCCCTTCATTCACAACTTCAATTTTCATGCCTTCCTCCTCAAAAATCCTAAAGCTTCCCCAAAACTTCAAGAGAGAGAGAGGGAAACGAGAGAGAGAGGGAAATGGAAGTTGATTGTTTGTGCTGAGTGTTTCCCTTTTTTTATTCTTTCTAAAAGTTTCTATTCTCAACTAAGTCCAACCAAGGCTTGGGAAAAGACCCTAATGCCCCTAACCCAAGTGCTTTCCCTTTAATGCCCTCAAGGGCAAAACTGTCATTTGCCACATTTCCCTCTAATCCTCAAATAACACTATAAATTCCCAATTAACCCTGACATACCCAAATAATCACCAAATAACTTCCCATTACCTGCTAAACCCCAGTAATGTACTAAGTTACCAAAATATCCCTAGGCTCACCCCGAGCTGGGTATTTGATCTTGTTGTGACTTTTCCGCCAACTCGCTCACTAGGATCGCCTCGAGCTGACTATTGAAAATATATCCACATAATAATGTGGTCTCAATCACATAACACATATAATTACATATATACCCTCAACAGGTCAAAATTAAAAAAATTCACTTATTAACAAAAACGGGCCCGCATGCATATTTAATACACATAAACATGCACACGTCTTCATATCAAAATATAATCCATATAGGCAACATAATCACACATATATTCAATTAATTTAACATAATTCACATATAAATTCAATTATGCCATCTCGACACACTAATCAAGGCACTAAGATTTATTAGCAAATTTGAGACGTTACAAGTTTATGCATTCTATGTTGTGAATTTGGACAGAGATTGTTTTTTTTTTTGGACTAATATTTGGATTGAAGTGCTAGTTATATAATGATTCTTGCTTTTTCATGAGTGGATTTGTGATGATTTTGCTGCATTGATTTTATATTGGTTTTTTAGTTTTAATATATGTTATTGGTATAATTTTCTTTAGTTAGTTTTTGACTGCATTGGGTTGACCCACATATGGGTTATTTTTTGAATTTTCTAAACCGTTGTTGAACTGATATTGCCTAGTATTTTTCGCGTGATTGGGGAAAAATGAGTTGGTTTTATTTGCTTATTATATATGCTCTTGTTTTGGCCTTTTGTCATCTACCCTTTGGCTGATTTTTGCATTTGATGATCCAATTTTGTATACGGTGTAGATCTTTTTCAAGTACATTAATTCATGTTATGTGAGCAACGACGTTTGTTACATTACTAGAGCTAAATGGTTATGTAACTAATTAATTAAAGCGATGTACTTGGCGTTTGGACATTTCAAAGTATACTCCATTTTAAAGTTCTTTTAATTGGTATGTCATTGAGAAAGAATTAGGTTTTATAATTGCTAAGTAAATTTAAGAATGAGGCATAGGATATTATGTTTATTGGTGATTGTTGAATACTTTGATTGGCGAATTGTTGAAGATATTGATAATTATAAGTTTTTTTTGAATTTATTTTTCTATTTAAGGTGACAGGTTATCTTTCGTTGCTAAACAGGATCAGAAAATGGTTGAAACAAAGAAATTAGATTATAGATGCTCACCTCGTAGGCCTCTTTTGGTTATGTAGAATATGAATGATGATCATAAAGAAGTGATAAAAGAAATGGGGTTCGGGGCACTTTTGGGGTTGAAAGATTGTAGCGTGAGAAGGAATCTAATAACATGGTTGGTCTCTATGTTCAACGTTGAAGATGGGTGTTTGGACGTTCACGACAAATAATTTAAGTTGGATAGTAAATTTTTTAGTGCTACCATGGGTGTTAAGGACGGTGTTCAAGATATACTAGAATGTAGCAATGAAGATCATCCAAATGAGAGGCTTGAAAGAACATCTATGCAAGTTTTGGAGGATAAACTGAAACATAATCAATCGATCGACATGTCTTTCGTTCAAGATTTCCTCTTGTTTCTTGTTAGTGTTTTCCTTATGCCGAACACGAGACTAAAAGTTGCCTGCAAGTTTATGGGTCCTATACTTGCCATCAATGACATTGCAGTTGTCTCTCGGGTTAATTGGGCGTCGTTGTCATACAAATTTCTATGGAAGAGCATTTTGGCGGTTTCATGCAAAACTAGCCCAGTTTGTGGGAGGATGCATCTATTTCTTGCAGGTAGTTTTTCTCAATAATTAGCTGAAGTAATTGTTATATCAGAGACTTGTGTTAAAATATTTTATGTATCTGCACTTTGTAGGCATTTTATTGTCATTACATTGTTTGGAAGGAAGGCTATGTGGATAGAAGCCTGTGCACTTTAAATGTTTGGTCTAAAGACAATTTTAAGGTTGTACTGGATTGGGTAGAGGAGCAAGGGGGGTTTGAGGCGAACACAGTAAGTAGATGATAGATTGTTGTACGATTTTTGTTTTCTTCTTATTTATAGTGAGTGAGTTTTCCATAGTAATAAAGATCTTATCTATTTATGTTATTTCTGTTTTGCAGATACCAGTGTTAGAGTTGCAGGATGGGTTGGTTGAGTTAAAGTTGCCCGCCACGATCTCATCTCTATATACTATGGTTGCATCTCTGGAAAAGAAATTGATCAATCAGGATAATCAACTTCTTAAATTTGAAGAGCAAATTCAACGACAATTGGCATTGGAATTTGATCGATTACGTCAAAGCTTGATTCCTCCAATTAGTTTGACTATGGTTGGTGATGCCATTCTCGGGTCTCATAAGGAGAAGAAGCTTGAGGCATGGGATGGGAGGAAGTTGATTGACAACCTATAGAAGGAAACCTACAGTTGGATGGTGGTACAAGGTGGAGGAAGGTTTGGAGTAGGAGTGACCCAATGTGTGTTTGAGTGTGGTGTAGTTTTTTTTTTTTAATGAAGTAGAAGATTCTTATGCAAAAGATCCCCTTTCATACAACAACACCAATGAAGGAGAAATGGATCATGACTTCATCGATTCAGAACCGACTCCTGCACCCTCGAATCACAACAAAATGGTTGCTAGAGTCATTGAAATGACTAATTCTTTGACTATGTCAACAAGTTTGGAGAAGGAGACCATGGCAATGGCAATAGAGAAAGATGTCTTGGAATTGGCTACTAAACTTGGACTTGATAAGAATGATAGGGAAGAGGTGGACCGGGGAAAAGGGAAGGATATTGGGGACGATAACACTAGTTGTCAACCTAGTATCGACGGCGGTTCGTGTGATCGTCTTGTTCATAAAATAGAGGATGATGGCAACTTGAAGATTGATCCGATCATTCTAAGGAGAGACAAAGAGCTATGCAAAATGGACAGCTTATTTCAGAATATGGTTGCCATATATATTGAAAGTGACGGATACCAGGTTGGGACCTTTAAATTCAAGCAACCGGTACCCATGGCTAGGTTAAAACTCGAACTTTTCCTATTTGACTATAATTTGTCATTGAGGTATGTGAAACTATGACAGGTAGTAGTAGGGTTTTATTTTCAAATTGTTCTAGTTATGAAAAGAAGGTCCATTTTGGTGGAGTTTTCTAATTAGCCAACACTTTACTTTAAAGGGAGGATTTGGAAGATAATCCAGTGGTAAAGTTGGAACAATGGTACTTTAGAAGCCTTAGATCGGAAGCTCATGTGGACATGAAGGTAAGAGCTTCTTATTATTTAGTTTATGTGTAAGATGATGCCATAACATTCATGTCAAATGTGAACTGTTTCATTTATTCAATGTGGTAGGTTGGGATTAATGGTTCTACACTTTCTTTTATTTCGTAGATTCTTGATGCTTTTGGGTCCATATTACAACAAAGATATGAAGGTTATGTTGCCAAAATTGAAGATATGAAGACTAATTTTGTAACGACCCAAATTTACTAATAAGGCTTAAGGGCCTTGATTAGTGTGCCGGGAGGGCATAATTGGAATATATGTGATTTAATAATTAAAAGTATGCTATATGACTATTTGAATATCTGAGACACATGACTATGTGTATTAGTATGCATGTAGGCCCTAATTAGGTTAAAAAGGACATAATTGTAATTTTGGCCCGTTGAGGGCAAAACTATAAATATATGTGATAATTGTTGAGACCACATTATTATGTGGATATATTTGTGATCTGTGATTTGAGACGATCCTAGTGAGCGGATCAGCGGAAAAGTTACGGCAGGGATTTATACCCGGCTCGGGGCAAGCCTGGGGGTAATTCTGGGAATTCGGAGAGTATATTGGGGTCAATTTTGACATTGAGGAATATAATTTGTGATTAGTTGGGTGTCGGGAAGTAAGCGACAAATATTAGAGTCACTCGAGGAATTAGCGAAAATTGGGTGAAATGACCAAAATGCCCCTAGGTTGATTTAAAGGCTTAGGGATAAAAGGGAGGGTATCTTGGTCATTTGAGTTAAAAAATGGGATAAGGATAACTATTGCTTTATGCCTTAGTGGGAAAAGTCTGGAGTCTGAAAGAAAAGAAAAAAGAAACAAAAAGATGGAAATAAAGGGAACAAAAAGCCTGTTTTTCTCTCTATCGGTTTAGGCTCTTCCCCATAAATTCTTGAGGTCTTTTGGAGCAGAAACTCAGGGAAAGCCAGAGTGAAGCTTGAGGCTAGAGTCCATGGCCTGGCTTGAAGGATTGGCAAGGATTTAGCAAAAACAAACCATTCAGTTGAGGTAAGACTTTGAGGTTTTCTTAAGTTTCTGGTTTCCATGTTGAACTAAGATGTCTAAGCTAAATTTGATGGGAATCCTAGGGAATTCAAGCCAAGGGTTTGAGGAGGAGTAAGCCAAGGAGGTGTAGAGGCTGACTTAAGGTTGAATCTCCATTGAAGGTATGAAATTCTAGCTCTAAATTATGAGGTTTTGGTTGTTTTGCTAAAGTTTCTGAGTTTAAGGTTCAACCATGGTGAATTTTGAGATTAGGGGTGCATGTGTTTAAGTTTTGCATGGTTGGGATGATTGGGATGAGTTAGACATGTTAGTAAGCTTGATTCTAGGTTTGGTGGAAGTCTGGAGAAGTTTTGGTAAGGTTTGGATCAGGGAAAGTTGAAGGAGGGAAAAACAACATTTGTTGTTCTGTGACTAGCGCTACAGCGCTAGGCCATATACCCTGGGACAATTTTGGGCTCTGTTTGTAGCGTTGTAGCGCCCTCCTTAGAGTGCTGTAGCGCTACCCTGTTTCCAAAAAGGGGTTTTTGAGTTATTTCCAAGGGTTTTTGCCCGAGGGTTCGGGGTTCGATTCCACCACCCTGTTTGGTGGAATTGGGGCTTCCCGAGGGATCGGGATTGGTCCCAAGGTTAGGTTTTGGACTTAAGGTTTG
This sequence comes from Humulus lupulus, assembly GCF_963169125.1. Classification (NCBI taxonomy): domain Eukaryota; kingdom Viridiplantae; phylum Streptophyta; class Magnoliopsida; order Rosales; family Cannabaceae; genus Humulus; species Humulus lupulus. Next base: position 119,998,683 of record NC_084795.1, on the reverse strand, counting down.
GTGATGATTCTGACCTATGGTTGTGACTAGGTGTGCGCTAGGGCTCAAGAGGGATCGTGCTCAAGGATCAAAGTGAACAGAGTTAGCGAATTTAAAGGTAAGAAAACTGCACCCGGTTATGTGTTTGTGGTGGGACTAAGTGCTCCCCATATCTGTATAATGTCAAAGATGGTATTATGCCATGGGACATGTGATAAACGGCCTAAGGGTGGCGTATACAATATTTGCGCACATGGCGCAGCTTGGCCACTGGTAGCCGAGGACAACTTAATATACACTGAGCTCGGTTTAAGCGGGCCGGAGTCAGTGGGATAAACAGAGGGTGCGACCTAAGGGCGCTAACCCTAGTTATCATTTGTGATTAATTATTGATATGAAATGATATGCTTGGTATGCTAAATACTTGATTATCATGGATGTTTGGTCTAATGAGAACATGCTTATGTGATATGAGATAGTGGATTGTTTGTTGATTGATTATGCTCTGTTGTTGTGTTTTCTTGCTGGGCCTTGGCTCACGGGTGCTACGTGGTGCAGGTAAAGGTAAAGGCAAGTTGGACCAATCCTGAGATGGAGAGCTGCGGGGCTGAATGTACATAGTCAGCTGTTCGGTCGCCATGGCTGAGGAGTGGATCAGGACAAGGAATGCCTAACAGTCTGTTTTGCCTTAGAGTGGCTAATTACTGTATTTAAAGCTTGAATCTTTGTAAATGGTTTAATCTTATTATTTTTGGGATCCCGTGTGAATAGGAAATGTTTATTTATAAGAAATGCAGCTTTTGAGACCAAAATATTTTAACCCTAGTTCCACTACAGTTTCAGTAACACGTTTTCAATTACATGACTTGATTAGCAAGTCTAGCACTTTTATAAACACACAGTGTAACGGTCTTGGCTATCCAGGGCGTTACAAATTTTGCCAATTTTTTGCCTCGATTTAGTAAGTTATAATACATGTTTGTTTTGCTTAGTTCAATATTTAATATACGGTTGCAACTACTGATTTTCTTTACATGTGAACACTGAAAATAGCAACGCCGTCATGGTGGGTACTTTTGGGAGACTGGGAGCTTTGACATTCTCAGTAGAGATGTTGATGTCACTTTGCTACTAAAGAATGTGGATAAGGTATTTTTTTTAGCTATTGTTTTGACCTCCTTTATACCAGAAATTTAACCAGCTAATTAAGTGTTACTCGGCACACTACAGATCTTAGTGGCTATGAAGGACGTCGAAAACAGTTATTGGATACTCAGTGTTTTGAACATGACGAACATCTCTGGTGTTTTTTTCTTTTGAAATTTATATAATTGTTGTTAAATCCTGCTTAGTAATATCTCATTCGTAGTTCTTGTTATAGTTGAAGACGCTAGATCTATTGCTATTGTCGTCGATGGACGATGTGCATCATGGCCAACCGATGTTTGGAGTTTTTGGTATAGTGCCCGCTCCACCATTACCCCAGTAGGATAACAGCCATGATTGTTGTATTTTCATCATGTGCTATGTGGAGTGAAATGGATCTAGAATTACCACCCACCTCTTAAGTAATTGCATTCACGATTTGTGGAAATAAAAAACATCCTATTAATTAAGCAATGTCATTCAACCTAAGTTTTATACTACATGACTTGGTTTCTTCAATTTTTCAAAAGATCAAACGATAGTGAAATATTCTAGTTGGTGGTCAACATTCTTATGTGAGAGTTAAATCGACTTTGTTTGAAGGTTGTACGTGATGCATCCACTTATTACAAAACTTGTTTAAGTAAAGGGCGCTATTTCCCAAATTAAAATAACGTGTTTGTCTACCCCCAAGACCTTCACCTAGTTGTAACATCTCGAATTTGTTATTAAAGCTAAGAGCCTTGATTACTATGATGGGAAGGCATAAGTGGGTTTATATATGTGGAATTAATCGAATAAATGTGTGACTACATGGCATACATGATTTGTATGATAATATGAATAGATATGCATGTTTATGTGCACTAAATATGCATGTGGGCCCGTTCTTGTTAATAAGGGCATAGTTGTAATTTTGGCCCGTTGAGGGAATAAATGTGATTATATGTGTTAAATGATTGAGACCACATTATTATGTGGATATATTTGTAGTATTTGGCTCGAGGCAATCCTAGTGAGCGGATTAGCGGAATAGTCACAACGGGGTCTACTACCCAGCTTGGGGTGAGCCTAAGGGTATTTTGGGGACTTAGTGAGTATATTTGGGAATTATTGGTTAACAGACAATTATTTGGTGATTAGTTGAGTTTGTCAGGATTAATTGAGAACTTATAGGACCACTTGAAGATTAGCGAGAAATGCGGTAAAATGACGGGTTTGCCCTTAAGGGAAATAAAGGGCTGAGTTAAAACCAGGGGCATTTTGGTCTTTGTGTTAAGGGATATAGTTAGGGAAAGGCTTCAGGAATTAGCCAGAAACATCAAGATAATCACTCAGCAGTTCTCTCTCTCTCTCTCGTCGGTTCTCTCTCTCCCTTAGTGTGCATAGAGGTTTAGTGAAATTCTTGAAGAATTGGTCTAGTAGTTGTGGAATTGAAGCTCGAGGACTGGGGATTGAAGCTAGGATCAAGTAGAGCAACTTAGAGGGGATCAAAATCTCAAATTAAGGTAAGCTTATCTTTGTTTCTTGATGAATTCCAGCCATGGCTTTAGTGTTTTTCTAGGTTTAAGACTCTATTGTTGATTTTGGGATTTAAGGTAGTTTGAGCTAGTATTATAGATCTTATGTGTTGTTTATAATTTGTTATTGAGAGTTCTAAACTCAATTTTGGCTTTAGTACACGTTTAAGTTAAATTATGGTGGCTTTGGTTTGGGGGGAAAATGCATGAAGGAGCTGGGAATTCTGGGTTCGCGGGGTCGCGCCACGACCATGTTCTTGGGCGCTTGGGAGCCTCTGACTAGGGGTTGCGACCCGCATAGGTAGACTTAGCCAAAATAGTTTTTTTTAGCTTGGGAACTTAATCCTAAGTTCTTGGGATGAATTCGACTACCCGGTTTAGTAGAATTCAAGGTCCTAGAGGCAAGTATATTATTTCGAAGCTTTTAACTGGTTTAGATTTTTATGGTTATGTATTGTCGCTTTGTGACTAGGGTTACCGTTAAGGCTCGGGATTTAGGATCGTGCTTGAGATCGCTCTACACCTTCAGGTCAGGACTCGAGGTAAGAAAACCGCACCCGGGTTGTGGATGGGGCTTAGACCCCTGTTAACGAACATATTATGATTATGAATATATTTGTATATGAGAATATCTGGATAGGCATGCTTGTATATGCTACCTTCGATTACTTGTTGTGCAATGTGTATTTGTGATTATATTTGTTTTAAAGGCTGGCCTAAGGGCGCCAGGGGCCGATAACAAGTGTGCAGAACGCAGGCCAGCCTAAGCGTGTCGGGGTCGACTATAATACCAGAGGACTCGGCCTAAGGGTGCCAGGCCTGAACATTATACAATAAACATGAGTGTTGTTGACACTTAACTATTTGTATTGATTGATGAACTTGGTTTATGCATTGGATTGAGCTGAATATTACTCTCAAGATGGTTGCTTATATCTTGTTGTTGATTGAATTTATTGATTTAAGTGTATTGTTATTATTACTATTGCTCAGTTGTGCATGTTGATTTAAGTTTTCTTGCTGAGCCTTGGCTTGTGGATGCTATGTGGTGCAGGTAAGGGAAAGGGTTAGCCGGGCTAGCCATGAGTTTGAGAGATTCAGGGGCGGTGTGTACATATGCAGCCTACTTGACCGCCACGGCCGGGATAGCCTGGGAGGAACTAGGGTTGAACCCTGTTTTGCCGCTTAAGACATCTAATTTGTATTCCATTTGTCTTTTATCAGTCTATAACCATTTTTGGGATCCCGTGTATAAACTTAATATTTTTAATAAAAAATAATCACTTTATTGACCAAACTTCTTAATTCCTAACTTTACTTAGTCTTTAATTACACATTTAAGTCCAAATAACTCGCTTAGCGAGTTAAGCACTATTTAAACACATACTGTAATGGTCTTGGCTAACCAGGGCGATACAACTTGGTATCAGAGCAGTCTAGGTTTAAGGGTTCCTGAAGACTAGCTAGGCACGTACACTCCCTGCTAAAGATAAGCTCGACTCACGGTTTGGCATCTAATGACATGATTATGTGGTTAATAGTCTAAATTGAACATATGTGCCTTATTTGCATGCTAGAATAGAGAGCATGATGTGTATAAACGTATTTGGTGGAAATGGGACTTGATAATTGATGCATGAACATTATAGATTTGTGTTTTGATATGCATATGGTGTGTATGGATACTATGTTGTTTGGCCCTGCTCGTGGAATAGTTCTGGATGTGAATATCAGGACTGATAGGTTAAGTGATTGACTGCAGACAAATTTAGAAATTACGTAATCAAGGCAGTCAACTGGATCTGGCCTGGTTAGTATGGGTGTTGCGGATGATAGTTGGGGTCAGAACCCTTCATCTGCCCCTAGAATTTGCTGCTCCGTCAGGGAACGCTGCTCCTTATGTTTAACAACAATGGCACCAGTTTCAGTTTAACCTGAGGGTGGAACTAGATGAGAATTATTGTACGAAAGATTCCAGAAGCATTATCCTCCAATCATTGAGGGAGGCTTGGATCCATTTAGAGCTGAACAGTGGATGTGCATGATTAGTTCCATCCTTGACTATATGGTAGCGATAGGCAATGATAGAGTGGCTTCTGCCACATACGTGTTGCGGGAGGATCCCTGAATGTGGTGTGAAGTGGTACCCCAGACCCGGAATGTTGTCTTGCTGGGTTGGGAGGAATTTAGACAATTGTTTAATGAAAGGTACTGCTATGACGCAATTCGAATTACGAAGACCAATGAGTTTATGAACTTGGTTTAGGATAGTAAGACAGTGATAGAGTATGTCAATGAATTTGGTGGGTTGGCCAAATTCGCTCTTAATTTGGTACCAACGGATGTGGCCCGAAAGGAGCGATTCATTCGAGGATTGAATTCTGGGATGGCTCAGAATGTTAGAATCACTCCAGTACATGAGATTGTTACCTACGCTCGGGAAGTAGGGATGGCCCTTGTTATAGAGGACGCAAGAGATAAGACATGGAGTGAGAGTGTCGTAGGGCGGAAAGCTTAGACAATGGTATCCCCATTTGTTGGATCAGGTAGGGGTGGATGCCCAGTAACCAGAAAAGAAAAACCCTTGACAGTTTTGCTACCCCATGTTTTGATAGGAGGGATTATACCTTACAGGGTGGCCACCAGGGCAGTAATGAGGCTTGGAAAAGTTATCCTTTAAGCTCCAGGTGCAGGAGATGTCATCTGGGAGAATGCCGAGTGAAGGCATGCTTTCTATATGGGATGGTTGGGTACCTTAAGAAGGATTTCCAGAGATTAAAGGAGGGAGGACCAAGAAGTGTGGATGGCTTGACTCTAGTTCGAGTGTCCGTCTTGACGTAGTCAAAGCCTGAGGCTGGTTTCTCAGAGGCGGCAGGTCAGCCTTCTAGTTCCCAATCTTTTATATTGAACTAATTGAGGTTGGTGCAACGTATTTCTTAGTAGAGACATAGATATGTAGCACATGCTATATGGTTGTCACGCCATGGGGCTAGAGATTTTAGTGTCTGCCTGGGGAAATTGGTAATTTTCAAGAGACAGGTAAGAGTATTATTGGTGGAAAGTTAGCGGTAATAATTGATCGAGCGGGTTATTTGAGGATTTTGATACCATCCTGAGTGTGGATTAGTTTGTCAAATAAGGGACAACCATGGACTGTAAGAAAATATGGTGAGTTCTGGGTTTAAAAGGAAAGGACTCGGTTGCGGTTACGGGATGCCTAGCTAGTGAGGAGGGTACCACTAGGATTATATCAGTTAGACCAGATGAAGACTGGACCGACCAGTAAGGTTTCAGATGGGTTCACAAGGATTCGTTGGGATCATGGTCGCATCAAGGAATTAAGTATGCTGCGAGATTAAGGCAGGGATAAAACCGGTATCTGGGACATCATGAGGAATGATATTAGCAGAGCACAAAGGATTAAGGGAAGAAGTGTTTGATTTGAGGGTTGATCAGATGGAGCATCTCATCATCGAACACATTAACACCGTTGGTTAGGAATGAGGTTGGGTCTGTGAGAAGGTCTACAACATATGGATAACCAAATAAAGTGACTGTTAAGAATAGGTATCCATTGCAAAGAGTGAAGGATTCATTGCCAATTGTGAGGGTAGGATAATGCTTTCACGGATTGACCCTCGATCTGGTTATTACCAGCTGAGGATCGAGGAAAAAGACATTTTAAGAATTACTTCTTGCACCAATTAGGATGTGATGGATTGTCAGTGAAGGCTCTTAAACTAACCAATGCTTCAGCGACCCATGTAAGTTCGACAAGCAAGGAGTACACGAATTGTAACGACCCAAATTTACTAATAAGGCTTAAGGGCCTTGATTAGTGTGACGCCGTATAACTGGATTATATGTGATTTAAATGATTAAAATCATGTTTATATGATTATTTGGATATATATGAAGCATGACTATGTGTACTAGTATGCATGTTGGCCCTGATTAGGTTATAAGGGCATATTCGTAATTTTGGCCCGTTGAGGGCATAAATGTAAATATTTGTGTTAATTTTTGAGACCACATTATTACGTGGATGTATTTGCAGCTTGTGAGTCGAGGCGATCCTAGTGAGTGGTTTAGCGGAAAAGTCTTGGCGGGAATTTATACCTGGCTCGGGGTGAGTTTGGGGGTATTTATGGGAATCTAGAAAATATATTGGAGATTATTTGATATTGAGGAATATAATTGGTGATTAGTTAGGTGTCGGGATGTAAGCAGTAAACATTAGAGACATTCGAGGAATTAGCAGGAATTGGGAGTAATGACCAAAATGCCCTTAGAATGATTAAAAGGTTTAGTTATTATTGGGAGGGAAATGTGGTCATTTGGCTTAATAAAGGATAAGTGTTATACTGCTTTATGACTTAGTGGAATGTTTAGAAACTAAGGGAAACTGAAAGAAAAGGAAAGAAGGGAAGGAAGAAGGAAAAACAAAAGTCTCTTTTCACTCTCTCGGTTTAGGTCTTCTTCCCCACTTCTTGAAGGAACTTGGAAATAAAATTCAGAGGATCTTTAGGCTAAGGCTTTACACTTGGGACCTTGATCAAGTTTTAGAATTTAGCAGGGATTAGTCATCCAACTGAGGTAAGTTTCAAGGTTTTTCTCTTGAGTTTCTATAGCTGAAATGGTTTGCTAAGCTGAGTTTTAATGGGAATTCTAGGGAATTAAGGCTGAGGTTTTGAGGAGGGAAAGCTAAGGGAGTGTGGAGGATAGCCTAAGGTCGAATTTCTCCATTGAAGGTAAGAAACTCTGGACTTGGTCACTTGAATTCTGAAGTTTTTTGATGTTCTGTTGAGTTTTTGAGTTTCAAGATCAATCATGGTAGTTTCTTTATTTTGGGGTGCATGAGGTTGAGTTTTGTATGGTTGGGTCTTATGGGGTGAGTTATAGATGATGGTAGGATTGTTTTGATGTTTGGTTGAAGTTTGGATAAGTTTTGGAGAGGTTTGGCTCGGGGAAAATCGAAGGAAGAAAAACAGGGTTTGGCTGTGCTGTGACTAGCGCTAGGCCTTGTGGTTTGGGCGCCTATTGGCTTTGCTTGTAGCGCTATAGCACCCTCTTTATGGCGCTGTAGTGCTACCCTATTTCCAAAAGGGGATTTTTGAGTTATTTCCTAGGGTTTTTGCCTGGGGGCTCGGGGTTTGATTCCACCACCCCGTTTAGGGGAATTAGGGCTTCCCGAGGGCTCGGGATTGGTCCTGAGGTTAGTTTTTGGGATTGAAGTTTGGTGATGATTATGATATATGGCTATGGCTAGGTGTATGCTAGGGCTCAGAAGGGATCGTGCTTGAGGGTCGGTTTCATTGATCAAAGCTAACATAATCAAAGGTAAGAAAACTGCACCCGGTTATATGAATGTATTGGGACTAAGAGCTCCCTATATCTATATGATGTCATAGATGGAATTATGCCATGGGACATGTGATAAACGGCCTAAGAGTGCCGAAATCAATATTTGCGCACAAGGCGCGGCTCGGCCACTGGTAGCTGAGGACAGCTTGATATTCATTGAGTTCGGTTTAAGCGGGTCGGAGTCAGTGGGATAAATAGGGGTGCGACCTAAGGGCGTCAACCCTGGTTATTATATGTAAATTGGTTATTATACGTGAATTGGTTATTAATGTGAGTTGATGAGCTTAGTATGCTGAATGCATGTTTATGTGAATGGTTTGGATTGTTGAGTATATGGTTATACTGTACGAGTTATTTGATTGTTGATTATGCTTTGTTATTGCGTTTTCTTGCTGGGCCTTAGCTCACGGGTGCTACGTGGTGCAGGTAAAGGCAAGGGCAAAGTGGACCAGCCTTGAGTTGGAGAGATTTGGGCTGAATGTACATAGTCAGCTGATCGGCCGCCACGGCCGAGGAGTGGTACAGGACGGGAAAAGCCTAAATGTCAGTTTTGCCCTTAGAGTGGCTGGTAGCTGTACTTTTAGCCTGAAATTTTGTAAATTGTCTTTTAAACGTTATTACTTTTGGGATCCCATGTAAAAGAATGTTTGAGTATATGAAATGTAACTTTTTTGACCGAAATCTTTTAACCCTAGTTCAACTATAGTCTCAGTAACACGTTTCTAACTAAATGACTTGATTAGGAAGTCTTGCACCTTTATAAACACACAGTGAAGCGGTCTTGGCTATCCAGGGCGTTACATGAATGGTATGGACAAGTCGTATTTTCATTGATTAAGGATGTCTAGGACTACTCCCAGTTAAAATCAGAACGCAAACAATGACATCATTGATAGTACCAAGGCTATGGCAGCAGGGTTACAGGTAAGGCTCCAGAAGGGACAAGTTTTGATTTCTCCAGAGGATATTCAAGGTAATTAAAATAGAAACAATAAGGAATTGGATGTAGGAATGTTTAGAGGTTAGAAGCACAGTGGAACTGGTAAGACACATCAACTACTACTTGAAACATCTTTGAGGACAACCATGCCTTGACTGAAGCAACATAAGAAACTAAAGTTTGTTTGAATGGATAGTTGTGTACCGAGTTTTCAGAAGTTAAAATAAAGGTTGTTTAGCATGCCACAATATTAGAATATGTATGTGATGTATTGATACAGGAGGACGGCATGATGGACGACATGTTTTAATTTCATGTATTAAAACATGAAATTACAGTGCAGTGCGTCAAGGACTAGGGTGCACTTGTGTGTAGACTAAAATGGTGATTGTTCGTGCTTCACAGTGGATGAAGGGATAAGAACATAGATGCTCTGCACGGGGCGTTGAGTCAACAGTAATGCTAGATAGACCCGGTTAGGGTGAGGTGACCTCACTTATGGAAAAGAAGTGCATACATTAGCATGAAAGTTAATGCGTTTTGTCACCCATAAGGGGGTTGACCATGAGACAAAGGCTCTAGTGGGAACTAGTGAAGGATCCACATTGGAATCCTTATTATTTAGAGAAAACTAATGTGGAAGCAGACACCTTGAGTGGGAAAAAGTGCATGCAAGTTGTATGATTCACCATGAACTATAGTAGAGTCAGACGAGGTAACAACCAGGATTGGAATAGAATCTGTGATTGATAGTTGGCAGATATACCTCTATGAACAATGCAATACAGAAAGGAGATCTTGTAGGAATGGTTAAGATATAAGAATCAGACGAGTGATCCGATGGATGCTGGTGTTGAGGTAGAGATTTTGGATGAGTCTTGTACTACCTCCATACAATTGTTGTATCCAGAAAGTTTGAATGGGTGTTAAGACCTAAAATTTGTATATCGGGAGGCGCATTGCCTAATTCTGATAGCAAAAAAGAGATGATAATTAGAAGCCAGAAAGACTATTATGACTCTAGGGTATCCTGGAGTTGATATGGAGAAATAGAGTTATAAACTATAAAGGTGGGATTACCTTAGATTGCAGGTAAGATGAGTGGACACGAGAAGTGGTGACTCAATGGATTAGGTCTACACAACCTGGTTTGTGTGAGCAGGATATCATAGAAATGCGTATGTGCGAAGGGAGACCGATGTCTCCGTGGAGCACCAAAGTCGATAGCGTCAGATTGAGACTCTTTTTTTCCCATGTTCTGAAGAGGGACGTAGAAGGCAATAAGAATGAGACTTTGGATTTAGAATTATGGGTTACCTTCAGACAGATTGACAATTTGAAGGAATAACTTAAACTTTATGAGTTTTACCTCGAATGTGTAAGTTTTCAAGACATTAAGGTAAGTACGGTCCCTTGATTGGATTGTTATGGTGATGAATGCCAGTCAACAACTAGAATGACTCAGAATAAGATATAGTGAGATAGGGAATGAAAAGTACTCATTCTGAGAGGTGAAAGAGAGACAAGAAGTGTTCTGGTTCAAAATTGATAGGCCAAGGAGGGTCGACTTTATTTAAAGGACATAAGTGTTCGCAAATTTAAACATGGGAACGTGGAGTTCCAGAATTGGAGATTTTGTGTTTCTTCGAGTATGGTGGACTAAAAAGGATAAGATAGTTTGGGAAAGAAAGAGGAGTTTTGACTCTAGATTTGATAGACTTGTGAGATCCTAACCAGGATTAGGTCAGGGGCCTACAGATTAGCCTTACCCCAGTATGGGTAAAGGCTCATAAGAAGTTACTGGTGCCAATGTTAAAGAGAGAGGTGTCGAGTACTACCCCTGATTGGGTAAAGAAATCCTGGGATATCAATGGAAATCCTGGATAGAAGAGGTAAAGTCTTACAAATAAGACTATCACTCTAGTAATGGTGTTACAAGGGATAGTAAAGTACAGGACTAGACTTTGAAGTTATAGGCAGATTCGCGAAATTAGTGTCCTAAGACGTTTGAATAAATTTCGAGGACAAAATTTCTATAAGGAAGGGATAGTTGTAACGTCCCGAATTTGTTATTAAAGTTAAGAGCCTTGATTAGTGTGCTGGGAGGGAATAAGTGGGTTTATATATGTGGAATTAATAGAATAGACGTGTGACTACGTTACATACATGATTTGTATGATAATGTGAATAGATATGCATGTGTTATGTGTATTAAATATGCATGTGTGCCTATTCTTGTTTATGAAAGCATATTTGTAATTTTAGCCTGTTGAGGGCATACATGTGATTATATTCGTTAAATGATTGAGACCACATTGTTATGTGGATATATTTGCAGTATTTGGCTCGAGGCGATCCTAGTGAGCGGAATAGTCACAATAAGGACTAATACCCGGCTCGGGGTGAGCCTGGGGGTATTTTGGGGACTTAGTGCGTATATTTGGGAATTATTGGTTAACGAACAATTATTTGGTGATTAGTTGAGTATGTCTGGATTAATTGAGAACTTATAGGACCACTTGAGGATTAGCGAGAAATGCGGTAAAATGACGGGTTTGCCCTTAAGGGCAATAAACAGCTGAGTTAACACCAGGGGAATTTTGGTCTTTGTGTTAAGGGATATAGTTAGGGAAAGGCTTCAGGAATTAGCCAGAAACATCAAGATAATCACTAGGAAGCTCTCTGACTCTCTCTCTCTAGTCGGTTCTCTCTCTCCCTTGGTGTGCATAGAGGTTTAGTGAAATTCTTGAAGAATTGGTTCAGCAGTTGTGGAATTGAAGCATGAGGACTGGGGATTGAAGCTGGGATCAAGTAGAGCAACTCAGAGGGGATCAAAATCTCAAATTAAGGTACTTATCTATGTTTTTTGATGAATTCAAGCCATGGCTTTAGTGTTTTTCTAGGTTTAAGACTCTAGTGCTGATTTTCAGGATTTAAGGTAGTTTGAGCTAGTATTATAAGTCTTATGTGTTGTTTAGAATGTGTTATTGAGAGTTCTAGACTTAATTCTGGCTTTAGTACATGTTTAAGTTAAATTTATTGTGGCTTTGTTTTGGGGGAAAACACAGGAAGGAGCTGGGAATTTTGGGTTAGCGGGGTCGCTCTGCGACCCTGTTCTTCGGCATTGCGGCCCACGTGAACCCAGAAGCCTTGTGGAGCTCTTAGTTTCGTAGGCACACCGCGGTCCTAAGGTCCAAGTTGCGGCGCATGTCATTGGGGATTTAGGGCTAGGAGCCTTTGACTAGGGGGTGTGTCGGGACCCTCAGGGCCAGGTCACGACCTTCATAGGCAGACTTAGCCAAAATAGTTTTTTAGCTTGGGAACTTAAACCTAAGTTCTCGGGACAAATTCTACTACCCAGTTTAGTAGAATTTGAGGTCTCGGAGGCTAATATATTATTCCGAAGCTTTTAACTGGTTTAGATTTTTATGGTTATCTATTGTCACTTTGTGACTAGGGTTACTGTTAAGGCTCGGGATTGAGGATCGTGCTCGGGACCACTCTACAACGTCAGCTCGGAACTCGAGGTAAGAATGCACCCGAGCTGTGGATGGGGCTTAGACCCCTGTTAACAAACATATTGTAATTGTGAATATATCTGTATCTGAGAATATTTGGATATGTATGCTTGTATATTCTGCCTTTATTTTCTTGTTGTGCAATGTGTATTTGTGACTAAATCTATTTTAAAGGTCGACCTAAGGGCGCCAGGGGTTGATAGCAAGCGTGCGGAACTCAACCCTACCTAAGTGTGCCGGGGTCGACTATAATACCAGAGGACTCGGACTAAGGGCGCTGGGCCTGAACATTATACAATAAATAGGAGTGCTGTTGGCACTTAACTATTTGTATTGATTGATGAGATTGGTTTATGCATTGGATTGAGCTGAATATTACTATCAAGATGGTCGCCTATATCTTGTTGTTGATTGAATTTATTGATTTAAGTTTACTGTTATTAATATTGTTGCTCAGTTGTACATGTTGATTTAAGTTTGTTTGTTGAGCCTTGGCTCACGGGTGCTATGTAGTGCAAGTAAGAGAAAGGGTTAGCCGGGCCAACCATGAGTTGGAGAGCTTCAGGGGCGGTGTGTACATATGCAGCCTACTCGACTGCCATGACTGGAATAGCCTGGGAGGAGCTAGGGTTGATCCCTATTTTTCCACTTAGGATGACTAATTTGTATTCCATTGGTCTTTTATCAGTCTGTAACCATTTTTGGGATCCCGTGTATAAACTTAATATTTTTAATGAAAAATAATCACTTTTTTGATCAAACTTTTTAATACCTTACCTTGACTTAGTATTTAATTATACATTTAAGTCCAAATGATTCACTTAGCGAGTTAAACAGTATTCTAAACACGCAGTGTAACGGTCTTGGCTAACCAGGGCGTTACCCTAGTAGTTCCACGCCTTCAACGAAAAAAGGAAGAGACCAACACTGGTCTAATATTCAGAAGAGGAAAAAGTAGCCATGATTGACTTGCACATGATGATTAGTTTTGTCTTTCATGATCAACTGCATAATTTACTTTCCATTATGTAGGTTTAATAGGCTTGGTTAAGAAAATCTTATATTACATCGCTAGTTACAGTTACAGTACAAAATAGTAGGATTAATTGGATGCTCTAGTTCTTGTAACTAAATTTATAGTTCTATGTATTTTTTCTTGGATTGGTCACCCTTCGCTAGGGATGTCCCTTAATATATTGGTTCAATTGGGACAAACCTCAAACTTAAGTTGCAAAGCAACCATCTATATAGTCATTTTTTGTTACTATCTCAATTGAAGATATCATACAGTGAAGCGATTTGTGCTTCCATGGAATTAGTTTTGTTGTTTTACACTCCCTTATCATCCTTTTTACGTTGCCATTTGTAATGCCCCAACTCTAGGGACCGTTACGGTGTGCCTTGTAAACAGTGCTAAACTCGCTAATCGAGTCATTTCGCCAAAATTGTGTAACTAAGTATGATTAGCAGTTTAGGGATTAAAAACTTTGTGTAAGATGTAACGTTTCATTAGAATGTTTAACATATATGTTGGGATCCCAAAATTATAATTTCAGAGTCTATTACAAGAAAATATTTATAACAGGCTGTTCTAAGCGGCAAAATAGGGTTTAACCCTAGTTCCTTCACAACCTCGGCCGTGGTGGACGAGCAGCTGCATATGTACACCTCATCACCTAAGCTCTCCAACTCAAGGATGGTCCAGCTTTCTTTTGCCTTTACTTGTACCACATAGCACCCGTGAGCCGAAGCTCAGCAAGAAAACTTAATATGCTCATGAACAGTTATAACATGTCATCGGATCATAAGGCACACGCCCTACTCCAACAGGCAACAGATCCACTTAATGTTGAGTATAACACATCAGCCAATGATCATAATAATCATCCAGGACTCTTAGCCCCAATAAATAGGTGAAAGTTGCAACAGTCACAAAAGTGGGTACAGCCCCCTCTAGCCATGTGACGATAGGGTCACTCGGGCTTAATTGATAAGTGAACCTTTCATAAGTTTGAACAGGATAGGTGTATGGTGAATAGTCACCAACATAACCTTCCTCATGACCTTAGAGTCATAACCTTGGAACAACGTTCCCTAGCCATGTGACAAACAATCACCGGGGCCATGTGCCCTGGCTTTGAATGACTAGTCTTAGACCAGACAAGCGCTTATAAGTTCATCGACCTTAGGGTCGGTCTAGCGTTAATACTCCATATGAGTCATTCTTGCTGATATCGATTAGATCTAATCTTCATTTGGCTCGGCGTTCATGACGCTATGCCATTTCTGACTCTTAGGTCAGTAAATCACGACCAGTGTTCAACCCATTGTGAACTTGACTAGTAAATCACAGCTTCACAGATGGATCTAACACCATTGTCGATTCTGACTAGTAAGTCAGTGCCACACACAAGTAAGCCATGCCACCAAACATATATCACATACCCAATATCCATAAACAAGGTATTCAACATGCTTACTTAACATGTGCTAGTACAATTAGGACTATGCACGAACACAGAGGCTCAAGCTCTGAACAATATCACACTCAATATATAAAGCATGTCCTAATCACATGTTTCTCGTGCATCATATGCATTATATTCAACAATCCAACATGCACCAATAATAACCATGCATGTCATACTTAATAATCAACAAACATGCATCAAGAATAGCCATGCATGTCACATAAACACAGGGTGCAGTTTTCTTACCTCATATTCGAGCTAGAACCAATATAAGAACGACCCTTGAGAAGGATTAACCTTTAAGCCCCTTAGCGGTCACCTAGTCATAACCAAATATATAACCTCATCAAAATGAGTAATTAAATACTTCCAAACCCAACCCAAGCCTCCAGAACATCGAATCCCACTCAACTAAGTAGTAGGATCGATCCTAGGCCCTTAGAGTTAGGTTTCCATCACAAAAACACACTTTTGGGAAATTTTTCCCTTAAGGGCCGTAGCCCTACATGGACCATGCCGCGGCCCGCCCCCCTGGCAGAGCCTCCTCCACCTTCTTCAAGCTAGGGCCATGGCGCCCAAGAACAAGGCCGCGGCCCAACTTCGCACCAGCCACTTTTCTTCGTTTTTCCACTTTTAAAACCTTCCAAAAACCCATCCAAACATCTCCAAATCATCAAATCAAAGTTCCCAAACTTCCCAATGGTCCAAAACCACCAAAACTTGAAGCTCAAACCAACCAAAAACTCAACAATTCACAAAGTCAAATTCTAAGCTTAAAAACTTAAGAAACTCAAAACTTCAAACTTAGATTACCTTTGATTGGGTTGTTTTCCGTCAAATCCTTCGGTTAAGAAGCTTCTAATCTTTCCTAGGATCGCTATGCCTTGACCCTCGCTTGATTCCGACACCTAGAACTCAAGATTCCTTCGAGAAAGTTTTGAATGGTAAAACAGGCTATCGGGAAGGGAGAGAGAGATTTTCTAACGTACGTTCTTATCTGACAAGCTACTTCAAGCTTAAGAAACCTCAAATAAAACCTAAGGCTCGGGGTCCCGAAAACACCCCCGGGGACATTATAGTCAAAACTTCCAGAATTCCATCCTAATCTCAAATACTCCCAATTTATCATCAGATAAACATTTTTATTACCCCAAAATTGACCCCGTTATGACAAAACCGCTAACTCATAATCTAGGATCGTCTCATGCCGAATAACTCGAATATATCTCCATAATAATAAAATCTCATTCACAAATTACAATATGCACCCAATTTACAAATATGCCCTCAACAGGCCAAATTACCAAAAGCCCTTATCATTATAAATACACCCATATGCATGCATTTATCATCATATAATAATATAATTCACATTAACACGCATATGAACATTTAATACCATAATAAATCAATTATGGCCCTCCCGGCCTCCTAATCAAGGTCCTAACCCTTATTAGGAAATTCGGGGAATTACACCATTCCCAGAAATTACATTGGACAACACAAATAATATGTGAGCTATCTCTGAATTTTTCTTGGATTGGTCACCCTTATCTCGAGATGTCCCTTAATATTTTGGTACAATTGGGAAAGACGTCCAACTTGAGTTGCAAACCAACCATTTGTATAGTCATATTTAGATACTATCTCAATTGAAGATATCATATAGAAAATTGAATTGTGATTCTATGAAATTAGTTTTACTGTGTTACGCTCCCCTATCATCAATTTTACATTGCCATTCCCAGAAATTACATTGCACCAAGCAAGAATTACGTCATCTATCTCTGAATTTTTCTTGGATCGGTCACCCATTGTTGAGATTGGTTAAATATAATGGTTATGATGTTTACACGACGAGGTGCAAAATACTTAACGATTTTCACTTAAGTTGAAGTGAAAACATGAGGTTGTGTACTAGGCATCTAAAAGTGACTTTTATGGGTCTAAAGTGATACAATGAGGTATCCAAACATTCCAAAAAAGTTTGGAGGCATTTGGAGACATTTTGGGGCCATGGTCGGGGCGTTAATACAGAGACATTTGCAATGTGTCGCCTGTGGGAGGCGACACATCACCTAAAAGAGCCTAGGAGGAAAAACCCCCAACAGGCTATGCATCGCCTGCTTGGTGGCGACACATCACCTAGGCGGTTCGTACGGGACCGTATAGATGCGTGACTTAGCTTTAAATGATGTGTTTAAAAGCTCTAATCCTATTGGTTGGACTTAATGAAGGTGCTTGTAGCGTCCCGATACTCCTAATATGATTTAGTGCTTTGATTAGCGTGCCAGGAGGGCACAAGAGATGATTATGTGAATTAATTGATTTATTATGGTTATACGACTGATTATGTATATTACATGCGTTTAAAGAACTGTTTTTGTTTGAAAAGGATTTTTTTTTTGTAATTTTGACTCATTGAGGGTAAATTTGTAATTAATATGTGCTATGTGCTTGAGACCACATTATTATGTGGATATATTTGTGATTTTCGGCATGAGTGGATCCGTTCGAGTGGGTAAGCGAAAAGGTCATAATAGGGATAAATGCCCAGCTTGGGTCGAGCCTAGTGGTATTTTGGGAATTATTGGCAAATAAAGTAAATTGGGGGACATATTTGTGTTTGGAAGATTAGTGGATTTAATTGGGAATTTGTAGTGTAATTTGAGGTTTAATGAGAATTATGGGAAATTGACCATTTTTCCCTTGGGGTGCTTTGAAGAGAAGTTTAGAGGGGAGGGTATAATGGTCATTTGACCAATTATTAGATAAAAATGGCTAAGTGATTGTAAGTAGCCAGCCTTACACGTTCCCATTCCTTCTATCTTCTTCTTGTTTCTCTTAAACTTACCAAAAACACAAGTTATCAAAGCCAAGGACAACCTTGAAATTCTTGAAGAAAGGCTGAGAATTTGCAAGCTTTGGAGTGGAGATTATCAACTGCCAAGTTCTCATCAACCTAGGGAGTTTGAAATTTCAAGCCGAGGTATGTAGTTCTTTGTGTTCTTCAACAAGTTCTTTAATGTTCTTCAGGGAAATGGGAGTTTTAGGTTTTTGTGAATTTGTGGTTTCTATGCTATTTGGGTATTAGATTAAGCATTAAACAAGGTTACAAATTTCTCTAATGCCTTGAGTTGCTATTAAATCTATGTATTTGAGTTAGATTTTTGGAATTTTGAAGCAAAATTAAGCTTAGCACCTTAAGTTTGTGAATTGGTTATTTTGATGTGTATGTGGTGTTTTAATGGTATTTTGATATTGCATATGGGTTTTACTAACCATTTGAGGTTGAAATCGGTCTAAAATCTGGCTGGAAATCGATTTTGAGTTTTGGGAGTGGAAAATTGCAGGGGAAAATGTAGGTTTCTGGGTTTTACGAGGTGGCGCCTCAGGGTGCGAGTTGCGGCGCGGATGCATTTCCTCGAGATGAGGGTTTTCTCTCTGACTTCTGTGGCATTGCGGCCCTATAGGAGGGCGCCGCGACTCAAAATGGGACTCTATTGGGCGCCGAGGCACCAACCTTGTTTTAGGTCACGATTTTTTGGTTTCGTATTTAGATCATAACTTTTCACCCCGATGTCGAATTTGGATGTCCTTCATATGGTTGGAAAGCTTGTAAAAAGCTCTATAGTTATAGAACCTAATCCAAGCTTAGTTGTGAATATTTTTTAGTCGAAACTATAAGCTAAAATTTGTATTAATCGGTTTCGATCAATTGTGTTTTCGTTTGGCTAAAGACGCTTGAACGAGATCGCACTTGGGTAGTTTTGAGGCTATTATTGGAATCTAGGAAAGAAAAATGGCATATTCACATAGAGTAGGTTGTTTGCCATGCATATTATCATTGATTTGTCTATGGATGATCGATACAATCTATATTTGGCAATTGTGCAGAACATGGGCTGATCAGAAATTGTTTGGAACGTGGGCCGTGAAGGCTAGGTCAAGTTGAGGGTCCAGTCGACCGGCATGGGTCATAAGCTTGGTGCCGAGAGTCGCACCTCGCTCGGTTGGGCCGTCTGGCAAGGCTGCTTGGCCGGGCCATGTAAATGGTTTATGTTTTTTTTAAATGGGCATATTTGTAAATTGTGAAACATATCTGTGATTTGTATGATTGGAATGAATGCATTTATTATCTGTGAAACAAGTTTTTTATTGCTTATGATTAATTGGATATTTACTATGCTATGTGGGGTTTTTCTTGCTGGGAAATGGCTCACAGGTACTCTATGGTTCAGGTAAAGGCAAGGGAAAGGTCGACCAGCCACGAGTTGGAGAACTTTAGAACGGCACGTACATGTTCGGCCTGTTCGGCCTCCATAGTCGATAATGTGCAAATATAAATGTTTTTATGTAACAAACTGTCTCAAAAACCCATATAAAAAGAACTTTTTAAAAGTCATATGACCATACTTAACATTTAATACAAACATAGTTTTTGAAGAGTAAACTGAGCCTAGTTTATGAAAATAAAACAACATTTTCAAAAACAAAAAAGCTTCCCAAAAGGTCGGTCCACATGTGTTGATGGTGAGAACTCGTCAACTAAGTTGAGTTGGAAAAAATTATCAAGTAAGGATCGTCAATAAAAAAGCTGTAGAAATCTAAGTAATAACTCAAGAACAATGACAAAATAACAATGGAGAAATCAATCTTTCATTCACTCTCAAGCCTTTGCTACCGTAAAACTTCCAACCCCTTTTCAGGTGGGGTTAGAGTTCATTTTATAGTAGGCTCTAATGGCCCTGGGTACATGGTGGTCCAGGGGACCAAATGGTACATAAGTACTCTGTCAGGAGAGTGGCTTCAGAGGTGGTGGTCGTACATCCCGTACAGGGGCAGGCGTCAGGAGGATGCCTCCACTACTTGTTTGTATCCATGTCTGATGGGTGGTGACAGGCATAGTGGTGCAGGTGGTGGTGGTGTCGGCTCTGACTCCTGGCCGTAGACGTACGGGCCATAACTCTTATTCCAGCACTCCCACTCCCTCACTGGTACGGGCGTCCGTACTCGACATGCGGGGTCTTAGCGGCCGTACTCCGTATGAGATCGTACAAGTACGTCCCATTAATCTCATACTCGAGCCCCCAAGCATCGGGGTCCCAAGGTATAGGGAACGGAACACTTGACGTACGTTCGCGATAGGCATGGGGCCTTGACGGACGGGTGTGAGATGGGATGACTTCTTTACGAGCCCCTTGGTGGCAAGGCTCCTTTGACGCGTCCCCCCATTCGCGAGGCCGCCTGGTGTGCGGGTGCGGCTGCGCGAGGCCGAGGGCCTGCTGGCGCGCGGGGCCGCCTGGTGTGCGGGCGTGGCCGAGCGAGGCCACCTGGTGTGCGGGCGTGGCCGAGCGAGGCCACCTGGTGTGCGGGCATGGCCGCGCGAGGCCGCCTGGTGTGTGGGCGTGGCCGAGCGAGGCCACCTGGTGTGCGGGCGTGGTCGAGCGAGGCCATGGCGTCTCGCGTCTGGGTGGCCGAGCGAGGCCATGGCGTCTTGGCACCTATGTCGTGTAAATGGGGGCTTCATGGCATTGATCTCATATTTTCTCTTGGTGAGATTTCGAGCATCAACACTTCCCCCCCAGTCTAGGAGAGTACCTTTAGGTGCTCTTGTAGACTATTCACCTTGGTTCTTATAAATAGGCTTTCATGCATGGCTTAATATATCCACCTTACTTCCTTGGCTTAGTGGTTTGGAGAACCCTTCCTTTTTCAAGAGGTAAGGGGTTCAATCCCCCACAACCCCATTTTTGCCATAGTTTCATTTGTTTTATTTTTTCACTTCACTTCATTTCATTTTTTTTTACATGTGAGCTAATTTTTTGGTGTGTCTATTTAGTGACTAACACATCCTTTTTGCCTATTTTTGTAGACGTGCATTTTCTACCATTTTGGTGCTTTTGGCCCTCGTCCTCCTTTTTTGGTCTCGACAGCCTCCAATTTCTACATCTTGAGGTATGTTCTCTTTTTCCTTGGTTTTTGTTAGGTTCACATAAGCGTTACTCGGGATGGGGTACCTTGGCCTGAGCTTGTAGTGAGTTTGACCATATGCACGCCCCTCCTCTTTCTTTTTTTTATACCCTGTAGTGGGCCATTTAGGGCGTTTGCATCTAGAGATATTAAGCCTATTCCTTTGTGTTTTGTAGCCTTTCCCTCGTTTATACGTGAACCCCTTTTTGTTGTTGGGACGATGTCTCATGGCCAGTGACGACCCGTCCAACATACCCCCAGGGGCTGAGTTTATTGACCTGTCCTTAGACTCAGAGTCCCTTGAGGGCAACCCTCACCAGGACTATGACTCCTTAAGGCAGGCTCGCATCCGCCACCTTGAGTACATGGCTGAACTTAGGTGTAAAATTTGGGTGGTGGAGAGCGAAATTGACTCGGTGTCGAGAGGAGACGGAGGACCTTCCCCTCCAGACCTTAGTGACCACATAGCGAGCCTTAGGATGACCCTTTTTGAATTGCAGTGGGAGTTAGAGTTTATGGAGGGACACCTTCCGCCTGAGCCTTCCAGCCCATCCTCGCTTGATGACTGTCAGGGGGCTGCTTCTGCTTCTCCTCAGCCCCTAGTCTCAGTTTGTCCTAGCTTAGCACTTCCGCAGTCGCTCCCTCGATAAAAGACTCTTGCTAGGAAGAAAAAATGGAGGGCCAAGTGTTCTGTCTCTTCCTCACATTTTTCTTTTGATTTTGCAGATATGCCGAAGGCACGCCGACAGGTATCTACCCAAGAGCAGGACGACGCCCCTTTACTAGCGTCCGAGCTGGTGTCGCGCATGTTCGACAACAAACTGATGGACATCATGAATGACTATCGCGTCCCTCCAGATTATGCTCTATATGCCCCTTTGGAGGCATGCTGGGCCGACTGCCCCAGGCTCAGCTTCGTGGCCCTCAGCGAGCAAATTCTAAAAGCGGGTAGTACCATTCCGCTGCACCCGTTCTTTGTTGCAGTCCTCAACTACTTCGATCTTGCCCCGCTTTAGCTGGCACCCAATGGCTGGCTGACTTTGAGCTGCCTTTTCATTGCATATATGAAACTGTTGAAACGCGCCCCTACGGCCACCGAGGTACATTTCCTTTACAACCTCATGCCCCTCCACAATTCCAAAGGCTTTTACTACTTACAAAAAGCCAACAATGGGGCCTCTTTGATAGAGGGTTCGGTGTCCAACCCGGGGGCTTGGAAGCGAGACTTTTTCTTCGTGGAAGGTCCACTCTTTGTCCGTGAGGATTTCCGGACCACTCCCAGTAAGTACTCTGAGCATCACTTTCTCTTTTTTTTTTGTATGTTGTTTTTTTTTTGTTTTTGCAACTTATGGTTTCGTGCCTTACGCACACACCGACTATGGCTCGTATTGTGCAGAGCGATTCGCTGAACCTTCCGTCGTCGGGTTGGAAGCGAAAGACATGAGACGGTTCCTCAACGCTGATCTTGCCAGGAAAGAGGCGGCGCGCCTTTTCACCGTAAAGAACCTGAACCGCCACAAGCTATCTCCCGTCTCTGACCCCAAGTTGCTGTGGACCATCTCTGGGTCCACGAAGATGAAGGAAACCTTGGCTGAGCCTTGCCCGGATGACGATGACGATGAGGATGAGGAGGAGCCGGAGGAAGCCCCCCTTGACCGCGGGGGATTCCACCAGCTGCTTCCATCTCCTGGGGGGTGCCCTCCATGTGCTCCCTATGATCCGGACATAGCCCCTCCCTCACAAGACCAGCAGGACATTCCAGGGTGTAGTGTTTACCCTGACCCTGAGTGCCACGATGCCTTCACTCAGGCTCCTCTCGACCCTGGATCGTCGGGGGCTGATTACGTCGGCCTTGCGGACCCCCCCTTTGGTCTATCAGAGCCTCGGATTTCCACTTTCACCGCGCCCCCTCCCGCATCGGCAAGCGGGTCGTCTATCCCCATCCATCTAGGTGCCCCTGGTACGGAGGAGGAGCCCTGGGTGACTCGGATGGCAACGTCGTTCGGACAGCGATACATCCAGCTTGCCTCGAGCCTCCCTGTATCCGACTGGAATGGCCTTGGGAACGTGACCCAGGCGGACCTCGGGGAGAACCTTAGGCGCTCCATTGCTTGCGTGAGTCCCTGCTCCTCACGTCGGCCCTATTATGTATAGGTGTTTATGCATATATTATTTTTTTTTTCTTTGTCATTCATTGCTGCTGCTGCTAACTTTTTTTGTGTGCAGGCCTATACGTTGGCTATGCGGTTTGATGACTCGTCTAACAACCTCTCCGCGTTTGCTACTGAGAGGAACTGCCTTACAGCCCGAGTACAGGAGCTTGAGGAAGAGCTTAATGAAACCAATGCTAAGTTGTCAGAGTTCCGGACCAAATTTTCCAACTTGTCATTGAAGAGGAAGGAAGTAAAGGCCAAGACCAAGAGGCTAGAGGACAAGGTTACTCGCTTGGAGCGTGAACTCCAGGAAGTCAAGGCCACCGCGGCCGCCTCACAGCAGAGAGTTACCCAATTGGAGGCCGAAGTCGAGGCCCTCAGGGCCGAACTTCAGTCGGCGCAGGAGAGGAGTGCTTCCTTGGAGGCAGAGAGAGCTACCACGAGCGCAGGTCCATAGACCTTGCCCTCTAAAATGTGTGGAGGCAGGATCCTAAGTTCGACTTCTCTTCTTTTGGTGAACATGCCATTGCTCGAGCGGCCCTGTGGAGCGCCCATGGTAGGAGGCCCTGAAGCAGTCGTGCCCTAACTTTTGTTAGCTAGCCTACCATGGGTGTATGCTCTTTTTTTTTTTTTTTTGTACTTCGGGCCTTTGTAATATGACTGTCATTACTATTTTCCTTTGGTAACTCTTGTACTGTTTTCAAGACCTTCTTTTTCATTGTATATATACATGTGTTGCTATTTATCTTTTATTCTACTACATTTGAGGTCCTTTTGAGCCTGTATGATGGGGTTTGGTTGGTCCCCCCCTCTTACTTACCAGGCTGGAGGTCCTTTGGAGCCCCTGTGAAAGGGTTCACTGGGACCTCTTTTGGTGCCTCTTGGTTACTCTTATAAGGATATTTTGACCCCTTGGGTCCTAGTTATCCTTTTATATATTCTTGAGCGCGCTTATTATTTTTTTGCGAGAAGCGTCCTTCTCGTCGTTTATTCATAGTACTATTTTTGCAAGGGTCTCTTTTGGGACCCTTTTTGGCTAGGCGGCTTGGTGGCCGCTCTAGACTTATTATTGTCGTTACCATACATTTTAAGTACCTATGGCCTCCCTTGGTGTTCACAAGGGTAGCTAATCCTTGCGATCCCAAGGGATGCCTTGCAAGGGCTTTGTTTGAGGCCCTGGTATAGGGGGTCCCTCTGGGATCCCCCATCAAAGGGTCATTTTTTAGAGTCACTTCCTCCTGATGGAGGGCTCTTTTTAGGATCCTCCTAGTGCACAGGGTCCTTTTCAGGGTCCTCTTGACAGGGGGTCGTTTTTAGGGTCCTCTTGGTAGAGGGTCCCTTTTAGGGGCCTCCTTTTTAGGAGGGCAAGAGGTCCTCTTTGTAGAGGGTCCCTTTTAGGGGCCTCCTTTTTAGGAGGGCAAGAGGTCCTCTTGGTAGAGGGTCCCTTTTAGGGGCCTCCTTTTTAGGAGGGCAAGGGGTCCTTTTTAGGATCCTCCATTAGAGGGCCCTTTTTAGGTTCCTCTTGCTAGCCGCATGCTGTTGCCTCCTATCCTGCCCCCCAAGTTTCTGGTGAAATTTATTTCGGCAAGCACTTTGGCTGATGCCCAAGTAGCGAAGGAAAATAACACATGAAGTTGCGAACAGTTTCACCCATAACATGCCATTCCATTCATCACATTTATAACAAACAGTTTCATGCAAACAGTTGCAACAATACATATGAGATTTTCATTGAACATAAAATAAAAGACTCACACCTACACAGGTGGTTATCTAAGTAACCCCTTTGATTCTTCTCTATCATACTAAGATAGCGTGCAACACTTGTCCTTCTAGTACCGGGCGTGGATGCCTTACTAGTAGTACTTCCTAAGGTGCTCCGCGTTCCATGCTCGGGTATGATGGTGTCGTCCATGCGCGCCAGCTTATAAGTGTTCGGGGGTATGCACTGAGCAACTTGGTAGGGCCCTCCCAGTTCGCCCCCAGCACTCCTGCTCCTGGGTCTCGCATGTTGGGGAGTACCTTCCTCAGCACCAAGTCGCCAACTCTGAAAGTCCTCTCTCGCACCCTCGAATTGTAGTACCTTGCGGCGTGCTGTTGATATACTGCCACCCTCATTTGTGCTTTTTCTCTCTTTTCTTCAAGCATATCCAAGCTCTCGGCCAGAGCTGCGCGGTTGGCCTCGTCTCCATACACCTGTACCCTGAGGGACTCAACCTGCATCTCAATCGGGAGTACGGCCTCGCACCTGTAGGCCAAGGAAAATGGGGACTCCCCAGTAGTCATGCGTGGGGTGGTTCTGTAAGCCCACAGCACATTTGGTAGCTCCTCTACCCAGGCTCCCTTCATCTTTTCTAGCTTTGCCTTCAAGTTCTTCTTAAGGACCCTGTTTATGGCCTCCACCTGTCCATTGGCCTGTGGGTGTACCACCGCGGAGAAACTTCTCCTTATGCCCCTTCCCCTACAATATTCCTGAAAAGCTCCTCCCTCGAACTGGGTACCATTGTCAGATATAATTTTGTAGGGTACTTCATATCTACAAACAATGAATTTGTTGACGAAAGAGGTGATGTGCTTGGCTGTTATCTTCACGAGGGGTTCTACTTTTACCCACTTAGTGAAGTAGTCCACTGCCACCACCGCGTATTTCGCTCCACCCCTGCCTGCAGGAAGAGCGCCGATCAAGTCTATCCCCCAACTAGCGAAGGGCCAGGGGCTGGTCATGCTGGTCAGTTCACTTGGGGGTTTCCGAGGGTAGTTGGCGTGCCTCTGTCATTTGTCGCATTTCGTGGCAAAGTGATGCGCATCTCTTTCCATGGAGGGCCAGTAGTATCCTTGCCTCATGGCCTTCCTAGCTGTGGAGGGTCCGCTCTCGTGGTTGCCACACTCTCCCTCGTGTATCTCATGCAACACTTTCAACGCCTCCTCCTCGTCTACACACCGCAGGAGTGGCATTGAGAATCCTCTTTTGTAAAGGACCCCATCTACCAGGGTGTATCGAGCGGCCCTGTACACTAGCCTCCGGGACTCGTTTTTGTCTGCAGGCAAGGTTCCTTCCTCCAGGTACCTTTTGATCGGCTCAGTCCACGACTCCCTTGGGACACTAATCATATGCACGTCCGCACCTTCGATGCTGGGTTTGGGTAAGTACTCCACGGGTATCGACTCCAAGATATCACCGTCCTTGGTGGATGCCAGCTTTGCGAGCGCATCAGCATGGGTATTCCTTTCTCTGGGGATTTTCTCTATGCTATATGCCACTAACCGTCCCAGATAGCCCTTCACCCTTTCCAAGTAGGCTGCCATCTTGGGTACCCTCGCTTGGTACTCCCCCTTTACTTGGTACACTACCAATTGAGAGTCGCTGAAGATACATAGGCACGTCACTCTCAGCTCCTGAGCTAAACACAGGCCAGCCAGGAGCGCCTCGTACTCTGCCTCGTTATTGGAGGCCTCAAACCCGAACCGAATCGCGCAATACATCTTGTGTCCCTCGGGCCCGGTCATCATGATGCCTGCTCCGGATCCTCCTTCATTAGATGCCCCATCAACATGCAAACTCCATTCCTCTAGACCCCCTCGCTCTTCCTCTATAACAGGCTGTTCCCCTTCTTCACTTCTTTCTCCATTCTGCTGATGGGTGAACTCTACTATAAAGTCTGCCAGCACCTGTCCGTTGATGGACGCCCTTGGGGTATACACAATGTCAAATTGACTCAACTCGATCGACCATTTCATCAGCCTCCCTGAGGTCTCAGGTTTATGTAAGACCTGCCTCAAAGGACTATCCGACAGGACTTCAATCGTGTGCGCGTGGAAGTAAGGCCTCAACTTCCTCGAAGCCACAACTAACGCATAGGCCAATTTTTCGATCTCCGGGTATCGGTTCTCCGCGTCCACCAAACGCTTGCTGATATAGTACACGGGTTGTTGCTGCTTCTTCTCCCCTTTAACCAGGGCTGCACTTATGGCTTGCTCAGACACTGCCAAGTACAGGTACAGCTTCTCGCCTTTCTCAGGCTTTGCCAACAGGGGTGGCTTCCCCAAGTGCTCCTTCAGCTTGACAAATGCTTCTTCACATTTTTCATCCCAAGCGAACTTTTTGCTCCCTTTGAGGATGTCAAAGAAGGGGAGGCACTTATCAGTTGACCTTGAGATAAATCTATTAAGGGCTGTCACCCTTCCCGTTAGGCACTGCACTTCCTTCTTGTTCTTTGGCGGGCTCATCTCTATTAGGGCCTTTATCTTATCAGGATTGGCCTCGATGCCTCTGGAATTGACCATGAAGCCCAAGAATTTTCTTGAGGATACACCGAAGGTGCACTTGACGGGATTCAACTTCATTCGATATGTCCTAAGTGTGTTAAACATCTCACCAGGGTCCTTGTTGAGCTCTGTGGCATTCTTGGTCTTCACTAACATATCATCCACACACCTCCATGTTCCTCCCTATCTGGTTAGCGAACATCTTATTTACCAACCTCTGATAGGTGGCACCCGCATTCTTCAACCCAAAGGGCATTACCTTGTAGCAGTAGAGCCCTTTGTCTGTAATGAATGACGTGTGCTCTTCATCTACTGGGTTCATTGGGATCTGGTTGTACCCCGAGTAGATGTCCATGAAGCTCAGTAATTCATGTCTTGCTGTCGCATCTACTAGCTGATCTATCCTTGGGAGTGGGAAGCTGTCCTTAGGACAAGCTTTATTCAGGTTCGAGAAATCGACACAGGTCCTCCATTTTCCATTTGGCTTCGGAACGAGTACTGGGTTCGACACCCACACAGGGTAAAAAGACTCACGGATGAACCCGTTGGCCTTCAGCTTGTCAACTTCCTCTTTCAACGCTGCGTACCTTTCTGGGTCTAGCGCCCGCCTCTTCTTCCTGACGGGCCTCACTTCTGGGGAGATATTTAGATGGTGGCACATCACATTGGGGTCTATACCCACCATATCCTCATGACTCCATGCGAACACGCCCAGATTATCCTTCAAAAATCTTATCAACTCCTCCTTCATGTCACTTTGCAGGCTTCTCCCTATCTTCAATTTCCTTAGCGGTTCCTCCGTTACCGTAACCTCCTCTACTTCTTCCACTGGTTCTGCTCTTGACTCGTCCACGACCCGAGGGTCCAGCTCCTGTGGACCCCCCATGGTCATACGTAGCGCCTCATGTATCACCATGGCCATTGGTTCCCACGGTTTCACAGGCGCACGGAGTGAGGTGTTGTAGCACTCCCTTGCCTCCTTCTGTTCTCCCTTCATACTAGAGACTCCTCCTGGTGTTGGGAACTTGACAACCAAGTGATATATTGAAGTTATGGCTTTCAATTCTCTTAGGGATGGTCTCCCTAATACCGCATTGAAAGCTGATGCACAATCTACTACGACAAAGTTAGCCATGACTGTAGTCTGTCGGGGTTGTACCCCCATGGTGAGTGCCAATTGGATCATTCCTAGGGGTTGCACTGAGTCCCCCGTGAATCCGTATAGGGATGATTGGCAGGGCTTCAGATGACGAATGCCCAGTCCCATCTTTTCCAAGGCAGGGCGATATAGGATGTCCACCGAGCTCCCGTTGTCCACTAGAACTCGATGCACGCGCATATTTTCCAATTGAACTGTCAACACCAGCAGATCATTGTGGGGAAAGTGTACCCCCCGTGCATTCTCCTCAGTGAATTTTATCGAGTCGTTTTCCCCCTTGAAACTTTTCGGGGGTCGCTGTTCTAAACTCATGACGAAGGGGGGCGGACTTCGCCGAGCCTCTCTTGCATATCTATCTCGCCCCTTTCGGGAGTCCCCCCCCAAATCCTGGACCTCCAAAAATGGTTCAGACCTCCCCCTGTATTTCTGGGGCTCGTTCTTGTGCCTGGGGTGCCGCAAGCTCGTCCTCTGGCCTTGGCCTTTCTCTCCTGAGATAACAGCCCAGGTGTCCCTGGCGAATGAGCTCCTCAATTTCTTCCTTCAAATGGATACACTCTGCCGTGGTGTGACCAATGTCCTTGTGGTACTAGCAGTATCTACTGGGGTCCCTTTTGGACCGATCCTTCCTCATTGGTGGGGGATTTTTGAAGGGAACTCGATCTTCGTTGGTGAGGTAAATATGTTCCCTTGTATTTGTGAGGTTCGTAAAGTAAGTATAAGCCGCTTGCCTATGATCATTCCCTCGCTTGGTCTTCCTCTGCTGGTCATCTCTCGACCCATCGTACGCCCTTTTCTTCTTCGTTACATTCGACCCGTCGTTAGCTGGGGGCTTCGCGTGGGGCTCCTCCTTCCCCGCCTTTAAGTTCGCGTGGCCATCCTCCACACGGATGTATTTCTGCGCTCTCTCGTAGAAGTCGTCTAAGTTGGTGACTTCCCTCTTCAACATGTTGTCCCACAACTTGCTTCCTGGGAGCACTCCGGCGGTAATGGCCATTTTTAATTCTCGGCGAGTTAGGCTCCCCACTTTCGCGGCCTCCATATTGAACCGGTGGATGTAGCTCTTCAGGCTCTCATTCTCCCCCTGCTTCACGTTGGCCAGGCTGGTACCTGGCATCGTGTAGTCCCGCACGACATGATGCTGTTGGAGGAATTCGTCAGAAAACTACTGCCAGGACCTGATGGACCTCGGCCTTAATCTTTTGAACCATTTGTAGGCGGGTCCTTTCAAAGTGACAGCGAAACAGTGGCATCTGGCACCACTTCCAATCCCTCTCAGTTTCATCAGGTCATTAAACGCATCCAGGTGGTATTTTGGATCCGTGCTTCCTTCGTAGGGGGTCATGTTGGGCTCCTTAAAGTTGGCAGGGAGCCGGATCGCCTGAATTTCCCTCACAAAGGGCGACTCATGGTCGAATTTTTCCTCAAAGGCCTGGCCACCTGATGCGGTGACGATCTTGCTTCGCAGGCTCCTCATCTCCGTGTCCAGGTCCTGCCTCCTCTTGCTTAGAGTGTCCCTCAAAGTGGATGGGCTAAGATCCGCCTTTCCCTTGCCCTCCTGAGGTGCCATAGGGGGTGTGGTCCCTTTGCCCGCCCTCATTTTATTAAGCTCCTCTTGTAAATCCGAAGGTGCTCTTTTAGAGGTGACCTCGTCATCGTTGCGAGGGGCAGCGTTGGTCCTTGGCGCTAGTTTCTGGGCCTGCTTAGGTGGTTCAGGGTGCTCGCGTTGCTTCGCTTAGGGGGTGTTACTGGTAGAGTGTCGGGTTCTCCCATCATCTACTGGTACGGTGGTTTCCACCCCATCCTTGCCTTTCACCTTCCTCTTAGGCAAGGTCACGCTCGATTTACCCTGAAGCAGGCCATTCAGGACCTCTTGCATGTTCTCCAAGGTGGTTTCCAACCATTGGTTCTTACGATGGAGCTCACGTATTTCCTCTTCATAAAATCGAGATTTCAAACTCGAGCTCACGGAATGGACTCGGGGGTGCTTATCATGCCTACTGGTAGAAGGGCCCGGGTCCTGCCGGCCAGAGTTCGGTACCTGCGGTGGTTTTGGGAGAGGGAACTCATTAGCATTTCCCAGTGGTGCTCTTGAAGGACTTTCTCCAGGTGGAGCGGCCGGTGACGAGGTCACTCTGTCACCTCCGTGAACCTCAGGGTCCTTCGGGGGTTCCACGTCTCTGGGCGGAGGAGCGTCCTTCATGGAGGCCTTTAGCTGGACTCCGTTCAGGTGAACCTCTACCACTTGTGGCTCCCTGAGTCGCTTTGAACGTCTTGGCATTTTCTTCTTGCCTAAAACAATGGTGGAACAGTAGCTTGAAACTAACGTTCCCACAGACGGCGCCAAACTGTTGACGGTGAGAACTCGTCAACTAAGTTGAGTTGGAAAAAATTATCAAGTAAGGATCGTCAATAAAAAAGCTGTAGAAATCTAAGTAATAACTCAAGAACAATGACAGAATAACAATGGAGAAATCAATCTTTCATTCACTCTCAAGCCTTTGCTACCGTAAAAATTCCAACCCCTTTTCAGGTGGGGTTAGAGTTCATTTTATAGTAGGCTCTAATGGCCCTGGGTACATGGTAGTCCAGGGGACCAAATGGTACATAAGTACTCTGTCAGGAGAGTGGCTTCAGAGGTGGTGGTCGTACATCCCGTACAGGGGCAGGCATATGGAGGATGCCTCCACTACTTGTCTGTATCCATGTCTGATGGGTGGTGACAGGCATACTGGCGCAGGTGGTGGTGGTGTCTGCTCTGACTCCTGGCCGTAGACGTACGGGCCACAACTCTTATTCCAGCACTCCCACTCCCTCACTGGTACGGGCGTCCGTACTCGACATACGAGGTCTTAGCGGCCGTACTCCGTATGAGATCGTACAAGTACGTCCCATTAATCTCATACTCGAGCCCCCATGCATCGGGGTCCCAAGGTATAGGGAACGGAACACTTGACGTACGTTCGTGATAGGCATGGGACCTTGACGGACGGGTGCGAGATGGGATGACTTCTTTACGAGCCCCTTGGTGGTGAGGCTCTTTTGACGCGTCCCCCCATTCACGAGGTCGCCTGGTGTGCGGGTGCGGCTGCGCGAGGCCGAGGGTCTGCTGGCGCGCGGGGCCGCCTGGTGTGCGGGCGTGGCCGAGCGAGGCCACCTGGTGTGCGGGCGTGGTCGAGCGAGGCCATCTGGTGTCCGGGCGTGGCCGCGCGAGGCCGAGGGCCTGCTGGCGCGCGAGGCCGCCTGGTGTGTGGGCGTGGCCGAGCGAGGCCACCTGGTGTGCGGGCGTGGCCGAGCGAGGCCACCTGGTGTGCGGGCGTGGCCGAGCGAGGCCATGGCGTCTCGCGTCTGGGTGGCCGAGCGTGGCCGAGCGAGGCCATGGTGTCTTGGCACCTATGTCATGTAAATGGGGGCTTCATGGCATTGATCTCATATTTTCTCTTGGTGAGATTTCGAGCATCAACAACATGTAAATTCACAAGGTAGAAACTAATGCTCATTGCTCTGCCTTGCCCTTGTTCATACCTACAACAGGAAACAACTAGGTAAGCGAAAACACTTAGTAAGTTCAACTTTAAAATAATATCATGCAGATAAGACAGGTGGTCACTGACCAAGTTACTGTCCATTTATAACAATAGCTCACAAAATTAGGGTTCCGGATCCATCCGGACCCTAAGGAATCAATTTCAAGAACGCAAAAGCGTCCTGACAAAATTATGGTTATGCTTATAACTAATGACAAACTATTTCATATAAACAGATAAATCCCTGCACTCAGAAAATCCCAGAGCAAGCAGACATAATATATCACAATATAATTCAAGACCAACGCTTGACAATTTCCAACAATTCGGGCGTATTACCCCCTCGAGCATAATTGCTAATCTGTAAGAGAGAACCGAGTCTCAACACTAAGATCTAGCCAATAAATATCCCCATCAAGGGTAACTATCGAGTTACCTAGGGCATCGCTACTTATCCAAGAGTAAATCTGTAACGCCCTAGATATCCAAGACCGTTACACTGTGTGTTTATAAAGTGCCAGACTTGCTAATCAAGTCATTTTATTGAAAGCGTGTCATCGAAATTGTAAAGGAGCTAGGGTTAAAATATTTTGGTCTCAAAAGCCACGTTCTCATTAAGAAGCATTTCTTGTTTACACGGGATCCCCAAAAATATCAAGTTTAAAGACTGTATACAAAAGCCATAAAGTTTAGATACAATAACAAGCCATATTAAGGCAAAACAAACAGTTAGGCAATCCCCGTCCTGATCCACTCCTCGATCATGGTGATCTAAAAACCGTCTATGTACATTCAACCCCGTAGCCCTCCATCTCAGGATTGGTCCAACTTCCCCTTGTCTTTACCTGCACCACGTAGCACCCGTGAGCCAAGGCCCAACAAGAAAACACAACAACAGAGCATAAGCAATCAACAGACAAGTCAACATCTCATACTACATCACATAATCTCAACCATATAATCCTTCAGTATAATCAAGTAATCAACATACTAAACATATCAACTCATATCATATATCAGATTTCAAGTGATAGCTAGGGCTAGCGCTCTCAGGCTGCTCCCTCCGTTATCCCACTAACTCCGGCCCGCTTAAACCGAGCTCAGTGAATATTAAGCTGTCCTCGGCTACCAGTGGCCAAGCCGCACCTTGTGCGCAAATATTATGTACGGCACTCTTAGGCCGCTTTCACATGTCCCATGGCATAATACCAACATTGACACGATACAAATATCGGAAGCTCTTAGTCCCATCACAAACATATAACCGGGTGCAGTTTTCTTACCTTTCAAGTCACTAGCTTTGATCCCTCGACTCCTTGAACACGATCCCCCTCGAGCCCTAGTGCTCACCTAAACACAACCATAGGCCAAAGTCATCATCAATCCTCAAGTCCAAAACCTAGCCTCAGGGCTAATCCCGAGCCCTCGGGAAGTCCTAGTTCCACCAAACAAGGTGGTGGAATCAAACCCCAAACCCTTGGTCAAAAACTCTTGCAAACAACCCTAAAATCCCCTTCAGAAGACAGAGTAGCGCTACAACGCTCATGGGAGGGCGCTACAGTGCTACAAACAGAAGAAAAATCCCTCAACAAGCTTGGCCTAGCACTACAGCGCCCAAAGGCTAGCGCTGTAGCGCTAGTCACAGACAGGCTAACACCAGTTTTTTTCTTCCTGCGATTTCCTCGAACTAACCTCAACCAAAACTTCTCCAAATCTTTCCCAAACTCATAAATAACCTTATGATCATAATCCACTCATCCCAGGCACCCCAAATACCTATAACTCAAGCACATGCATCCCCAAACTCAAAATTCACCATAGCTGACCCAATACTCAGAACTCAACATAAACCAGTCAAAACACCAAAGTCTAGAGCTCAGAACTTCATACCTTTTAATGGAATTCGATTTCAAGATAACCTCTACACCTCCTTAGCTTGCTCTTCCCCAGCTTTTGGCCTGAATTCCCTAAAGTTTCCATCAAGCTCAGCTTATGCACCAAAGTTCAAACACCAAAACCAAAAACTGAAGAGATTATAGAACCTTACCTCAAGTATTAGGGTGTTCCTGCTAAAACTCTGCCAATTCTCCAATCCTAGATTAGGATTCTTGATGCTTATCCTAATCCAGCTCTCCTCTGAGCTTTGCTCCAAGAAAATCCTCAAGGAACTGATGAAGGAAGCTTAAACCGACCTAGGAAACTCTCTATGTTTTTCTCCCTTTCTTTTCCTTCCTTTTCCTTCTTTTTTAGACTTTTACACTTCTCTGCAATTTCCACCAACATAAGGTCTCAGTAATTCCCATATTTAGAAAGCCAAATGACCCTAATGCCCTCCTCTTTACTCCTAACCCTTTAATCCACTTAAGGGCATTCTAGTCATTTTACCCAATTCCCGCTAACTTCTCGAGTGTCTCTAATATTTCCCGCTTAACTCCCGATACCTAATTAATCACCAATAATATTCCTCAATGTCAAGATAGACTCCACTATACTCACTAAATTCCCATTTATATCCCTAAGCTCACCCCGAGCCGGGTATAAATCCCCGCCATGACTTTTTCGCTACTTTGCTCACTAGGATCGTCTCGAGTCACAGATCACAGATATATCCACATAATAATGTGGTCTCGATAATTATCACATATATCAATACAGTTATGCACATAATGGCCAAAATTATGAATATGCCCTTCTAACCTAATCAGGGCCTTCATGCATACTAATACACATATTCATGCATCTCAGATATTCAAATAATCATATAACATGCTTTAAATCGTAATCATGCATCTTAATAATTAAAGTCACACATAATTCCCATTATGCCCTCCAGGCATGCTAATCAAGGCCCTTAAGCCTTATTAGCAAATTTGGGTCGTTACAAAATCCCTCAAAAAGGTAACCATCAAGTCACCTAGGGCATTGCTACTATTCAAGAGTATGATCGAAATTACACGAGTTTATAGAGAATTCTATGATAATCAGTAGCGCTAGTGAGCAGTTGCCCCTAGGGTGTTCAGCCTCACTTAAACTTGGCAACACCCAGTATCTCTAGGCACTCTCACTGAATGGCCAATATTCATGGCTATTATCCGCGAATAACTTATCAGAGCACTTGCTCGGGTTCTAACTGTTCAATGATTAAGTAAGCATGAGGGCCCCTTGGTCCCATTAATTTTGGCGCCCCTAGGTTTAAACCAGCAATCCTCACCTCTCGGGGATCAGCTGTCTCAGATATGACAGATAACTACCATTCATATTTTCTGAATCAGCACCTACTAGACTAACGTCTCTATGCAAACTTTATACGACAGTGTATATATGTGCATGTGTCCCTATACTAACATACAATACAATAGTCGTTTCATGTTGTAGCCACACAATATAAGTTGACTTACTTGGAGTCCTTAGCTCTCAGCAGGATTTCACCCTCCAATGTATAGTCCAGTTATGCTTAGCCAATATTGTAATTATCCATACAGTATACTCGGATTAATTATGGCACTTAATAATTCATTATTATTATTTTGGGCAGTTTGGTCATTTTAAAAATCACTTGTAAGGATTAAAGATCCTTATTTTGTTTTAAACCCATTCAAGAAATTCGTACTAAAAAATTTGAGACTAAACCCTAAGTCTCGCGGAGACCTATCCTATGGTCTCGATACTTAGACTCAGGTATCCCAATAGTATTTTCCCCAATCCGCTAAAAATCTTATTCTTTAAAAGTTCCGCTATGAACCCGTACTTTCAACAGGCGGTTAAATATATAAAAGATTTTAGCCGGTATTATATCCTTAAAATACTAAATAAATTCCTTAATTATTTTTCAAGAAGATAATCTCTTAATTTTCCTTTATTTTTCTTAAGGTTTTAATCTCTAAAAACCGTTTGAAGAAAATAGCATAATTTTAACTTAATTTGGAAAACCGCTAATAATTTCTTATCTTGACTAGTTAATTTTCCAAAGTCAATTAATCAAGTTTACTTACTACAAAAATAATTTACTTAATTATTTTCTCAAAATATAGGGTTTTTAAACCCTCTTTTAATTTATCAACTTATAAATAAATTAAATATTTTTTTTTTAGAAAGAATAAAAATTCTTTTATAAAATAATTCTCACTTAAACTCAAAGTGGTATTTTAGGTCAAAATGTTTTTAAGACTTACCAAGTTTTTATCTTGCAATAATCACAAATGTACTTTTTATCTTAAGTTCCAAAATTCTATTTTTACACTAAGTGTGAAAACCTCATTTTTTTCCACTTTTAACTACATACTTTGTTAGGTCATAACTTGAAATTTACTTACCCAATTGTTACCAAAATTTCCCAATTCAATATTTGGGATAAAATTCCCCAATTCAGTAAAATTAAGCATTTTAACACAAAACGCCCTAAAATTTCCATTTCCTATTAATTTTTATGAATGTATTTTATGCCCAAAATACATTTTCCATAGTTTTTCATTTTATTTTCTGAGATTTTTACCCGATTAGGGTTTTTGTGTCGGTCCAAGACCGAAAGTCTTATCTTGACTTTTAATCACAAAATTCATAATTTGGGTAGCAATAACTCATGGAAATAAATTCCAAACAAATATAATATTATTTAAAATAATATTCTTAACTTGGGGTAAAATCCCGACCCGAGTCGTTTAAAGATACCCGAAACACATAGCGTTACAATACCTACAATTTATAGAGGTTTCGTCCTCAAAACTTAAAACAAATGAGGATACAACTCCCTCATCTTGTCTTCTGTTTCCCAGGTTGCCTCTTCAATGCCATGGTTACACCACTACACCTTTACCAACGACACAGTCTTGTTCCTCAACACTTTTTCCTTTGGGTTTAGAATCATCACCGAATTCTCCTCATAGACAAGTTGAGGATCAATGCTCAGTTGCTCATAGCTGAGTACATGCGAGGGATTGTGCATGTATTTTCTCAACAGGGATACATGAAACATGTCATCACCTTAGACAGGGCGGGTGGAAGAGGTAAACGATAAGCCACTTCCCCGATCCTCTCTATGATTTGAAAGGTCCAATGAACCTTGGGCTAAGCTTTCCTTTCTTCCTAAACCGCATAGACCCCGCAGTGGAGCTACCTTCAGTAGCACATTATCGCCAACCTTAAATGCCAGGGGTCTCCTGTGTCGGTCGGCATATTTGCATTGTCGATCAACCAAAGTTTGCAAGCGTTGCCTTATTTGTCGGATGTTCTCGGTAATTTGATCATCCTCATCCGATCCGAGAAACTTTCTTTCACCAGTCTCGTGCCAATGAATCGATGATCGACATCTCCTTCTATATAAATCCTTATACGGAGCCATCTTGATGGAATCATGATAGCTATTATTGCAAGCGAACTCTATCAGTGGAAGCTTCTCATTCCATGACCCTTGAAAGTTGAGCATCCATGCTCATAGCATATCTTTCAGGGACTGAATTGTTCATTCGCTTTGACTGTCTATTTGCGGGTGGAAAGAAGTGCTGAACTCCAGTTTAGTACCCAACCTTGTTTGGATTCTATCCCAGAATGCCGAGGTGAAACATCGATCACGATTTGATATGATGGAGTTGGGTACACAATGCAGTCTCACTATTTCTGCAATATAAATATCTGCTAACTTATGTGCCCCATAAGTTACCTTGATCGGCAAGAAATGAGAACACTTAGTCAGCCTATCTACGATAACCCAAATGGCATTGTGCCCCTTGGGAGTGGTTGGTAAACCTCTGACAAAGTCCATAGTGACCATCTCCCACTTCCATTATGGAATTTCTAAGGGCTGCAACAATTGGGCTGGCCGTTGATGTTCGACCTTTGTCTGCTGACAAGTCAAGCGGTGTGCCTCATATTCAGCTGTCTCATTTTTCAACCCAGGCCACCAAAAGTGCTTCTTCAAGTCTTGGTACATTTTCGTGGTGCCCGGATGCATGGCATAAGGAACATTATGTCCCTCGAAAAATATCTACTTCTTGATCTCCCCATCGTCCGAAACACATATTCTACTCTTGAACCCCAATACTCCATCTTCGGAGATATGAAATCCTAGTCGCTTCTCATTCCTCACTCCGTACATCAGTCTTTGTACCTAAGGATCGACTAATTGCCCCATTTTATAGCTTCCATAATGGTAGGCTCGATAGAGAGCTTAGCCAATTGACCGACTACTATCTCTAAATCCAAGGTAGCAAGGTCAACACGTAACTGTGGCGAAATCTCTTTCACTGTCGTCACGTAAGCACTAGGTTGTCGACTCAATGCATCTGCCACCTTGTTTGCTTTTCCCAGGTGGTACAAAATGTCGCAGTCGTAGTCGTTGAACATCTCCAACCATTGATGCTGTCTCATATTCAATTCCTTCTGAGTGAAGAAATACTTCAGGCTTTTGTGATCAGTGTAAATGTCACAGTGTATCCCGTATAGACAGTGCCTCCAAATTTTTAGTGCGAAAACCACCGCTACCAGCTCCAGGTCATGAGTTGGATAATTCTTCTCGTAATTTTTTAGCTGTCAAGAAGCAAAAGAAATTACTTTTTCGTGTTGCATCAGCACTGCTCCCAACCCTCGGCTTGAGGCATCACTATAAATAGTATATCCCTCTGTACCATTAGGGATTATCATCACTGGGGCAATCGTCAATCTCATTTTCAGCTCCTGAAAAACTCTTCTCACACTTGTCAGTCCATTCATACTTGATGTTTTTGCGGGTGAGGGCAGTCATTGGTGCGACTATTTCAAAAAATCCTCCCACAAATCGCCGGTAATATCTCGCTAACCAAAGAAAAATTCTAACCTCGTGAGCATTTTTCGGAGGTTTCCACTGCTTAACAGCTTCTATCTTGGCGGGATCTACCAAAATTCCATCTCCCGACACTATGTGCCCCAGAAAACTAACTTTCTCTAGCGAGAATTCACATTTCGAAAACTTAGCGTAAAGCTTTTCATCTTGCAGATGCTAAAGGACCAGTCCGAGATGCGTTGCATACTTTTCTTTGCTTTTCGAGTATATTAGAATATCGTCAATGAACATGACGATAAACTTATCCAAATACTCACGAAATACGCGATTCATGAGATCCATGAATGCTACAGGCGCATTAGTTAGTCCAAAGGACATCACTAAGAACTCATAGTGACCGTAGTGCATTCTGAAGGCCGTCTTTGGTATATCCGTCTCCTTAACCTTGAGCTGATGAAAGCCTGATCGCAGGTATATTTTGGAAAATACTGACACTCCTTGTAGTTGATTGAAAAGATCGTCAATCCTGGGCAATGGTTATCGGTTCTTGATCGTCACTTTGTTCAGCTCCCGATAGTCAATGCACATTCTCATCGAGCCGTCTTTCTTCTTTACGAATAAGATCAGAGCTCCCCATGGAAAATGGCTTAGCCTTATGAAATTCTTGTCTAGTAACTCTTGCAGTTGCGATTGCAACTCCTTCAGTTCAGTTGGCGCCATCCTGTAAGGAGTCTTTGAGATCGGCACAGTTCCCAGAATCAACTCTATCTCAAACACAATCTCTCGGTCTGGTGGAATCCTTGAGAGATCTTCAGGAAATATGTCGAGAAACTTGCACACAACTGGTACATCAGAATTTTGTTGACCCGTCTCTTTATCCTTATCCACTATGTTTGCCAGAAAACCGATGCATCCGTCACTCAACATTTTTCTTGCCTTCATCGCAGAAATCATGGGGCACTTATTTTCTCTTGATGTACCCTTGAACTCAAATGGTTCTTCTCCCGCTGGGGTGAAGACTACTTTTCTGCGCTTGCAATTGATAACAGCTCCATATCTGGTTAACCCATCCATCCCAAATATGACGTCATATTCATGTAGGTCCATGACTAACAGATCCGCCGTCAGCTCACGATCTTCAATACAAACTGGTACGACTCTAACCCATGTCCGCACCAACATATCCTCTTCCGAAGGCAAGGATACCCCACAAATAACAGGCATAGGCTCAGGCCTTTTATTTAATTTTTCCACAAGGATGCATATAGAAAAGAATGCGATGCACCAGTATCCATTAATGCATATGATGAGGTTTGGGCAATAGAAATATGACCTGATACCATATCAGATGGTTCATCTCCTTTGCCACTTTGTGTAAGCGCATAAACTCAAGGCGGAGCTCCAATTTGTTTCTGCTTGTCATTTCCGTTGCCCTTGGCTGGCATTCGGCACTCTTTAGCAAAGTGCCCTGGCTTTCCACAGTTATAACATACCCCACACTCACCCCGATGGCGCCGGTTACACTTGTTGCACAGTGGCCATTATTCAAAATCATGTCTCGGCTGTTTGTTGGGACTAGCCATTGCCTGATTGGGAGGTCCCCCTTTTCTTTTGTTATTTCCCCCAACAATCGACCTTGTGCCTCTTGGATTGTTTGTTCTCCCCGAGTTCCGGCCGAACCTTAGGTTGAACTTTCCCCTTGGGCCATTCTGATTGGCCTGAAACTGTCCAGGATTATTGGGAGTGTACCTCCTGTCATCGTTCTTCTATGGTTCTGGCTTGTCTGACATGGCCCAAGACTCTTGGTGAAGAGCCCGTTCCACGGCTTCGACATATGTCTCCGAGCCAGTTCTACCAGTGTCTACACACTTGGCAATGTCTCTGCGCATGCCTTTCATAAAACTCCAGGTCTTATTCTCTTCAATATTCACCTGGTTCTTGGCGAACCTAGACAGCTAGTCGAATTTTCGAACGTAGTCCTGCACGCTCGACGTTCCCTGCTTCAGATTAGTGAACTCATTCACTTTGTGCTCGATAACTACCTTACTGAAGTACTTGCCATTGAAAAAGGTCAAGAACTTTGGTCATTCCATCTTGGCAGCATTATGCCCTTTCTTGGCCGCGTCCCACCAGATGCGGGCATCTTTTCTCAGCATATAGGTCGCACAAACTACCTTCTCTCTCTCGATAGTTCCAATGAAGTCGAAGATCCTTTCCAAAATACTGATCCATTCCTCTGCCATTTATGGGTCACTACTCCCCTCGAATATAGGTGGATTCTGGTTGCCGAACCTTTATGATGTAGGTTTCGCTCGGGCAACTCTTGGTGCTTCTACTGGTGGTACCGGTTGCTCAATGATAACCTGCAGGCCAGAGTTGTGTTCTTCATTCTTTTCCAAGTGGTATTTTGTCGTTTGCGGGTGGTACTTCGTTGTTTTTAGCATTATTGGGTTGCAGGGGGAGTCGTCCCAAAAAGGGTATTAAACCTTTTAGCTTGGAGGGCATTAGAGTTCTCTTGTCTCTTTTGCCCTCTTTCAATTTGGGCTCTCTGCGTCTCCACTAGCCTTTGTAGATTATTCATATGTTCGGCTATCTCACGAATTCTAGCAGTTTGGGTTGGAGCTCTAGCGGCAGCCGCATTCTGAGCTCTAGCAGCAGGTGCGGCCTGGCCCCGGCCAGCAACACCCCTTCCTCTCTGAGCTCTTGTCCTTGCCATTTTTGTTTGATTTAAACTACAAAAGCTCCTAAGCGCATAGGGACGAGAAGTTATTATCAACGTAGATTACCTTTTCCCTTTTAGTAGCTGCCACAAAGTTAAAGATCCTCTATCTGAGTTGCCAAATTTGGTTTCGGATGTACTCTGTGTCCTCGACCTCGACCCTTCCTCTGCCTCGGCCACGACCTGTATCTTGGTCAACGGTCGCTCTCTCGGTTGGGTATGGTTGATTAACAGCTCGACCTCCCCTTGCTCGAGTGTTAGACACCATTGCAAGTTATTATAACACATATAGTATGGAAGAATACTAACCTAGAAATAAATGAGCATACCAGTTTTGTTCATAAACAAGAAAGAAGAACCATAATGATTCTAATCAAAAACAAT
Organism: Humulus lupulus; assembly: GCF_963169125.1. Taxonomy (NCBI): domain Eukaryota; kingdom Viridiplantae; phylum Streptophyta; class Magnoliopsida; order Rosales; family Cannabaceae; genus Humulus; species Humulus lupulus. The sequence continues at coordinate 119,956,813 of NC_084795.1, read as the reverse complement.
TAGTCATACTATTTAGGGATATAACCTAGCAATACAAAATGATCATGCCATAGGATTTTAGTTAGCAGGACGATAAATCCAAAAAGAGAACCCTAACTACATGTCGGGTTTCTACATCTGCCTGCTACAACTACACCAAAGTCCTCCAACCTAGTAGGTTTGCAAGGTCTTTGCAAAGAGTATCCACAAGAATCTCACATCATAACCTAATCTAGGCTATCCATAAGGATGTATAGATTTATGTCGGTATCCTCGTCTGGCTTCTTGGGATCCTCCTCTACCTTGAGGTATGTTATCAACCACGGAGATAGGCCAATCCATGGCCCAAACGCTCGCTCGATCTGCGTATGAAAGTCATCCCATGTATCGCAATCCAGCCGCCAATGTCTATGATGAAACCATATCTATTCTGAGCCTCTCAAATAAGTGCTAGCATATCGCACTCTTCGTCACTCAGGTATGTTGGCTCTATCAAGGAATTCTGTCATGTAATGAGTCCATTGCTGAATGACATGCCGATGTTGTTGATCATACTCAAAGTGTCACAGATTCTATAGTAATCGATCCTAAGCATAGGGATCATGGATAGGTTTCCTATCACAAGGTAACCTGTCTCAAGTATATCGACCATAACCTACAAATTATAGAATTGAGGTAAATAAAAGAAAGGAAAGGAAACATGTATGAAAAGACAGTACTTACACTAAGTGCCTGTCTATCTTTGCGAAATGTACATGTGGGTTATCTACAGAACTGTCTAAACTCGAGCTCTGATTCCAATTGTAATGTCCTGGATTTTCAAGACTCGATGATGCAAAAATATAAACGTTTTCATGTGACAAAATGTCTAAAAAACCCATATAAAAAAAACTTTTTAAAAGTCGTATGGCCATACTTATCATTTAATACAAACATTGCTTTTGAAGAGTAAACTGAGCCTAGTTTACGAAAATAAAACAACATTTCCAAAAACAAAACAGCTTCCCAAAAGGTCGGTCCACATGTACATTCACAAGGTAGACTCCAGCACTCACTACTCTGCCTTGCCCTTGTTCTTACCTACAACAGGAAACAACTAGGTAAGCAAAAACGCTTAGTAGTTCAACTTTAAAACAAAAGCATGCAGAGAAGACAGGTGGTCACTGACCAAGTTATTGTCCATTGATAACAATAGCTCAAAAAATTAGGGTTTTGGATCCATATGGACCCTAAGGAATCAATTTCAAGAACGCAAAAGCGTCCTGGAAAACTTATGGTTATGCTTGATAACCAATGACAAGCTATTTCATATAAACAGATAAATCCCAGAGCAAGCAGATATAATGTATCACAATATAATTCGAGACCAACGCTCGACAATTTCCAACAGTTCAAGCGTATCACGCCCTCCAGCAGAATTGCTAATCTGTAAGGGAAAACCGAGTCTCAACACTAAGATATAGCCAATAAATATCCCCATCAAGGGTAACTATCGAGTTACCTAGGGTATCACTACTTATCCAAGAGTAAATCCCTCAAAAGGGTAACCATCAAGTAACCTAGGGCATTGCTACTATTCAAGAGTATAATAAAAGTTACACTGGTTTATAGAGACTTCTATGTTAATCAGTAGCGCTGGTGAGCAGTTGCCCCTAGGGTGTTCAGCCTCACTCAAACTTGGCAACCCCTAGTATTTGTAGTCTCACTGAATGGCCAATATTCATGGCTATTATCCACGAATAACTTATCAGAGAACTTGCTTATAACCGTTCAATGATTAAGTAAGCATGAGGGTCCCTAGGTCCCATTCATTTTGGCGCTCCTTGGTTTAAACCATCAATCTTCACCTCTTGGCCACTCATCGCGGTAGTGAACCGAACATAATAAAATCAAACAAGCAGTGTGACGGGGATCAACCGTCTCAGATATGACAGATATCTATTGTAATGCCCCAAAATTCCTAATGCAGTTTAATGGTTGGATTAGTAGGTCGGAAGGGCCATAATAGTTTTATTATGCCATTAAATTATTATATGTATGTTTATGTGAATTATATTATAATATGATGTTAAATGCATACATGCAGGTCCATATTTCATTATAAGGGCATTTTGGTAATTGGGTCGTTGATGGCATATTTGTATATTTTGGTGCATGTTTGTGATTTATGGATGAGATCCCATTATTATGTTGATATGTTTGAGCTATTCGGCATGAGACGATCTTAGGATGCAAGTTAGCGGTTTTGTCATAACGGGGTCAATTATTGGGATATTGGATAATGAGAATGATATATTGGGAGTTAGTGAGACTAGAAGGGAATTCTGGGAGTTTTGACTATTTTTCCCCCGGGGACGTTTTTGGGACCCCAATCATTAGGATTTATTTGAGAGTACTTAAGCTTGAAGTAACCTATCAGAAGGAAAACTACGTTCAAACACCTTTTCTCTGGCACCTGTTATCCTTTTTGACCGTTCGTCGCAATTTCGAAGGAAACTTGGGTTTTAAGAGTCGAAATCAACCAAGGATCGAGGCATAGCGATCCTAGGAAAGATTAAAAGCTTCTTGACTGAAGGATTTAGCGAGAAACAACTTAATCAAAGGTAGTCTAAGCTTTAAGTTTTGAGTTTTAGAGTTTCTAAGCACTGATTTGGATTTTGTGTGTTGATGAGTTTTCAATTTGTTTGAGCCTTGGGATTTGATGATTTTGGATCATTGGGATGTTTAGGAACTTTGATTTTTTGATTTGGAGATGTTTGGATAGGTTTTTGGAAGGATTTAGATGTGGAAAATTGGGATTATGGCTGAGTTTCCAGGTGGGGCCGCGACCCTGTTTTTGGGGCGCCGCGACTCGAGCTTGGTGCAGGTGGGCGGTGGAGCTGAAGGGCCTGGGGACCGCGGTTCTGGGGAAGGAGGGCCGCAGCACTTGTTGCAGGTGCTTGAGGCTGGCGCCTCTATCTTGGCTGGGGGCTGCGACTCAGAGAGGTGGGGCCGTGGCGCTTGAGGGTTTTTGTGGCCAAAGTAGTGTTTTGATCATGGGAACTCAAATCTTAGGCCTCGAGATCGTTCCTACTACCCAGTTTAGTAGGATTCGATGTCCCGGAGGCTAGGTCTTGGTCTGAGAACCTTTTATTGCTCATTTTATTGATGGAATCCCATAATTGGTTATGACCAGGTGACCACCAAGGAACTAAACGGTTGATTGTTCTCAATGGTCGCTCTTTTACTAGTTCTCGCTCGAACAAGAGGTAAGAAAACTGCACCCTATATCTGACATGCATGGTTATTATTGAGGCATGTTGAGTGTTTAAATGTGGACATCGATTGCATATTAAATGCTTAGCAGATCTTTCTTACTTGTGAATGATACTGACTTACTAGTCAGAATCGACAATGGTGTCAGATCCATCTGTGAAGCTCTTACTTACTAGTCAAGTTCATCAACGGTACTAAGCATAGTCTTGTGTTACTGACCTAAGAGTCAGGAGCGGCATAAGCGTCATGAACGCAGAGCCGATGAAATATTAGATAATTCTGCATTGAATGATTCACTATGAGCATTAATGCCAGACCGACCCTAAGTTCGATAAAAACTAAAAGCGCTTGCCTAGTTCTATGACTAGTTACTCAGAGGCAGGGCCAGAAGGACAGGTGACCCTATCGTCACATGGATAAGGGTACGAAACCCACAGTTGTGACTCTATGGTCACTCCCTTGGTTTACATTGGTGCTTTCTTATTAGTCACTTATCCTGTATAAGCTAGTGATTTGGTCACTTATTTGTTAAGGGAACGTAACCCACCTTAGTGACTTCTACAACTGTCACTCTTCTATTAGGACTAAAAGTCCTGGATGATCATTGTTTGATATTATAAACTTGCAGTATTGAGTTTTCTTGCTGGGGTTTGGCTCATGGGTGCTATGTGGTGCAGGTAAAGGGAAAGAAAAGCTCACCCAGCCTTGATTGGAGAGCTTAGGTGGTGATGTGTACATATGTGTCTGCTTGATCACCACGACCAAGGAGTTTCTCAGAGGAACTAGGGGGTTTACCTTATTTTTGCTGCTTAGGCCGGCGGGTTGCAAATTTCAAACTGTAATGACCATTTTGGATTGTAAATAACTTGTAAATGTTTTTATGGGCCCATGAAAAGTTTTATGTTTTAAATAAAATATATCCTTTCCTTTTGATTGGTTTTACACCTTAATCTATTAATAACACCTAGATGCACGTCTATAACCAAAGAACTCGATTAGTGAGTTAAGCATGGTTCAAAGATCATAGTAACGGTCTTGGATTAACCAGGGCTGTAATGCCTTGGATAGCCAAGACCATTACACTGTGTGTTTATAAAGGTACAGGACTTGCTAATCAAGTCATTTAATTTGAAACGTGTTATGAAACTAAAGTTGAGCTAGGGCTAAAAGGATTTTTGGTCTCAAAAGCTTCATTTCTTATAACAAACATTTTCTTTACATGGGATACGAAAAGTAGTAAAGTTAAAAGACAGTTTACAAAAAATTAGGATTAAAATACAGTTGCTAGCCACTCTAAGGCAAAATGGACAATTAAGCTTTCCTCGTTCTGTTCCACTCCTCGGTCGTGGCAGCTGATCAGCTGACTATGTACATTCAGCCTCGAAGCTCTCCATCTCAGGACTGGTCCAGCTTGCCCTTGCCTTTACCTGCACCACGTAGCACCCGTGAGCCAAGGCCTAGCAAGAAAACACAGTAACAGAGCACAATCATCAAGCAAACAACCAGATAACTCACACAATATAAACATGTACTCAACAATCCATATGTTCATGTTATTCAAGTATTCAGCAAACCAAGTACATCATTTCCTATCAATAATCAATTCACATATGATAACCAGGGTTAACGCTTAAAATGAGCTCAGTGAATATTAAGCTATCCTTAGCTACCAGTGGCCGAGCCGCGACCTGTGCGCAAGTATTTTTTACGGCACCCTTAGGCTGTTTATCACATGTCCCATGGCATAATACCATTTATGACATCATACAGATATAGGGAGCCCTTAGTCCCGTCACAAACACATAACCGGGTGCAGTTTTCTTACCTTTAGATTTCGCTAGCTTTTTTCAATTTGATCCTTAAGCACGATCCCGTCTGAGCCCTAGCGTACACCTAGTCACGGACACAAGTTAGAACCAACTCCAAACCTCAAATACAAAACCTAGCCTCAGGACCAATCCCGAGCCCTCGGGAAGCCCTAATTCCACCAAACGGGGTGGTGGAATCAAACCCCGAGCCCCCGGGCAAAAACCCTAAGAAATAACCCAAAAACCCCTTCCTGGGAACAGGGTAGTGCTACAGCGCCTTAAGGTGGGCGCTATAGCGCTACAAACAGAGCCTTCAGGCTCCCAGACGCCCAAGCCTAGCGCTGTAGCGCCCTAAGGCTTGCGCTACAGTGCTAGTCACAACCAGACTTTACCCAGTTTTCTCCTCTTCGAATTTCCTCGAGCCAAACCTTCCCAAAACTCAATCAAACCTCAAGCAAACTTCAAAACAAGCCTCCCCACATCCTCAACTCATCCCATAAGTCCCAACCACACAAAACTCAATCACATGCACCCCAAATCAAGGAATTTACCATAGCTGAACCTAGAGCCCAAAAACTCAACAGGAAAAACAACTGAAACCACAGAATTCAAGTGACCAGGATCAGAGCTTCTTACCTTAAATAGAGAGGTTCAACCTTAGGCTATCCTCCACTCTTCCTTAACTTTCACTCCTCAAAGCTTCAACCTTAATTCCCTAGAATTCCCACCAAAACTCAGCTCAACATCCATATTTATACTAAGAACTAAAAACTGAGTTAAAACCTCAAGACCTTACCTCAAATGATGAGTATCCCCTGCCAATTTCTCAAGCCAAACCAGGGATCCTAGCCTCAAGCTCCTGCCCAAACTCTCTCTGAGTTTTAGCTCCAAGAAACCTCAAGAATTGGTGATGAGAAGCCTAAACCGTTGAGAGAAAACCCCTGCTTTTCCCTTCCTTCTTTTCTCTTTCTTTTCTTTTCTTCAGACCTCTACTACCTTCTAAACATTCCACTAAGGTATAAAGTCTAGTAATACTTATTCGTTATAAGCCAAATGACCAATTTGCCCTCCCCTTTATAACTGAACTTTTAAACATCTTAAGGGCATTTTAGTCATTACACCCGATTCCTGCTAATTCCTCGAATGTCTCTAATATTTATCGCTTACTTCCCGACACCTAACTAATCACCAATTATATTCCTCAATATCAAAATAGACTCCAATATATCCTCTAAATTCCTAGAAATACCCCCAGGCTCGCCCCGAGCCGGGTATAAATCCCCGCCGTGACTTTTTCGCTGAACCGCTCACTAGGATTGCCTCGAGTCATAGATTACAAATATATCCACATAATAATGTGGTCTCAACAATTTATTACAATTATTCACATTTATGCCATCGACGGGCTAAAACTACGAATATGCCCTTCCAACCTAATCAAGGCCTATGTGCATACTAATACACATAGTCATGCACCACAAACATTCAAATAATCATATAACATGCTTTTAATCATTAAATCACATATAATCAAATTATGCCCTCCTGACACACTAATCAAGGCCCTTAAGCCTTATTAGTGAATTTGGGTCGTTACAAGGACGTTACATCTACTGTTCATATTTTCTGAATCAGCACCTACTAGAATAACGTATCTATGCAAACTTTCTACGACATTGTATATATGTGCATGTGTCCCTATACTAACATATAATACAATAGTCATTTCATGTTGTAGCCACGTAATAGAAGTTGACTTACTTGGAGTCCTTAGCTCTCAGCAGGATTTCACCCTCCAATGTCTAGTCCAGTTATGCTTGGCCAATACTGTAATTATCCATATAGTATACTCGAAGAAATTATAGCACTTCATAATTCATTATTATTATTTTGGGCAGTTTGGTCATTTTAAAAATCACTTGTAAGGGTTAAAGATCCTTATTTTATTTTAAACCCATTCAAGAAATTCGTACTAAAAAAGTTGAGACTAAACCCTAATTCTCGAGGAGACCTATCCAATGGTCTCGATACTTAGGCTTAGGTATCGCAATAGTATTTTCCCACAATCCGCTAAAAATCTTATTCTTTAAAAGTTCCACTATTAACCCGTACTTTCAACAGGTGGTTAAATATATAAAAGATTTTAGCCGGCATTATATCCAGAAAATACTAATTAAATTCCATAATTATTTTTCAAGAAGATAATCTTTTATTCTCCTTTTATTTTTCTTAAGGTTTTAATCTCTAAAAACTGTTTTAAGAAAATAGCCTAATTTTAACTTAATTAGGAAAACCGCTAATAATTTCTTATCTTGACTAGTTAATTTTCCGAAGTCAGTTAATCAAGTTTACTTACTAGGAAAATAATTTACTTAATTATTTTCTCAAATTAAATAAATTAAATCTTTTATTTTTAGAAAGAATAAAAATTCTTTAATAAAATAATTCTCACTTAAACTCAAAGTGGTATTTTAGGTCAAAATATTTTTAAGACTTACCAAGTTTTTATCTTGCAATAAGCACAAATGTACTTTTTATCTTAAGTTCCAAAATCCCATTTTTACACTAAGTGTGAAAACCTCATTTTCCCCATTTTTAACTACATACTTTGTTAGGTCATAACTTGAAATTTACTTACCCAATTATTACTAAAATTTTCCAATTCAATATTTGGTATTCCTTTTAGGTCTTTGTAAAAGTTTAGGTCAAAATGATCATTTTTTATTGGTGAAAATATTTTCCAAACATTGTGGTAAAAATGACCATATTTTCAAGTCCTTATTTTTTCCAAACTTTGGCACTTAATAACTCTCAAACCGTTCATTATTTTGTTACCAAATTTTATAGTGGAATACTAGATTATGCCAAGAATATTTTCACCAAATTTTAGAAAAAACGGGGTTTATTTGATCTATACAGTGGCTGTCCAAACTTTTTCCCGAATTTAAGAATACGAAAAAAACAGTTTTTTACCTAAACTTTGAAATAGCATAACTCACTCATTTCTAAAGGTTTTTGAGTGTTTCAAAAGCTAAATTTTATGTATTACATATCAAAAACATCACAGTATAATTTAATTTTACAAAATAAATATACAAAAACAGTGATCCCTTGGAAGTCACAGCTCAAAACTTGTATTTTTGTTTTAGGGTTTTCAACAAAACCCTTAGGGATTTTGGTCCCTATTTTCAAAAATCAACACACAAGCATCATAAAAATTATAAAGCAACTACTATAGCCTTATTGAATCACCAATAAGAAACTTTAAGCATTAAATATACAAAATAATGTTTAAAAATAAAAACCATACAATAACAACCATGAAAAGTAAACTTTTTACCTCTTGTTGTTTTTGCTTTAGGTTTTGATGTTTCTACTAGCTTTGAATCCTTCAAAACACTTTCAAAACCTTTGCCAACTCCCCCAACAACATATGTAGTTAGCTATTGAAAGATCTATGGTTAAAAACTTTACAAAAGTCAAGTTTTTTGAAACTTTACCTTAGGGAAACTCTTCCTAGACCAAAGCTTAAGCTTACAAGTTTCTTAGTGTTCTTGATGGTTGAAAATTGAGAGAAAACTTGAGAGATAATTTTTCAACAAGATGAGAGTGATTTGAGAGAGGGTGGATCATTTTTGGGGAGGTTGGAAGAGCTTAGACAACTCTAAAATATCTAAAACATTTGAGGGTTTTTAGTTTGACCACTTGATGCCATTAACCCTAATTTAAATGGGGATTAAAACTAAAACAATTTGGTCCACCCAATTAATTTCCTTCACATGGCTGGCCACTATTTCTTTAATTTATGTTATTATTATTCATTTTTTATTTTTATAAATGTTCATATATATTTCCTAAGAAGAAAAATCCAACATGACTTTCTATAACATTTTTCACTCATATAAAGTGTTTACCGAGTTTTTCGTAAACGAATACAAACAGAATAACAAAAAGATAAGAACTGTAGAAGTGCAGGAATATAATTAGACAAACAGGTTTTTTACGTGGTTCAGGCGTTAACGAGCCCTAGTCCACGAGTCGATGTTATTATACTTGTAGAGAATTACAGTAAGATGGCTGGTGTATAAGAACTTCACACACTCACAGTGTTTCTCTCGGGTTCTCTTGAAGAAGATGAAGCTAGAGAGATTTTGGTAGAGTTCTTGCTATCTAATTTGTTGGCCGTCCCTTCTATCGTAAAATGAGGGGGTTTTTATAGCTAGGGTTTTTGATTAGGGTTTTACTCTGTCCCATTAGTCTTAATTACACCAGACACAAATAGGGGATACAATTACTGTAGTAGCATGGCTACAAGACTCTATGTGGGTATATTTACGTGAAAGTATGGGGAATACACAAAGTCAGCCGTCTTTTCCAAGTTGTCAGCGGAACAGTAGGCGAAAAGGTACCCTTAGGCGTGCTGGGATGTGTGCGGTCTTGACCTGTCGGGCGTGTCAGGCGGGATCCTGTGTCAGGTGGATATCATTTCAAATATGCCTCCTCCATGACTCGACCGCTTGGTCTTGTTCCGTGCGTGGCACGGAACTGTTTCCGCGAAGGCAACCTGAAGAGCTCCTCCTGGAAGGAGCTTCCCCGAAGGATATCCCTTCGGGAGTCCGGGAGAGTTGACGAGCTTCCGTGTCGCGTTTGCTTGAAAGAGTAAGCCGGACACTAAACGGGAGAGGCGAAGCCTTTCTGTCCATCCGCGAGCTCCAGTCACTTTCCATGAAAGACTTTGATAATTCTGCTTCCCCGAGGATATCCATCTAAACGCTATCCGGAAATCTGGATAACATTTACCCCCCAAGGTCACGGAGCTTTGAGAGATCCGGGAGCTTGTACAGTCCTCCGGGTATTCTGGTTTCTAGATTAGGCGAGGGGTCACCTCCTGTGTTCCTGGAAGGGTTCCTTTTTCCCGCCTGAGTGTTAGTATGAAAAAGAAAAGAAATTTCTTCTGTTTGAACTTAAGTACTCAAGTGTGGCAAGGGCCACGCGCCATGTCGGGAGTGGCTCTGCGACCAAGACGTGTGCGTGAGGCGACTGGCTGAGTATGCGTGCGTCAGGCATCTGAGTAATGATTTGATGGTTTTTAATGGTACACCGGGCCCGAGGTGGTATAATGATGGGAAATAAATACTTTATTCCCATCCGAGGAGTCATAAATAGGGTCGTCGCTTCATCTCCAGCCGTTGGATCTGATGCACACGGAATGGGAAGATCGGGACCGTCCATTTGAGGAATTCGAAACGACTTTTTTCCTGCTATAAAAACGAGGGAACGGACCTTTCTTCCTCTTTACGCTTTCAAATTCTCTATCCTTCGGATTTTCAGATTCCCAAACCTTCGAACTCTCAGGCTTCTAAGCTTCCATTCCTTCGAACTTGCCACTTCTCTTGGTAAGGAATCTAGAAACTTTTCTTTTGATGTGGCAGTGGGTTTATTCGCCGAAGTTCAGGGTTTGAAACGCTGTTCGTCTTTGCAGCTTTTACTTCTCGCGATCGTTCTGTGCAGTGATCCGGTTACTGCTTCAACCTTCAACTACCCGAATACCAGTAAGTATTTCTAATTTGCTCTTTCCTCCCAAACCTTAGGTTGTTGGTAGTTGTTAGAGTTGAGTTTTCTGCAAGTATCGCCTATGTGCATGAGTGAATAGGGCTTTGATAGGCATGCGATTGATGTGAGTCGATAAGTAATCTCTTTTGCATGCTTTGACAATTTGCGTTTGGAAAGTCGTTCCTTGTCTTGCTTGCGCTGTTCTAGTTTGCTGTTTTAGGGCATAAGCATGAACGCCTTTAGGGTGTCTTTCTCTGGAAAAACACTTCTCTCGGCGGGCTTAGGCTCGGAGTCTGAGTTTGGTTCCTTGCTGTCCTTCGGGTGGCATGGTGCCAACCCCTCGGCAAGCTCGGTGGGAGCCTCTCCAAGCAGTTTTCGGGGAGGGTCTCCCCGACGCCTTTGATACCGCTAGGGTATGACAAGGGTGCTGACTGCTTAGAGTGTTTTCTTCTTTGTTTCTTTTTTTCAGTGACGAACATCTCAAAGGAACAACTCATCGCTGCGGCAGAGGCTGATTCTGCCCAGGAGAAAGGTTCCCCTGTCGCCGGCGCAAAGGGGAAAGGAAAGGCAAAAGTGGTCGCGGCTAGCCCACCGACTACCAATAGTTCTGTTGATGGTGAGAACTCGTCAACGAAGTTAAGTTGGAAAAATTATCGAATTGAAATCGCTAATTAGAAAGCTATGAAAACTTGAACAATGACTCAAGACCAATGGAATAACAACAATGGAGAATTCAGTATCTCATTCACACTAATGTCTCTGCTACAGTAAAATTTCCCACCCCCCTTCAGGTGGCCTTGGAATTCAATTTATAGTAGGCTCTAACGGCCTTAGGTATATAATGGTCCAGGGGACCAAGAGGTACAAACGTACTGTACTAGGAAAGTGGCTTCAGAGGTTGTGGCTGTACATCCCGTACAGGAACAGGTGTCAGGAGGATGTCTCCACTACTTGTCTGTACCCCTTCCTGAGGCGTGGCAGCAGGCGTGTTGGCGCAGGAGGTAGTGGTGTCGGCTCTGACCTATGGCCGTAGACGTACGGACCACGATCCTCACTGGTACTGGCATCCGTACCTGGTACCTGGTCGTACAAATATGTCTCATTTGACTCGCACTAAGCATAGGGACTTTGAGGTGTGAAAAAGGGGATCTTCGGTGTCCGTATTGGCCGTGGCGTTGAATAGGGGTCTTGGGCCCATACACGCTAAGTCATGGGGCGTCGGCCTCCTGAGAAGATTGTGGGCTGATGGACCTCCCGGGGCGTGCGCGCGCGGGACCTTGCACGGCCTCGCGCATGGGGCGCCGTAGACGGCCCCGCGGCCCCTCTTGGCCTCGCGCATGGGGCGCCGTAGATGGCCCCGCGGCCCCTCTTGGCCTCGCGCATGGGGCGCCTTCGATGGCTCCGCGGCCACTCTTGGCCTCGCGCATGGGGCGCCGTAGACAGCCTCGCGGCCCCTCATGGCCTCGCGCATGGGACGCCTTAGACGGCCTCGCGACCCCTTCATGGCCTCGCGCATGGGACGCCTTAGACGGCCTCGCGACCCCCTCATGGCCTCGCGCATGGGACGCCGTAGACGGCCTCGCGGCCCCTCTTGGAATCGCGCATGGGATGCCGTAGACGGCCTCGCGGCCCCTCTTGGCCTCGCGCATGGGGCGCCTTAGACGGCCCCGCGGCCCCTCTTGGCCTCGCGCATGGGACGCCGTAGACGGCCTCGCGACTCCCCCCTTGGCCTCGTGCATGGGATTCCGTAGACGGCCTCGCGGCCCCTCTTGGCCTCGCGCATGGGGCGCCTTAGACGGCCCCGCGGCCCCTCTTGTCCTCGCGCATGGGGCGCCGTAGACGGCCTCGCGGCCCCTCGTGGCCTCGCGCATGGGGCGCCGTAGACGGCCTCGCGCATGGGGCGCCGTAGACGGCCTCGCGGCCACTCTTGGCCTCGCGCATGGGATGCCGTAGACGGCCTCGCGGCCCCTCTTGGCCTCGCGCATGGGGCGCCTTAGACGGCCTTATATTTTCTCTTGATGAGATTATGAGCATCAACAAGTTCAATCTGGGAGACGGACCAGAAGCCGAATCTGTTCAGGAACTACGGCATGCTGGAGCTGTACTCCTCAGAGGCAGGCCTGAAGAACATCCCAGGCCTGATGTGGCACCGTCCGTCGGTGCTGGGCGAGTCGGCTAGTCAGAGCCACGAGGGTTTTGGTGCCTGGAGCTGGGCACACATAGTGTGTGGGGCGCACTTGCCCCTAAGAAGTTACTTTGCCAATTTCTGTGTGAAGGCGGGGATTGCCCCCTTCCAGTTGATTCCCCCCAGCTACAAGCTCCTAGCGGGGTGGTTCATCTTTTGCAAGTCCCGGAACCTGGAGGCTCCTACCCCGGAGGAGGTGCTGTACTTCTACGGGTTGAAGTCTCAGCCCATGAGAGGTCGTCCAGACAAGGTGGGATTTTACAGGCTGGAGAGGCACCCGGACGTGATGTGTCCCACCTGTCATACCGCGAGGGTTCCGGACCTCCGGGAGTACTGGTTTCTGACGACTGGTTTCCCACTGAAGAGGGTGCCAGTCCTATCTTTGGACTTCAAAGTCCCTGGTAAGAGCTCCTTCCTCTCCTTCTCAACTTTGTTCCTTTACGTTTGATTTGCCTTCCAGGAGGATCTCTAATACTCATGTTTGAATTTTGCAGAAGCCATCCCGCGGACGCCTCGCTGTGCGGAGATGATAAGGAGGTCGCAATTCTACGAGGGGTTCTTGGAGGAAGAGCTGAAGGTGGAAGGACTTGTGACCACCGAATCTCTGAGAGAGTATGGGCTGCTCGCCTCCTTTCAAAATATTGGGCCAGTGAGTGGCAGGGGGCAAAGTCAGGTGTCCGCTGACGTCCGGGAGCAGATTGCCTTGGAACTGTCTAAGGTGATCTGTCAGGCAGTCCAGGACGAGAATAATTTGTCCCCCAGTTGGGCGGAGAGGTTCCCCGACCCCCAGTCGGAGGAAGAAGAAATTGAGGCTCGCTACGCCGCGGCTTACCCCAATGAAGGGACTCCGGGAGCTGGCACCTCCTGGATAGGTAAGGCTAGCTTTCGATTGATTCACACCCCCAGCCTATCTGAGGTTTCCCGGACCTCTCAGATGGGGTTCGATCCTCGCTTCCTTAGGCTAGATCCGCGTAGGGTACCCTTAGACAGATATTGCGATAGGGTAGATGAGCTCCTCGGGTGTTTGAGTGACGGTAGTCTGTCAGAAGGTGTCATCATGGTTGACCCTTCTTCCCTCAGCATGTCATTCCCGGACTTCAAGGAGTACGGGAGCTTCCTGGAGCAGGAAGCGGTGTCTTGTTTCGCTCGGGGAAGGCCATCCACGTTTCTCGTGCATGGTCGTCCTTCTCAAACGTTTCTCTTTTTTATTCCTTGTTCTCTGCTGGCGGACTTGCTTGTGCTTTTATGTTGTTGGTTGCCTTTTCTTCTGCTTATCTTCTTTCACATTGCTCGCTGGTTCGTTAACCTTGTTTCGTATGTTTCTTGCAGAACATCCCGAAGCAAAAATGTTGGGGAGAGCTACCTCGCTTATTAAGAAGGCTGCCACTAGCCAAGATCCGTCCAAGGGGAAAGGACGAAAGGCCAAAGCTGGTAGGGGAGGTAAAGCTGCCACTCCCAAGAAGATAAGTGGCGAAGCGCAAGTGTCTCCGGGGGTAGAAAAGTCTCCTGCTGATGGGCCTTCCGAGACCATGATGGTCTCGAGTAGCAGCAGTGATGGGGAAGGACTTGTGTTTCCCGCGAAGAAGGCCGGGGTGAGCAAACGACCCGGAGGGGAGGCTGAGGGCGACAAGAGAAAACGCCTTAGACATTCTCCACCTGGAGGTGATGGAGATCTCCAGACTGCGCGCAGTCACCACCAGACTACCCCCACTCAGCAGCAAAAACAACTCCAACAGCAACAACAACAACAACAACAACAACAACACAAGCAACTAACACCGCCACAACAGCAGCAAAATCAACAGCAACATCAGCTGCAACAACAGACCGGGGCGGTAGTGTCTTCGCTACCGTCCCTAGTACCCCGTCTTCCTCCTCCTCCAGCCCAAAGGGAGTCCACCCTTTCGGGGTCTCCTTCTTCTCAGCAAACAAACCTTCCTCTGCCTGGCCTAAAGTTCCATTTCCCTCAGAAACCAACCCGTTTCCCCGCTGCCCTCCTGGAGGGTGTAAGACGGGCCGATAATTTTTTGAAGAGGCGGTTGGAGGCCAAGAAGGCTGTTACTCAGGGAAGGGCAGACAACTTGTCTGCCGTGAAGAGGGCTGAGCTGGCCGAAGGGGTGAGATCCCTTCACCCGGCTGGAGCGGTTTTGGATGGCCCAGCCTTGGAGAAGAGGCTGGTGCCTAGGCTCGGACGTGCATTGGCGCCGTTCGGAGCAGAGATGATGGAGGACATGGCCCTGAGCTTGTGCGAGCTCAATTATGAGAAATGGGCCATTAGTAGCAGTAAGGATCCGCTGTTGCTGACACATGCCATGAAGCAGCAATTGTCCGGGTTAAGCCGTCAGTTGTTGTGTTTTGGGATCATCTGTCTTAGTGCATTTGGTTCTGCTTAACTTATTCTGTTGTCTTTCCTTGCAGGCCTCTCTCATCGCGGAACGCTCGTTCCGGGAGGTGGGTACAGTTCTGGTTCAACTGGAGGAGAGCCAGGTTGCTCGCCAGGCCTTGGAGGCGAAGAAGCTGAAACTGACCCAACAGGTCGAGAGCCTAAGGGGGGAGGCTTCGGAGAAGACTGACCGGGCCCGGCGCACAGCTGAGGAAGAGGCGGACAAGAAATATCTTGCCAAATATCGGGAGTACCGGGCCAGCGCAGAGAATGAGTTCAAACAGCGGTCGGATGCCTTGAAGGCCGAAAACTCCAAGCTTCGGGAAGAGCTATCCCAAGCCAGGGTGGAGAAGGATACCTTGGAAGCCCGCTTGCAATCAAAAAATGATCTCCTCCTTAAGCAGCAAGATGAATATTCCACTCTTCAGAGTAAGGTGCACGAGGAGGAGCAAATTCATAAAAGGAGCAGGGATCTCGTGTCTATGCTGGAGTTGGGGCTCGCCGAGAAGGATAAAGAGATCGGAGCCTTGCAATTCACTGCCAGGGGGCATGTGACCGAGAAGCAATCCGTGCTGAACCAAAATAGGGAGCAGCGCAAGGAGATTGATTCTCTTAAGGGAGAGCGGGATGCCTCCAAGGCCGAGATGGAAAAACTGAGGGCTCAATTAGCTGTCGCGGAGGCACAGCTGGCAACCTCCGAGGCGGAACGCTTGAAGGAGAAGGAGGATGCCGAGGTGATACTGAACAGGACGATTAATATATCGCATGTGGTCCTCATGCATCAACTCTGGAAAGTGAACCTGGAGGTACTAGGCTATCTGGGAGAGGATGCCGACGCCATGAGGGAGAAGCTACAGGTGTGGGATCAAGGCCCAGAGGTGTACGTCCAAACTTACAACATTGACGAACCTGCTGGAGCCTCTGAGGTAGGAGATCCCGGAGAGGCGGGGACCTCTGAACCTTCCCGTGACGGAGTTCCGCCTTCCAATGAGCCGACTCCGCCAGCCTCAGTTGAAACCGATGTCCCCGAGGCCGCGGTCGTGGAAGCTGCAGCCACCCCCAATGCTTGAAGGGGTTTTAACATTTGTAAAAAATATTCTTTACTGATTATTATTTTTCACTTGTTTTTTCCTTTGGGGCGAGGCTCCCTATACTCTTTTCTCATTGCAGACATATTTGCCATAATTATAGCATTCTCCTTTCTTTTCTGCCGAGTTCTTTGTTTAACTTTTCTTTTATGGTAGACTTTCACACGGTAGAAACTGCTGTAGGGGCGCATGAGGTTTTGGTTCCAACGGCCAGAACCTATGCACTTCCAACTTGAAGCTCTACGGCTGATGTCTTTTCCCACGTAGTTTCTAGGTTACGAATGTTTCCTGGCTCCAACGGCTAGACTCCTTTCACCGTATTTCAGCTTTCCTAAGGCAAATAGCCAATCCCGGGACTTGCAGTTATACTGTTCGCTGGGATTGCTAAGGTGAGCAGTTCCATGGTGCTGGAACGGGAGTTCTCTTGGTGAGCGTTGCTAGACTTGAGGTTAGATCTTTGCGAAGCAAAACTAACTGTCGTTGTGGACCTCATGGTGGCTGACTTCAGGGACCTGGCATGGAGCCCTGCGAGGCTAGGCTCGTTGCGATCGGGGAAATTGCCACGCCCACCATGTGCGATCCCGGAGCAGGGGCTTTGCGAAGCAAGGCCTGCTGTGAATGGGGGATCGACCATATCTGCTCCTGGAGCTGAAGCTTGCAGTGGACGAGGAGCTCGCCATGCATTATTTTGTGAGATCCAGAGCTGAAGCCTGCGAAGCAAGGCTTACAACGGTCGCGGATCTTGCCATCTTTCGCCTTGCGGGACCCGGAGCTGGAGCTTGCGAAGCAAAGCTCTACAGCGGTCGCGGAGTATTTTTTGAAGGGTTTGCCCGGAGGTTGGGGGTGTTTCGGCGTAGCTCTCTGAATACGCCTCAAACCCCAGTCCTGTTCATCGCTGGGCTACACAGGAGATAATTTTCATGATGCATAATGGCAGGCATTTCAATGGTAATTTTCACATAAACACATAATGCACACATGACACGTAATGCAAGCATGTTCATGGCAACAAATTAACCTAAGCTTAACAATTTAAAAATTTCAAACACAATGCTAGCACATAAGTGGTGTTCTGTGTATGTTTTGTTCAAGGGGCGTATGGCTATGCCTTAGCCATGTATACCCCCCCAAGTGAGCGTGGGGTCCGGACGTCTCCGGACCGCGTGGTCACTTGTTAAAACGCAGCTTTGAACACAGGGATAAAAATTGCAGTAAAAGCGGAGTGAATCTCTCCGTGTTTCATTAAATTAGCCTGTTAGGCACGTGTTTTACAGCAGGGAGGATTATTTCCACATTTTACACTTTTGCTACGTCCACCAAGGACTTTCGACTAGATAGTCCGGGGCTTATTGGTAGTAACGGCGGAGGTGCTCCGCGTTCCAGGCGCGGGGGACTTTAGATCCATCGAGTCTCTTTAAGTGATACGTCCCATGGCCCACTTTTTCTTGTACTTCATAGGGGCCTTCCCAGTTGGGTCCGAGGACTCCCACTCCCGGGTCCTGCGTAGCAGGAAATACTCTTCGTAGGACAAGGTCTCCAACTTCGAATGTACGGCTCTTGACTCTTGTGTTGAAGTGTCGGGCTATCTTGCCTTGGTACATTTTGAGTTGGACCTGTGACTGCTCCCGGAGCTCTTCGATCATGTCCAGGGACTCCTGGAGAAGGGCGTGGTTCCGGGCAGAGTCGTAGGTGTCCTGCCTGTGAGATGGGATCATAGTTTCTACTGGGATGACGGCCTCGCAACCGAAGGTCATGGAATAAGGTGTGTGCCCCGTCGAAGTCCTCTCTGTCGTGCGATAGGCCCAAAGTACTCGCGGAAGCTCTTCCGGCCAATGAGCCTTGCATGCTTGGAGTTTTTTCTTCAACGTGGTCTTTAAGATTTTGTTTACTGCTTCCACTTGCCCATTATCTTGAGGTCTGGCGACTGCGGAAAAGCTTTTGATGATTCCATGCGAGGCACAGAAGTTCTTGAAATGTTCACTATCAAATTGCTTCCCGTTGTCGGACACAATTTTTCGTGGAAGCCCAAAACGACACACTATATTCCTGATGACAAAGTCCAGTGCTTTCTTAGACGTGACCGTGTTCATAGGTTCGGCTTCAGCCCATTTGGTGAAATAGTCTACCGCGACTATGGCATACTTCACTCCACCCCTTCCAGTCGGAAGGGAACCTACTAGGTCAATGCCCCAAACGGCGAACGGCCAGGGGCTGGTCATTAAGGTAATTTCTGTAGGCGGCGCTCGCGGAACCTTGGCGTACCTCTGGCACTGCTCACACTTTCTGACATAATCCACACAATCCTTCTTCATGGTGGGCCAGAAGTATCCTTGTCGAAGGATCTTTTTGGAGAGGCTCAGCCCGGAGGTATGGTCGCCACAGAAGCCTCCGTGAATCTCATGGATGATGGTGCTGACTTCGGTTCCGGCAACACACCTAAGGAAGGGTATGGACAACCCCCTGCGGTAAAGCTTTCCATCCATAACCACGTATCGGGGAGCTTGATACTGGAGCTTTCTTGCGTCAGTTTTATCAGTGGGGAGCTCTCCGGTGGTGAGAAATCTGAGGATGGGTCCTATCCAGGAATGGGAATGGTCGATGATGTCATTTACCCTCTGTGTCTCGGTACTAGGTGCTTCTAAGTGCCCGATGGGCACTAGGCCATATTGCTCAATCTCCGGGTCTGTTGCAAGCTTGGCCAGTGTGTCCGCGAGTGAGTTTTGGTCCCGGGGGACCTGGCGGATTTGGTAGCCTTTGAAATGCTGCAGGAGGCCGCGGGAGAGAGACACGTAGGCAGCCATTTTTTCGCCTTTCGTCTGGTATTCCTCGGATATTTGGTTTACCACAAGTAGAGAGTCGCTGTATACCTCGATTTTTTGGGCTCCGACTTCCCTGGACAGTTGCAATCCAGCTAGCATGGCCTCGTGTTTTGCCTCGTTGTTGGATGCTGGGAACGCGAAACGGATGGCGCTCTGGAGCTGATGCCCTTGGGGAGATACTAGGATGACCCCTGCTCCAGCTCCTTTTTCATTTGAGGCCCCGTCTACATAGACCTTCCATGTGGGAAGTTCCGGGAGGTCATTCATTCCCGAGCATTCCACAATAAAGTCCGCGAGAGCTTGTCCTTTTATGGAAACACGTGGCTGGTAGTGGATGTCAAACTGGCTCAGTTCCATGGCCCATTTAAGCAATCTGCCAGAAGACTCGAACTTCTGCAAGACTTGTCGGAGAGGGTGGTTGGTGAGTACTCTGATGGTGTGCGCCTGGAAATAGGGCCTTAGCTTCAGCGAAGCGATTAGCAAGCAGAGGGAGAGTTTCTCGATCATTGAATATCTGGACTCGGCGTCCAGTAACCTCTTGCTTACGTAATACACAGGGAGCTGGATATGGCCGTCTTCCCGGATGAGAGCGGCACTCACGGCGTGCTTTGTCACAGCTAAATACAAGAACAACGCCTCTCCTTCGACAGGTTTGGACAGAATGGGAGCTCAGGTTAGATGTTCCTTGAGGTGTTGGAAGGCTGCTTCGCATTCGGGGGTCCATTCAAACTTCTTGTTTCTTCGCAACACATTGAAGAAGGGGATACATTTGTCAGTGGCCTTAGATACGAAGCGGCTGAGAGCAGCTATCCTTCCGGTAACGCTTTGCACATCCTTATGCTTTCGGGGAGAAGGCATATCTATGAAAGCCTTAATTTTTTCAGGGTTGGCTTCCACTCCGCGGGAGCTGACAATGAAACCGAGGAACTTCCCAGACGAGACCCCGAAAGTACATTTCGTCGGATTCAGTTTCATCCCGTACTTTCGGATCACGGCGAAAGCTTCCTCGAGGTCTTCACTGTGGTCCCTGGAGGTCTTGGATTTTACCAACATGTCGTCTACGTACACCTCCATGTTCCTCCCCAGCTGGTCCCTGAACATCTTGTATACTAGACGCTGGTACGTCGCCCCAGCATTCTTCAATCCGAAAGGCATGACCACGTAACAGTAGACACACTTGTCCGTGAGGAAGCTGGTGTGTTCCTGGTCCGCGACATGCATTTTGATATGGTTGTATCTGGAGTACGCATCCATGAAGGATAAGAGTTCATAACCGAAAGTAGCGTCTACCATCTGATCGATTCGCGGAAGAGGGAAACAATCTTTCGGGCAGGCTTCGTTTAGGTCTGTGAAGTCAATGCACATTCTCCAGGACCCATCGGGTTTCAGGACAAGAACTGGGTTGGCCAACCACATGGGATAGTGTGACTCCTAGAGAAAGCCTATGGACCTCAGCTTGTCCACTTCAGCTTTGACAGCTTCGGCCCTCACTGGGTCTAACGGTCTCCTCTTTTGGCGAACTGGAGTTGCAGATGGGTCTATGTTGAGTGCGTGGCACGCAACATTAGGATTAATCCCCGTCATATCAGCGTGGCACTATGCCAGGATATCCTGATTATTTCTCACAGTGGCCACGATCTTTTCTCGAATGGCCGACGGCAGGTTTTTCCCCACTTGAATGATTTTGGTTGGATCTCCCGGGTTGAGGATCACCTCTTCGACTTCCTCCATCGGTTCTATCGCTTTCTCGATCCCCACTCTAGGGTCGAGTTCATCAAAGCATGCCCCTTGGGCACCCCCAGTTTCTTGTAATTCTTCCGCCAAAGGAACGGCTGCAACCGTCTCCTGGACCGTGTAGACGGATCGGACGGAGACGTTATAATAGCTTCGTGCACTTCGTTGGTCTCCTCGGAGAGTGCCGATATGCCCATCGTCGCATGGAAACTTCAAGCATAAGTGGCGTATCGAGGTTATGGCCCCACACTCTATTAGGACCGGTCGGCCTAGGATGGCATTATACGCCGTGGGGCAGTCGACCACCACGAATGTGCTGTGCTTGAAGGCACAAGCGTCGCTTTCTCCTCTGAGGGTGACCGGAAGTTGAATTTTGCCTAATGGCATGAGTGCATCCCCATTGAACCCTTGAAGCTGGATGGGGCATGGGGTCAGGTCTGTCTCGGTTAATTCGATCGCGTGGAAGGCCGCTTTGAAGAGGATGTTTACGGAGCTTCCGTTATCGACCAAGATCCGTGAGACCTTCTTATTGGCAATCTGGGCTTCCACCACGATGGGATCGTTGTGGGGGAAGTGCACATGTCGGGCGTCGTCCTCCGTGAAGGTGATGGGAAGCTCCATCATTCGGGGACGTTGAGCAGGTGATTGAACCAAGGCGCACATCTCCCCGGTGTGTTCTAACTCCCTCAAGTACCTTTTCTGGGAGTTGCGCGTGCTTCCGGCAAGGTGCGGTCCTCCGGAAATGGTGGCTACGTGTCCATCAACGGGTGGCAGAGCAAGGCCGGGCGGATATGGGTTGCCAGGTCCTGGAGCCAACAAGGCAATGGGTGCCGGAGAGGTGGGAACTGAGACCCAGGAGCTTGGGGGTGACTGGCTCCAGGAGCGCTAGCGGTCCCCCTCTGTCCTGGGGAATATGCAGCTCCGTGAACTACTCCCTGTTTGGGATAGATTATGGGTATCCTCACCCATTGACCAAGGTGTCCCGCTCTTGCCAGGGACTCGATCTCATCCTTCAGCTGAAGGCATTCGTTTGTGGTGTGCCCCACATCTCCGTGGAACTCACACCTCTTATTGGAGTCTCGCGGACGCCTTCCTCCGTGAGACACTTTCGGGGGTTTCCTGTAGTTGACCATATTACAGGTCGCCCGATAGACATTCTCTCATGAATCTATCAAACTGGTGTACTCCGTGAACTTGGGTTCGTAGTTCTTCCGGGGTTTCTTTGAATGGTCCCCCCGGTTGGAGTTTCTTCCGCCTCGTTTATTCCGCGATTGGCTCAGATTTTGTTCTGGGCCTTCCACTTGCGGTCCGGGAGCGATACTACATCCGGTTTGTACAGCTCCGTACCCAGAGAAATGGGTTTGACTTGATGTCTGAGCAGACGCGGAAGGCCCATACACGCTTGGAAGCGTGAGGGCTGGCGCGGGAGCTTGCGAAGCAAAGCTCGGCGCTGTCACGGAAGGCGTCGGAGCTGGAGGAACTCCAAAGGCCTGTTGGTAGGCATCCTCAAGGTTGATGATTCCCTGAGCTTTTGACATGAATTCGGACAGGGTTTCTGCCCGTCTCCGTTGCATTTCCCCCCACAGTAGGGAGCCGACGGTAAGCCCTGATTGAAGGGCGATCAGCTTCATATCATCGCTGACTTTGGTCTTAGCAGCAGCTTCCATCATTCTTTGAATGAAAGCTTTGAGGTTCTCATTGGGTTGCTGCTTGATGTTGGTTAAGGAACCAACCTCCATGTCGTGGTCGCGGGCAGCAATGAACTGCCTCCCGAATGCGGACTGTAGCTCCTTCCAACTGTGGATTGATCCGGGAGCTAATCTTTTCTACCAGTCCTCCGCGGACTTGGTAAGGGTGAGTGAGAAGCACATGCATTTGGCGTCTTCATTGACGCGCGCTACTTGCATCATTTTGTTGTATTTAGCTAGATGGGTACAAGGGTCTGTCCTCCCCTCATATAATTCTATGTGAGGCATTTTGAAGTTATCCGGGAGGGACGTTTCTGCGATCCTCCGAATACATGGTTCCGGGTCTTCCTCCTCAGAGTCTGACAGGGCCCCACTTTGCTTCCGGACCAGCTTGGTCAAGGCAGCAATCTGTTCCTCGAGCCTCTTTGTATCACTCTCCGGGAGGTCACGTCCCCGGAGCTTGTCATTAAGATGATTTCGGAGGTCATCTCCGCGAGGCCGGGCCTTTTCTCCTTTGGCCTTTTCATACTTGGCCTCCAACCTTCTTCTCAGGTCCACCGTAGACCAGCTATCTTCGGAGCGCGAGTCTGCAGCCTGACCGTCCTGGTTGACGGAATCACTGGGGCGGTTGTTCCTTCCCCTAGGCCTGGGTGCCTTAGCACCGGGCCCTTTAGGCACAGAGTGCCCCCTTGGGGCTGAAGGACGTCTGGGCTTAGGAGCGCCAGAGACCTTCTGCGCGTGGGGGGGGGGGGCAGTCGGCCTGGTGATTCACGCCTTTAGGAGGTGCAGGGGCGTCAGCGCACACAGGCTCTCCAACTTTTTCTTTGCCCTTGTTAGGGGCGGCTTTGGATGGTCCAGCAGCGGCTGGATCCGGCATAGTGGCATCAGCACCACCTAAAACAGAGGCGTCCTCGTCCGAGTCGCCTAGATCTCCGAACTTGCTTTGGAGGCGCTCCATCATGCGCTGCATTTTTTCGGAGACGCGCTCCTGCTCAGCAAGCTTGGCTTTAGTGACCGCCAGTTCTTCGGCTACTTGGACCAGTTCTGGATCCTTCTCGTAGTAGCAGCCGTCTTTGTAGTAACCGTCTTGGACATACTCTTCTTCGTCTTCTAAGTATGTCGTATCTTCAGTACTGACCCGATCCTGGCGGGATGTCGGGTCTTCACCTTGGTAGTCCGAGGGTTCGTTTTGTACCGCATCTTCCATCATAGTATCGGGGTTGACCCTAGCATTTTTGTCAACCGCGGATTTTCTCGTAGTCACCATCTTTTTAGCACGGAGTGAATACAAAAACGTACACAGAAAAAGAGCTGACTAACAACTTCCTACAGCTCTCAATGAAAGCACCAAAATGTTTACCGAGTTTTTCGTAAACGAATACAAACAGAATAACAAAAAGATAAGAACTGTAGAAGTGCAGGAATATAATTAGACAAACAGGTTTTTTACGTGGTTCAGGCGTTAACGAGCCCTAGTCCACGAGTCGATGTTATTATACTTGTAGAGAATTACAGTAAGATGGCTGGTGTATAAGAACTTCACACACTCACAGTGTTTCTCTCGAGTTCTCTTGAAGAAGATGAAGCTAGAGAGATTTTGGTAGAGTTCTTGCTATCTAATTTGTTGGCCGTCCCTTCTATCGTAAAATGAGGGGGTTTTTATAGCTAGGGTTTTTGATTAGGGTTTTACTCTGTCCCATTAGTCTTAATTACACCAGCCACAAATAGGGGATACAATTACTGTAGTAGCATGGCTACAAGACTCTATGTGGGTATATTTACGTGAAAGTATGGGGAATACACAAAGTCAGCCGTCTTTTCCAAGTTGTCAGCGGAACAGTAGGCGAAAAGGTACCCTTGGCGTGCTGGGATGTGTGCGGCCTTGACCTGTCGGGCGTGTCAGGCGGGATCCTGTGTCAGGTGGATATCATTCCAAATATGCCTCCTCCATGACTCGACCGCTTGGTCTTGTTCCGTGCGTGGCACGGAACTGTTTCCGCGAAGGCAACCTGAAGAGCTCCTCCTGGAAGGAGCTTCCCCGAAGGATATCCCTTCGGGAGTCCGGGAGAGTTGACGAGCTTCCGTGTCGCGTTTGCTTGAAAGAGTAAGCCGGACACTAAACGGGAGAGGCGAAGCCTTTCTGTCCATCTGCGAGCTCCGGTCACTTTCCATGAAAGACTTTGATAATTCTGCTTCCCCGAGGATATCCATCTACCACTTGATGCCATTAACCCTAATTTAAATGGGGATTAAAACTAAAACAATTTGGTCCACCCAATTAATTTCCTTCACATGGCTGGCCACTATTTCTTTAATTTATGTTATTATTATTCATTTTTTATTTTTATAAATGTTCATATATATTTCCTAAGAAGAAAAATCCAACATGACTTTCTATAACATTTTTCACTCATATAAAGTTTTAAAAATAAAACTTAACATATAATAATTAACTTAAATGTCTCTCACATTTAATTTAATTAATCACACAATACAATTTAACCTAAGGTCCATTTATGGAATAAAATTTACTAATTCGGTAAAATTAAGCATTTTAACACAAAACGCCCTAAAATTTCTATTTCCTCTTCCGTTTATTATTTTTGAGCAAATTTTAATTTTTATGAATGTATTTTATGCCCAAAATATATTTGTCATATTTTTTCATTTTATTTTATGAGATTTTTACGCAATTAGGGTTTTTGTGACGGTCCAAGACTGAAAGTCTTATCTTGACTTTTAATCACAAAATTCATAATTTGGCTAGCAATAACTCATGGAAATAAATTCCAAACAGATATAATATTATTTAAAATAATATTCTTAACTCGAGGAAAAATCCTGATTCGAGTAGTTTAAAGGTAGCCGAAACGCAGGGCGTTACAGGGCAATGGCTCATGGGTGCTCTATGGTGCAGGTAAGGGCAAGGGAAAGGTTGACCAACCACGAGTTGGAGAACTTTAGAGCGGCATATACACATTCGGCCTGCTCGACCGCCACAGTCGAGATATTTCGTGGGACTTAGAGTACAAGAGTCCTATTTTGTTGCCTAGGCTGACTATTTTGTAATTATATTTTAATAAACCTTTTTTGGATCCTTTGTAAATTTTTAAAGTTTATACCTTTTGGCTACCTAACCTTCATTTTTCTTTAATTAAACTTTTGAGTCCAAATGACTTGCTTAACAAGTTAAGCACTATTTTAAACACACAGTGTAACGATCCTGTATTAGTAGGGTATTACAGTGCCTAAACTATAAATAAAAGTTATTAGAGTTGAAAAGCTTGATCACAATTTTCAAATCTCTCTCTCTCTCTCTCTAACCTCTTTCTCTGTCTAACTCTCAAAGACCATAAGTTTTCTCCAAGAAACTCATCAAGCACTGCTAGACTTGCATGAGTTTCAAAGCTTATTAAATTCCAAATCTCATTCTTCTTTTGAGAAGCTTCAAGCAACAAAGGGAAGACTTGGAATAGAGATTTTGGACAACAATATACTTATTGTGTATAAGCCTTACATGTTCCCCAAGTTTGATGATTCAAGTTGCTCAAAATAAAAAGTATATCTATCTAACCATAATTTTGTATTTGTGTTACTCTATTGCATTTTCATTGTTATTATTGATGATTAAATGTTTCTAAGTTCATTTTATCATCATTTAATCACTTACTTCCTTATTATTAAGATTGGCATTCATACTATGAATATGTTTATTTAATTATCAAGATTTGCATTCATACTTCGAATAAGGTTCTTGATTAGCATCTAGGGTTTCTAATATTGAATTATTCCCAGTACTCATTATTGATTTAGAAAGTATAAAGACATAAATTTCAAACAATCAAAATCTCTAATTTCTAATTAGTTTCTTATTGAATTTTTTATAATCTACAAGGAGGAAAATGTGTTCATCTTCTACAACCACTACACCAAAATACCCCTTATGTGTCAGTCAAATGCGTCAATCAATATAGTTTACTGAAACCATTGACCGAGAATTAACATTTATGGAAGTTTAGCACTGCCATAAATGTAAGGGTATTTGCGTCAATTTCAATACTGCCACCTTCAAATCCTTGCTTCAAGATTTGGTTTGTGTTGAACACAAAATCAGGGGAGATCGAAGAAAACTCTATTGACCCAAGATTCGGCCAACTGACACGGAGTCAGAATATGCTTGAATTGAATGAATGTGTAGAGAAGAACGTAATGACAAAAAGTAATAACAACACGATATTTTTATAATGGTTCGGCCCCAGTATCTGGTAATAACCTACGTCCACTTAGATTGTTATTGATATGAGAACCAAAGGAGTGATCAAAGAACAAGGGTTCAATGAGTTTCACTAACCTCTCAAGAACAATACAATATCACTAGGAGAATTACTATCGTCTCAAATGATTCAAAAGCCAAAAGTCCCTTCCTTGAGCTATCTTTCGCTATTTATAGGCTCAAGGGGGATTACATAAGATCGTTACAGATATTCTTTCCTGAATAATCGGATACTCAGGAGATTGTGTGAGTTAAATTCGGGATTTACAAAGATCTTCTCATTAATGTTGCTTTGTATGCGGAACTATCGACCAGACTGGTCGCAGGTAAGACTAGGCTGCTTACTGCTTCTAATGCGTCTTCTGGTCGATACTCTAGCAGAACTTTTCCAGGTGTCAGCCACGTGTCCAGGAACCACTTGCCACGTCATCAATGCTAATTTTTTGGATAAAATTTGCCCCCCAAGTTTATTTATCACGAGCAATAAATAAACTTTTGGACGAACGACTCTTCGGTAACCCCGCCTTACATGTCAGAACCCTTCGTGTGTTCTTGGAAAAAGTAACCTACTTCCGTCTAATCACGTCTTTTCAGTTCCCCAGAAATAATTCAACGACCATTTCCCTTCCCCATACTTCAAAAAAGGGAAAATGATGATTACACCTTTTTAGTGACACAGACAAACTTATATAATACCTTCGAAATCTTCCTTTTCTTTTTACGCACGCCATTGTCTTCAAAAGAAACCCTAAAAGCCAGAGCTTTAATCGTCCCCAGAGACCATTTCTTCTGTACTTCCAAGGCTCAGACCGAGAGTTCCTTGATCTCTGAAGGCCCTTTTTCCATCTCCACGATCATTTTCTTGGTAAGCCTTCGAATCCTTATGCTTCAAATTTTCGTGGTGCATGCTTCTGTATGTTGACTGTATGAGTTTATCTGTTTCTGGTTCGAGATGCTTGTGAGTAGAATATTTTGTAGGCAAAAAAGGGTTACGAGTTAGTTTAATAGTCAGGATCATACTTTTAGGACGTAAGATTGAAGTAAAAATTCGACCTTTAGGCTAGTTGGAAAATAGGTATTTCCCGCCCTAAGGGGAGTTGAAAAAGCTTTTTTGAAAAACTTTTTACTTTCACCCTTTGATCCATCTTTCAAACTGTTCGTATAGAACACTTAGCTTTTTGTTAGAATGCTGTTGTATTAAAGCTTGGCTTTCATACTCGACCAGCGTTATTCTAAAAAGCTTTTAAAAATTCTTTATCCTCACCTCCCCATTCTTCTGTTTGCAGACATTGATGCCAGATTTGTGGGGAGGTGAACGGCCCATCGACGACGACCTTCTCACCCAGCTGCTCGAGGGTGAAGAACAACCGGCCGACCGAGTTCACGAGATTCCCTTCTCACGATCTTCTACTAGACCCCGTCCTTCTCCTCCTCAAATGGCCCGTTCCAAATCCGTAGGCAAGAAAAGACCTGAGTCTGAAAACAGTCCAAACCTTTCTCCCCAGCCTGATTCGCAGGCTAGGGCTCCCTCGACCAGTGGTCAAGAAAATCCTATTCCTGACCCTAATATCCAAACCAGGGCCCGCCCTCACCATCAGAATCTGCCTGATGTCGAGTGGTATACTTCTCCGACCAGCTCAGTGACCATGCGGATGGTTGCTAACTACTTCAGGAAATACCCTCTTACAGAGGTTTCCATTATAATTCCTACCGCAGACCAAAGGGCTAACCTCCCTGGGGGCATATACAGCGCCTGGTCTCGGTATCACTTAGAGGCGGGGGCTTTCCTCCCTTTACATCCTTTTTACGAGGGGGTGGCCAATTATTTCGGTGTCGCCCCCTTCCAAATTACTCCAAACGGATATAGAATGCTGGCCGCACTCTATATCCTGTACAAACTCAAGAAATGGCCAGAACCTACCCCTCACGAGGTCAACTATCTCTTTGACCTTAAATCCAACCCGCAACAATATGGAACGAGTTTCTTCCACTTCTGTCACCAGGAGACCAACCGGACGTTCCTGAGTGACACCACGCATATATCAAACGTGGGGCAGTACAGTAAGGAGTACTTCCTTACACCGGACATAACCAGCAACAACCTGGCCTTCGCTCGAGGAGGTAATTTCTTGTCTTTGACTGGTCGATACCTTTAATCAAAGAGTTTCCTTTCATTTTTCTCAAATTGCACTTTGTCTTTCAGGCCCATGGTTACGTCCGACCCCAACACTAGACATGGTGTTGAGGTCCAACAGACTGGCCAGGATGACAGACGCAGAAAAGAGCATCAAGTCCCTGGTCACCGATGAAAACTTGAGGCTGTCTGGCCTCCTGGCTCCTCGCCATGAAACAAGAGGGTCCGTGGTAGACGATGCCACTGCCGAGGGGGTTCCCGAGCAGCAACCTCCCGCGTCCCTTCCCTGAAGGAGGCCAACGGGGGTTACAATCAGGGAGCCCACGGGCAATCCTTCCGCAGAAAGGCCTTCTGCTTCCCAAGGCAAGGGGAAACAAAAGGCTAAAGAGCCAGTTGTGGACCTGGGGGAATCCTCTGATGAAAATGGTAAAGTTATTTTGCTTTTAAGTAGCTTGCCAATTCCCTATCATTTGTTTGACGGGGATGGCAACTTTGCATATACTCCAAATTTAGGGCCAGAGTTCTTCATGCCAGATAATGAGTGTTTGACTAATAGAGTCAATAGTATACCGACTAGTAGTTGTAGCTCGGGTACTAACTTTGTGACCTTCTTCTTCGTTTTGATCGATAGTCTTCATCTGCTTTTATCTTTACCCATTGCATGTTTTTTCTTGTGTGCAGATATGGCCACTCCCAATGTCTTCTATCTATACAATGCTAAGGAGGAAGAAGAAGTTCCTCAGCTCCGAAGGAAGTTGTCGCGGAGACAAACTGGCGAAACAAGCCAGAGACCGGCCAAGAAAGGTCGAACAGAGGACCCTCCCAGGGACGTGCCAGCTGGGCAAACTACTATTCATCCTCCGGCTCCTGCCGAGAAAGAGACTCCTCCTGCTCCAAAGATCCCTCCTCCAGCTCCAAAGAACCCTCCTCTGGCTGCACCCAGCAGGGAGCAAGATAGGCGGGAAGAGACCCTTGGGGCCAAACTCTCGAGCCGTGTCGTACAAGTAGCAAAAGACCGCATCGCGTACATCGGGAAAAATGACCGTGTCAAGGATGCAATGGTTGAGGCAGAAAACATGACGGTCGACCTGATCCTGAACAGGACCCTAAACGAGATAGCCAGCATAAGTACTTCTTTAATCCTTTTGGCCTTAGTCTTTGCCACGGGTTCTAACTCTTATCCTTTGTCTTTAGGCTTTGCTGTCCGCCACCACTGCTCGCACCCGCACCCAAGCCACCATCGAGCAGGCTAGGGCTAAGGCCATTGAGGGGTACCAAGTGAAGGCAACCGAGGAGCTTTCGGCTGCAGAGGCCAGGCACGCCAAGGAGTTGGAGGCGATGGTCCAACAGAGGGACGCTGCGGTGACAAAGTTGTCGGAGGCTGAAGCTGTAAAGGAAGCTGCGATAAAGTCGAGGCAGGATTATCAAGATGCCAGCCGCATTCACCTTTGCGAAATCAGAAGGTTGGAAGAGGTGCTCAAGCCTAAGGACGAGGCCATCGCCACTCTTGAGGGCAAAGTAAAGCAGCTAGAGCTCGACAACTCCAAAAATCTGGAAAGGTATAAGAGGACGACGCTCCGATGTTTCTACAACTTCTGGAAACATAATCAGGGAGTCGACTTCAGCTATCTTTCAGAGGATATCAGGGCTGCCGAGCTGGCTCGCTGTGCTGCCCAACTGGCCGAAGAGGAGGCAAGAGCGAGGATCCCTGCTTCCCCAAGCCTGGCTGGTGCTGAAGAAGAAGGGGCTGTTGAGGATGCTGTCAACCAGAATACTGCTAATGACCCTCCGGCCCCAAATGCCTCTTGAGCCTTTCCATTATTTTTTCTTTCTTTTTGATTACACGACCCACGGGTCGTGATGTAAAGACAATATTTTTATTTTAAACTTTGCTGCACGGGCAGTAAATCTTTTTCTTTTACTTGAAAAATTACATCCAAGCAGTGATGCTTGCGGTGTAAAAGGTTGCATGATGCTATAATATTTTCATTTATTATAACATTTGTCCGTATGACCGAACTTAGCATAGTACTTTGGCATGATTTAACAAAATATAAATTTTGAAAAATACTCTAAGTACCTTAGCATGCTTTCACTTATTTTGTTCATGTGTTTACATACCTCATGGTATGCTTTGCTATCGATGTGCCTTATATGCCCCCCAAGTGATCGAGGAGCTTTAGGTCCTTGGTCACTTGCCTTGACCATGACCTATTCGAACATTCCTGTTCGTGCCTAAAATAATACTTGTAATACAACAAAACAACACACGTAATGAACAAATACTTGTAAATATAAATTCACAAAGGTTGGCAAGAATGACTGGCTGCGCACAGTCCCTTATAATCTCGTATTAAAAATGGACTAAACATGTGTTTACGAGTGATTCTGAAATATAATCTTACATATACGAGCGATTAGCCATATAGCGTGGCTAACCCTCTTTGCTAAACTTGTAAAAAGAAAAATTAATACAAGCCAGTCCTTTAAAAAGGACTGTTCACTGATAATACTTGCGCAGGTGTTCTCCATTCCAATAGCGTGGAACGAGATCTCCGTTTAAGCGTGCAAGTTTGTAGGTTCCCGGATGAAGGACTTCTTCAATTTGGTAAGGCCCTTCCCAATTAGGTCCGAGCACTCTAGCAGCAGGGTCGCGGGTATTTAAGAAAACTCGTCGTAGCACCAGGTCTCCGATGTTGAATTTTCTTTCTTTAACTTTGGAGTTAAAGTACCGGGCGACTTTTTGTTGGTATGCAGCAACTCGGAGTTGGGCCTTCTCCCGTATTTTGTCAATCGAGTCTAGGGATTCCATCATCAGTTGGCTGTTCTGGTCCTGGTCCTGGTCGTATGTTAGACGTCGATGTGAGGGGGGATCTAATTCGACAGGCAACATCGCCTCATATCCGTAGGCCAAGGAAAATGGGGTATGTCCTGTCGCTGTTCGGTGAGACGTTCTATATGACCAGAGGACTTCAGGCAATTGTTCTGGCCACACTCCCTTAGCTTCTTCGAGCCTCTTCTTCAGGATGTCTTTAAGATTTTTATTCACGGCTTCGACCTGCCCATTCGCCTGGGGGTGTGCAACTGAAGAAAAGCTTTTAATGACTCCATGTCTTTCGCAGAAATCGGTGAATAAGTCGCTGTCGAATTGAGTCCCGTTGTCTGAAACTATCTTTCTAGGCAAACCATATCGACATACAATGTTTTTGATAACAAAGTCAAGGACTTTCTTGGTCGTGATGGTAGCGAGCGGTTCAGCTTCGGCCCATTTGGTGAAGTAATCGACTGTTACGACTGCATACTTTACTCCGCCTTTCCCTGTAGGTAGGGATCCAATCAAATCTATTCCCCATACTGCAAAAGGCCGCGGACTTTGCATCTGTTTTAATTCATTTGGAGCTGCTCGTGGAATCTTGGAGAATCTTTGACATTTATCGCATCTTCGTACAAACTCCATCGAATCCTCGTTCATAGTTGGCCAGAAGTAGCCTTGCCTTAGAATCTTCTTTTCCAAACTCTGCCCCCCAGCGTGATCCCCACAGAAGCTTTCATGCACCTCTTTCCTGAGTTCCTTAGTTTTTTCTGGTGTAACGCACCTAAGTAGTGGCATTGAATATCCTCTTCGGTACATAACACCTCCGACCAGTATGTACCTAGCGGCTCGCCTTTGTAGAGTTCTGGCTTTGTTTCTATCTATTGGTAGCGTACCATTTGTCAGATACTCCAAATAAGGTGCCATCCATGTATCTTCCATCCGTATCTCCATACTGGATTCGATTCTTTGAATGCTTGGCTCACTCAGTCTCTCTACTGGCACGATGTTCAAAGTGTCAGCATCCTTCGCGCTCGCGAGTTTGGCTAAGGCATCTGCGTTCGAATTCTGATCTCGCGGGATTTGTTGGAGGGTGTACTTCGTGAACTGGGCTAGCAGATCTTTTGATTTATTTAAGTAGGCCACCATTTTCAAGCCTCGCGCTTGATATTCTCCCAGGATCTGGTTCACCACCAGTTGTGAATCACTGTAGATATCAAGCGTCTTTATGCTCATATCCTTTGCCATTCTCAAACCAGCGAGGAGTGCTTCGTATTCCGCTTCATTATTTGACGCGGTAAAGTCGAACCTGATGGCGCAGTGAAATCGATGCCCTTCCGGTGTTATCAATATCACTCCCGCTCTAGCGTGGGATTCGTTGGATGAACCATCCGTGAATAGCTTCCACGAAGGAGCTTTGTCTTGAGGCTCGGGCGCTTCAGGCTGTTCGCACTGCTCGCTGTCTGGGAGTTTGGTGAACTTCGCAATAAGGTCGGCCAAGACTTGTCCCTTAATTGCTGCTCGCGGTGAATAAGTTATATCGAACTGCCCCAGTTCGACTGCCCATTTTAATAATCGTCCAGCCGCTTCTGGTTTTTGGAGGACTTGCCGAAGGGGCTGGTCAGTTAGAATTGTAATAGGATGGGCTTGAAAATAGGGGCGTAGCTTCCTAGAGGCCAGGATCAAGCAGTATGCTAACCTCTCAATTTGTGGATATCTTAATTCTGCCCCGATCAGTCTCTTGCTGACATAGTAGACTGCTTTTTGTACGCCTTCCTCCTCTTGCACAAGTACCGCGCTAGCAGCAACTTCAGTAATCGCCAGGTAAATAAACAAAGTTTCTCCTTCAATTGGCTTTGATAAGATGGGAGGCTGTGCCATGTGGGCTTTCAAGGCCTGGAATGCTTGCTCGCAGTCTCCTGTCCATTCAAACTTCTTATTTCCTCTAAGTAGATTGAAAAAAGGGACACACTTGTCTGTTGATTTTGAAATGAATCTACTTAGGGCTACGATTCTTCTGGTTAAACTTTGTACATCTTTGATCCTTTCTGGCAACTTCATGTCGATCAGGGCTTTTATCTTGTCGGAGTTGGCCTCGATTCCTCTTGAATTCACAATAAACCCCGAAAGCTTCCCTAATCCAACTCCGAAGGAACATTTGAGGGGATTTAACTTCATTTGGTACTTGTTCAACACACTAAAGCACTCTTGTAAATCCCTCACATGCCCTTCTTCTTTCTTAGACTTTACCAACATGTCATCCACATATACTTCCATGTTTACACCGATTTTCTCCTTAAACATGTGGTTGACTAGTCGTTGGTAAGTCGCACCTGCATTTTTCAGTCCAAAGGGCATTACTTTGTAACAGTACAAGCCCGTATCGGTCCAAAAGATGGTGTGATCCTCGCCAGGGGGATGCATGATAATCTGGTTGTAGCCTGAATATGCATCCATGAACGAGAGGATCTCGTGCCCTGCAGTTGTATCGACCAGCTGGTCGATTCTTGGGAGTGGGAAGCAGTCTTTTGGGCAGGCTTTATTGAGGTCCGTAAAATCCACGCAGGTCCGCCATTTGCCATTAGGCTTGGGAACCAACTCAACTCCAAACTTGTGAACATCAAGGGAAAGAGTTAAATAGGTAAGAACAAGTCATCGAGTGAACAGTTTGAACACTAACATAGTCGTGAGTTCTATCCATGAATGGTTAGTGTTGGTTGCTACTGAGTGAGGGTTAAGCCTAGGGATTTTAATGAAGTTCAGTTGTGCAACAAGCATCTCTAAATGTAGCAAAGATACTGTAAGAACTTCACCTATGTGAACTTAGAGGTGGTGCCGACTCTCATGGGAGTTGGAGTTTCTCCCTGGAAAGTTCATAGTGCTAAGCGCAAGGATATGAAAAGTGCTAAGCGTGCATAGTGGGAAAATAAATGGTCAAATGGAGGTGTGTGAGGTGTTACCAGTCTTATCACTAAGGAGTACTTGGTTCAATGTTTAAGATGCCAATGACTTCGATAAGGCTTTGTAATACTTTCACTAAGGTAAAGTTCAAATTGAAAGACACTTTATTTTATACGCCAATACTGTATGAGCTAAGACAAGATGATTATATTTAGCCAAGTGGGGGAATGTGGTGTTTACACGATAAGGTGCAAAACACTTAATGGTTTTCACTTAAGTTGAAGTGAAAATTTGAGATTGTGTAGTAAGCATCTAACAGTGACTTTTATGGGTCTAAAGTGATACAATAATGTATCCAAACATTCCCAAAAATTTTGGAGGCATTTGGAGACATTTCGGGGTCATGCTCGGGGCGTTAATACAGAGGCATCTGTGTGTGTCACCTGTGACAGGCGGTGCATCGCCTAAAAGAGCCTAGGAGGAAAAACACCACTTAGCAAGCAATGCATCGCCTGGGCAGTCGATACGAGACCGTATAGATTCGTGACTTAGCTCCTAATGGTGTGTTTAAAAGCTTTAATCCTATTGGTTAGACTTAATGACGGTGCCTACACTATAAATAAGAGTTATTAGAGTTGGAAAGCTTGATCACACTTGTCAAATCTCTCTCTAGCTCTTAAAGACCATAAGTTTTCTCCAAGAAACTCATCAAGCATTGCCTGACTTGCATGAGTTTCAAGGCTTGTTAAATCCTAAATCTCATCCTACTTTTGAGAAGCTTCAAGTAACAAAGGGAATGCTTGGAATAAAGATTTTAGACAACAATATACTTATTGTGTATAAACCTTAGATGTTCCTCAAGTTTGAAGATTCAAGTTGCTCAAAATAAAAGGTCGTATCTATCTAAACCATAACTTTGTATTTGTGTTACTCTATTGCGTTTTCATTGTTAATATTGATAATTAAATGTTTCTAAGTTCATCATATCATCATTTAATCACTTAGTTCCTTATTATCAAGATTGCCATTCATACCGTGAATATGTTTATTTGATTATCAATGTTTGCATTCATATTTTTAATAAGATTCTTGATTAGCATTTAGCGTTTCTAATATTTAATTATTCTCATTATTCATTGTTAATTTAGAAAGTATAACACCATAAATTCCCAACACCCTTAACCAGGGATGTCCCTTAATATTTTTGTTCAGTTGGGACAGACGTCCAACTTGAGTTGCAAAACAACCAACTGTGTACTCATATTTTGTTATTGTCTCAATTCAAATTATCAT
This sequence comes from Humulus lupulus, assembly GCF_963169125.1. Lineage (NCBI taxonomy): Eukaryota > Viridiplantae > Streptophyta > Magnoliopsida > Rosales > Cannabaceae > Humulus > Humulus lupulus. The sequence continues at coordinate 119,920,908 of NC_084795.1, read as the reverse complement.
ACAGTGAAGCGAATTGTGCTTCCATGAAATTAGTTTTACTGTATTATGCTCCCCTATTATTCATTTTATGTTGCCATTCCCAGAAATTACATTTCATCAAACAAGAAATACGTCAGCTATCTTTGAAATCGCACTAAAGTAGGGTGTTCAAGCTAATTGGACGACCCAAATAAGAAACAACTAGCTCGTTACATGAGATTCCACCACGGCACGCGACACGACCCATTAAGGGAGACTTGGTTGTGGAGAGTGAGGGCAGATGCAGAGGCAGTTCTGGGCACTAAATATGCCCCCTCCCCACTGCCTCGTCCCAAATCCAGTCATATGTCTAATTCAATATTATATTAACTCAAACTATAATCATACAGCCACACTAGAAAATATTAGTGATAGATGCAATTTCGGGATTCGCTTAAGTGACGACATTATTAGGAATTGAATCACGCCTTATGGTAATAAAGTGATGCTTTTGTATATGGTAATAAAGTGATGCTTTTGTATTATTATTATTATTGTTATTATTATTAAAGTGAGCATGAAATTGGATCCGTGAATAGAGATACACACCTGGTAGGGAATTGGCTGGTAGGGAATTGGCGGGGAGTGTTCCCCCAATTTCCGTCCCTATTTATAATTTTAATATCCGTCCCTGTCTCATCTTTGTTTATTCTCTGTCGGGGACGGGATGGGGAATCCCTTAGTGGGGCGGGAAATTCCTACGGGGAACCCATTTATTTAAAAATTAAATTTTAAAATAAAAATTGTAAATTATATGTAAATTAAAATATTGCACAATATTTATTATTTAAAATATTAAACACTATCCTAAATAGAATTTAAAAAATTAAAAAAGTTACTACTATACTATAAAAACATATAAAGAAATATATAAAATATTACAAAAATATATAAAATTTAAACGGGACCCCGTTGGGGCGGGGAGTACTATTCCCGTCCCCGCCCCATTTAACATTTGGGAATTAAAAATTATCCCTGTCCCCACCCCATTTCCCATTTAGACGAGAATTCCTCACCCCATTAGGGGCTGGTCTCCACAGGGCCGTACCCATGGGAATGTGCATCTCTACCAGTGAAGGATACTCTGATCCTTCTCTCACGAAGCTAAGGCACAACATCATTGTACCATTTACCGCACTGAGTATATAATTTCATTTAATAAATAAATAACATCTACTTATTTTTTTCCTTTTTATTTTTTTGTAAAGGGTTAATACATAATATTTAATCGATAATATGTTACTTTTATTCTTTAATTATGTTTATTTTTTTGATAAATTAAATCATTGTACATGTAAAAGTTCGAAATTTCAAACAAACAAAATGTAAAAATTTGATGATATTAACATTAGTTTCCCTACTTCTACCTTTGCCAAGTCAAGTTAAATATATTTAATAGTTGTTATATTATTTTATAATATAATATTCAAAATTAAATAAATGTTACAAAGAGTATCATATGTTGTAACACACAAATGAAGAGTTACAACATTTGGATAGTGCAAATGTGTAACATATTTGAGAGTTATAATTTCAGTAACAAATTTGTAATTCCCAAATATTGTCCATTATTGTGTAGATTTGTTGTTACACAATTTTGATTTGAATTTCTCAAAGCCATAAGAGATATGACTCTAGAGATGTAGTTTTAATTCCCATAATGTGAATAGAAGTTACAAAATTAAGTGGGAATGAAGTTGGAACGTCTTGGAAACGTTTGGAAAAATTGGTAGTTGAAAACATGTGGTGGCCGCTGCTAGTGCTTGTCCCAGGCTGCAGCCTATGGGACAGAAGCTAGTGGCCGCGGCCAGAGTGTCTGACAACATTTTTCAAATTTCGGTTTTATCCAATTTTGAACGTTTCCTACAACCAAGTAACTCCCAAATCTCTATTTTAATTCCATAAAACATCCAATTAAACATCGGTAATAACCATGGGGGTTGGTGGAATTTGAAATTCAAAGGGTGTCTCTAAACTCTATAAATAGGAGCCTATTGCTCACTTGTAAGACATAATTTTTCTATCCACTAGAGCACTTGGCTAGAAAACACCTAGAAGTTTGATAATTCCACAGAGCTATTTCCAAATTGTGAGAGTTCTCTTAATGCTTGATATATGGGGGAATAAACTTTTGGACAAATGTTTTAAATATTGTTCAAGTTGGTGATCTCCAATGCTCTTCACTTTGGTTGTGTGAGTGAAAGTTCTTTGTTCATTATTCTTGTTCCTTTTCTTTTATACTATTGCTTTCATCTTCTTCTCATATTCTCTATTTACTCTTTTACTTGTATATTTTGTTTTAGAGTTGTACTCTATTCTATATCTTTTTTTCTACCACTCCTAGTTTATTTGTATCATTTTGTCATAGAGTTGTATTTTCCATTACTATATTCTTCTGCCATTTTCTATATTTACATGTATCTTTTGTCATAGAGTTGTAACATTATTTAATCAATTTTTGTTTATTAGGTTTTTACTATGTCCATTGAGGTAATTTACTTTTTTATAACAATAGTATTATCAAAATATTATTATATACAATTTTGGAATATGAAAAATTTACTAAAAATGTTTTAATTATTTTTATTAATTGTGGTAACTTTTATTATACAATATCGTTCATTATTATTATGGACCTTGAAAATTTTGTATATGCTCCTCTTACATGAAATATTTATGACAGATTTTAATTTAATGTTAATTTATTTATGTATAAGTTATTTCAGTCTTAATGTTGGCTCAAAATACTTCATTATATAAATGATTGATAATTAATTTTATCATTATACCAGATATTTTTCATAGTAAAAAATAATATGGTGCCACTAGGAGGTTGTATATACTAACGTGGGTTGCCATGGAACCGGACACTTTTTGCCAAGGCACATATATGTGGCCAAATTGTATACGCGACTAGATCCCTCATTTACATGCATAAAGGGACTCATGGGAGCTGATTTTTGTGTTTAAAAAATAAGGTCCCATGAATAATAATATTTTATTCCAAGTAATTTTCACATTCTCAGCAACCCCAACTTCACCCATGTTGCCAAACTAACGAAAAAATTAAACCGAATACAAGATGAAATCTGTGCAAATGATAGGATAGTTTTATTATTATTATTTTTTATAATTTTAGTTCTTTTTATGTGTAGTTGTATTTTTTCAAGTTGCTATATGTTTTATGGATATTTGAGAAATATTTCAAAACTTATTTGAAATATTTTCTTCAATAAAGAGAAATATAATAGAAAATATTTATTTAAATTGATTAGAGAAAGTTAAGAACAATTTAAACTTAATTTGTTGGAAAAATCTGAGATATTTTGAATCTGATACAATTTCAGTATTTTGACTATATATCCCTAATAACATATTTGATTCATGTGTTTTTGGTGGCGTTAGAAAGCTTATTCAAATCCCTACAAATCATGTTTCACAATAAATGTCAAATTCAGACGTTTATTTGGTGATATTTGACCTACAAGATTACACATCCTAGAGATACAGGATTTGAAATTCAAATGAACATATTTTGGAGCATCATTAAGTGACAAGTGGAAACATCTAGAAAATTATTTTCACAATCTCAACACTATAAAAAGAATGCTTTTTATTATTTTAGGAACTTCTTGACTTCTTTTCTATTATATTCCATTCTCTTCCTGTTTATATGAGGTCTAATATGTTGTTTATAGTTTCATTTGTGATTATGAACTAAATATATTTTCTAGAGTATTGGTGGAACTATTTTAGATTATTGAATTAAACTTTTGATATTATTCCCATGAAGTTTCTTTAATTTGTTCATGCATTCTTTTGTTTAATGCTTGATCACCATTGAATTGAATTGAGATTTATGATTTTATTCTTAATAGAGGTAATCTTAAATTGGACCTAGACTTCCATGACATAAGAAAAGTGTGAGATTGAGAGATTCCATGATATCTATGAGTTTTATTAAAAGAACCATATTGCTTAATGAATTCTTGTTTAATTAATACTGAATAGAGATATCATGTTGATTAATTAAGAGTAAAATTACTTACACTAGAGAAAGGTAGATGATTTAAATTAGGGTTCTTGAAATTACAAATTATGAGAATAGATTGGGATAATTGATCAACTAAGATTCGTAATTTGAAATGGGAAAATCAATATTCTAGGTTTGTATTCTCTAATTTTCAATTTGTATATTTTTCTTATTTTATTCTTTTATTTATTTTGTTAAGTATTCTTATTTTTTGATTTCTCTAATTAAAATTAAGGACTTAAAAGTTTAGTAATTAGCAAAATTAATAAATCTATCCATGTGGGTTCGATATCGTTTTCAATTAAAACTATACTATAATAACGTCGTACGCTTGCGGTAATAAAATTTGTATCAAGTTTTTGGCGCCATTGCTAGGGATTGATTTTTTTTTTTAATTTTTGCTAATATTATTTATACAAGTCTTTGTTTTATATAAATTTAATTTTTATTTGTTCCTAACTTCATTGTTGCTCTTGAATTGTGCACACTTCATGCGAAAAGTTAGAAGCCTTACTCCAATTGAACCTTTTGATCCTGAAATTGAAGGTACACTAAGAAAGATAAGGGCAAGACGAAGGTTATTTGCCATGGAGAATAACAATCCGACAAAAATGCTGGTGGAGCTAACGTCCAAGTAAATCCACCACCACCACAACCACAACCACAACCACAAAGGGCAGTTCGTGATTTCTGTATGCTCGTTGTTAATGAGAACCTCACTGGAATTGTCAATCCCATCATTGTTGCAAATAATTTTGAGTTGAAGCTGACATTGGCAAATTTGGTGCAACAGAATCAATTTGGGGGTATGGCCTCTAAAGATCGTAATATTCACCAAGCAATTTTCTTGGAGGTTTGTGCTACTGTGAATATGAATTGTGTTTCTGATGATGTCATTAGACTGCGTCTCTTTACTTTCTCTCTAAGGGATAGAGCAAGGAGTTGGTTACAATCTCTACCACTAGACTCCATTACTACATGGGATGAAATGGCAAGAAATTTTTTAGTAAAGTTTTTCCCTCAATCAAAATCTGCTCAATGAAGAAGTAATATAGGTCAGTTGAGACAACTTGACTCTGAACCATTCTACGAGTCTTGGGAGAGGTTCAAGGATTTACTACGTTGCTGTCCCTAACATGGTTGTGAAAATTGGATGCAAGTTCAGATATTATACAATGGGTTAAATTGTCCAACCAGAACTATAATAGATGTTGCTGCTAAAGCTACACTATTGGGAAAGACTGCTGATGAAGCATTCAATTGGATGGAAGAGATGACTATTAATAGTTTTCAATGGCCCAATGAGCGTTCAATGCCTCAAAAGGTAGCTGGGTAGTATTAAGTAGATCCTATGACATCTATAACATCTCAGATTGCTGTCTTATCTGATCAAGTGGATGCCTTATCATAGTCTAGGGTTGGTTTGAATCAAGAGCAAGCACAATATGTGTCTAATGAAAATTACAACTATTGTGGTAACAATATGCCCAATTATTATCATCCGGGATTGAGGAATCATGAGAACTTCTCTTATGCCAACAATAAGAATGTCCTGCAACCATCTCCTAGTTTTAATGTCAGCCACATATTGGGTACTTTTATGATGGAGACCATCAAGAGATTTAATAAGAATGAAGCGAGGTTGGATAATATTAAAATTCATATGTCTAACATAGGGGCTACAATGAAGTCCATAGAGGTCTAAGTGGGACAACTATCAACTGTTATTGGTTCTCAGCATAAAGGAAACTTTCCTAGTGACACAGAAGTGAACCCCAAGGAGCAATGTAAAGTCATTTATCTGAGAAGTGGTAAGGAGATTGAAGGGGGTGTGACTGAGGAAGAAAAGATTCTTCCAATGGTGGATAATAAGAAAAAAAGTGAGCCACTAGTACGAGAAATTGAGAAAGAGGAGAAAGTAGCCAAGAAAATTATTAATGAGAAACCAACAACGAAGAAAGATAACCTTCCTATGTATCAACCTCCATTACCATATCCTCAAAGATTCCTAAAGAAGAAACTTGATGAGAAATTTGAAAAGTTTTTAGAGATATTCAAGAAGATGAACATCAATAGTCCATTTGTTGATGCTCTTGAGCAAATTCCTAATCATATTTAGTTTATGAAGGAAGTTTTTTCAAAGAAAAAAAAGTTTGAGGATTACGAGACTGTGAAGCTTACAAAGAAATGCAATGCCATACTTCAGAAAAAGTTGCCTCAAAAGCTAAAGGATCCAGGCAAATTTACTATTCTTTGCAAGATTGGGGGACTATCATTTGATAAAGCTCTGTGTGACCTTGGTGCTAGTATTAATTTGATGTCGTTATTAGTTTTTAAGAAGTTGGGTCTTGGGGAGGTAAAGCCTACAACCATTACTTTACAATTTGTTGATCGTTCTTTTACATATCCACGTGGAGTTATAGAAGTTGTCGTACTTAAAGTGGATAAGTTTGTATTTCTTGTTGATTTTGTGGTATTGGATATGGAGGAGGACCATGAGATTCCATTGATTCTTGGTCACTATTTCTTAGCAATTGGTGGAGCACTTATTGATGTACAAGCATGCCATTTAACCTTGCGAGTTAATGAAGAAAAGGTTCGATTTGATATTTACAAAGGTGCAAATTGGCTAGTAACTCTGAATACTTGCAAGATGATTGAATCATTATCTCCTTTAGTGTATGAAGATAAAAAAAAAGGAGATGTGTGTATATCCTTTACAACATGGTAGCGAGAAAATTTCCCCAGAAGAGCATTTACCAACTATTATGGCTCATTCCAATGTTTACAAAGAGAAGACTAAAAAAGTGTGTGATAATAAGATGTCATGGAAATAATTTGTACCAGGACAACAAGTCTTGCTTGTTCACTCAAGTTTTAAGTCTTTATCGAAAAATCTCAAATCAAGGTGGATGCCCATTTACCATTACAAAAGTTTTTCCTTGTGGTCTCGTTAATTTAAAAGGAGAGAAGGGGTCTATCTTTCAAGTTCATAAGCATAAACTCAAACATTATCATGAAGACGGTGAAGACCATTTGACATCAACTTTTCTTGGAAAACCAAGTTAAAGAAGAAAAACAATGTCGAGCTAATGATATTAAACAAATCACTTCTTAGCAGGCAACCCATGTTTCTCATCTAGTTTATATTTAGTTTAATTTTTTATTTTATTTATTATCAGTTTTAAGGTTGAAGTGCATGGACATAAAGTAAATTTATCACAATACTTGTCATCTTTTCTTCTGCCACATCTTATCAGGGAAGTCCTCTATACTTTATTTATTTTTCTTTTGCGTTACCTTGAGCACAATGTTCAGATTATGTTTGGGGGAAGAAATTTGATTTTTTATTGCTTTGTTCATTGTAGATATCTTAGTTTGTTTATTAACTTTTGTTTCAGTTTTGTTAAGTTTATGTTTATTTTTATATTTTGTTTAGGTTAATGTGAACCAAGATGATAATGATTTAGCCGATGAGAATAATCGAATGTTGTGTTGTATAATTCAATGAAAATAATGTTGTTGCTTTAGTCAGTGCGCATGGTTTAAATTTTTCTTTATTTTGCTTAGATTCACTACACATAATTGAGCACTTAATAATGATTTTTAAGTTTTTGTTGTTTGGAGAAAATTTATGCTTGTTGAAAATATTTTGAAAAAATAAAAAATTATCTTAGAAATTTTTTGATTACTACTTGAGATAAAATCCTAGACAATGCATGCGTAGGGAGATGATTTAGGCAATTTTTGGAACGATTGAGCCTTTCAAGTGTAGCACACCAATTTTTTTTTATTAATTTGTGTACTTTATTTTATTATTAATTGTTAAGTGTTAGGAATTTACTTTTAATTGTTTGGTAGAAATTATGTGAATTGGAGTTGTTAATTGTTTTATTTAATTATTTTAATTTGTGACCTTGGTTCAGGGCAACCTTTCTATCACCGAATATGCTTAGAAATTCGATAGGTTGGCGAGGTTTCCCCGAGATAGTACCAATCGAGGCCATGTAACTCCAAAGGTTTATGATAGGACTTAAGCCCATGATTGCTAGAGATGTCAAGATGACCAGTGCTGAAGTGGTTAATTACCCTGAGGTTTTGGATAAAGATCTCGATGCAGAATACTTGGAGGAACGCATATGGAAGGATAACACTGCAAGGAGGGAAAGCCAACAAAAACAAGGGTTTCCATGAGTGAAACAAGAGGAAGGCCCATGACGGTCAGATCAGTGGCAATGACAAGAGGTCTAGAACCCCGACCCCAAATGGAAATAACCATTACAACCATAACCACCACAACAACCATAATAGGCACAACAATGGTCATAACTGTGGAAACCACCTGAACCACAAAGTTGAGTACCCCAGCTGTCCTAAATGCTCACGTCGACATTTGGGGGAATGTCAGGTAGGCACAAACAAGTGTTACAAGTGCGGTTAGACAAGCCATCTGAAGAAAGATTGCCCACAATGGAGAGCAGGAGTCGGGCAAGGCAACAATGGCAATCTATTTCCAACAAGAGTCTTTGCTTTGACTCAAAAGGAAGCAGCCAATAGTACTACTGTCGTCACAGGTCAACTTCCTATTTCTGGTATGATTTGTAGAGTTTTCATTGATTCTAGAGCGACTCACTCTTATGTTGCTATGAATGTAATTGATAAACTAGGAATGCCTTATAAACTATTTGAGCATAGTTTTAGTACCATGTTACCATCAGGAGACATATTGTCATCAACTAGGTGGTTACAATCAACATCCATAGTAGTTGAGGGTAGAGAGTGCCCAAAAAACCTCAAAGAGTTAGACATACAAGATTATGATGTCATACTTGGCATGGATTGGTTAGCTATATATGGAGCAAAGATAGACTGTCAGAGAAAGACAATAGGGTTCAGACCTGAGGAAGGAGAACTCTTTTCTTTTAAGGAAGAAGTGACATAATTTCACACACCTATCATATCTGCATTAAAAGCTCGGAACATGATGCAACATGGGTGTTCAACATTTTTGGCAAATATTGTGGATAAGACTAGAGAGATCGAGCTAAAACCTATGAATGTTCACATTGTTTGCGAGTTCTGGAAGTGTTTCCCAAGGACTTACCAGGTTTACCCACAAACAGAGAAATCGAATTTGTGATCGAACTTGCAACAAAAACAACACCAATATCCATAGCACCCTACCGAAGGGCACTTGTAGAGTTGAAGGAACTCAAAACTTGGCTACATGAACTGTTGGATAAGGGATTCATACGACCTAGCCATTCACCATGGGGGGGCACCAGTTCTATTTGCGAAGAAGAAGGACAGAAGTATGAGAATGTACATCGATTACTGAGAACTCAATAAGGTCATGATTAAGAACAAATATCCCGTGCCTAGGATAGATGACCTCTTTGATCAACTGGAAGGGGCAGCAATGTTCTCAAAGATTGATCTACGATCCCGGTACCATCAACTAAAGGTGAAGGAAGGAGATATTCCTAAAACAACATCCAGAACCCGTTATAGGCACTATGAGTTCTTGGTGATGTCCTTTGATCTCACTAACGCCCCAGCAACATTTATGGACATGATGAATAGGGTGTTGAAAGACTACTTGGATAAATTTGTAGTGGTGTTTATAGACGATATCCTTATCTACTTAAAGACTAAAGAGGAGCACATGAGGTTGACACTCAATAGACTATGAAAGCACTAACTTTATGCTATATTCTATAAGTGTGAATTTTGGCTGGAACAATTGACTTTCCTAGAGCATATAGTGTCCAAGAATGGAATAACAGTGGATCCAGCAAAGATCAATGCCATTAGAGACTGGCCCCAACCCAAGAATGCCTCAGAGGATCGAAGCTTCTTAGGGTTAGCGGGTTACTACCAGAGTTTGTTGAGGGTTTCTCTAAGATTGCCACACACATTACCAAGTTGACTCGCAAACAGCAAAAGTTCACATGGAATGAGAAGTGTGAAGCAAGATTTCAGACTGTGAAGGGTAAGTTGATCTCTGCACCAATCCTTTGTGTTCCCACAGAGTGCGGAAAGTTAGTGGTGTATTGTGATGCATCTGAGAACAACTTAGGGTGTGTGTTAATGCAAAATGGGAAAGTGGTAGCATATGCCTCAAGACAGCTCAAGGGATAAGAGCAGAGTGTTGGAAAACCATTTAGAGCACGCAGAGAAAATTTTGCGTGGTGGGCCCATTGTTGTTTATGAACAACCGAACAACAATAATCAAAATTTTTCATTAATCATATAAACAATTTATATGATCAAGAAAACAATCCAGAAACATATTATACAATACTATTAATCATGCAACAAATATGTATATAAATATACAATATATAAACACAAAAATCAAGAACATAAACTTTTACCTCTTGAAGCCTATCAAGTGTCCTTGAGCCTTTTTGTATTATTAACGATCTTCCTATCCAAAGCTTTGAGCACTCAAACCATGATCTTCTGGAGTGTTCTCTACACCTCAAGATGTGTGTGGGCACATAGAGAACACAGGTTTGTATTTTAGGAATTACAAGTATTTCTCAACACATGAGAACTTGGATTATGGTCTAAGAATGGCTAGAATAAAGAAGAAGAAAGAGAGAGTTTTTGTCTAACAAAAAACTCTAAGAACGATTATGAATTGTCTTTGTATTTTTGTGTGTTTCTATTTATATTTGTGTATGTTTCTCTTCTTCTTCTATGTCATATATATAGAGATTTATATTACCTTATGTTGTACCCTGAAATCAACATGAGTTCAATTACTCAGCTCGGGTACATCTGGCAGATGAATATGTGGAAAAATAGCCAAGTAGAATATCTGGCTAACAGTGATGTGAATAGCTCGAGTTTGGGGGATGGACAACATGATACATAGGTTATTATCATATCGCCTCTCAGGATAACAATTGAGTTCGAGACTTATAATAACCAGATCAAACTTTGGGCGCTCTACGCTTACTACGAGCTAGGGTTCAAATAGTCGTTGAACACGAGCTCGAGGGAGATATTTAGCTCGTGGAAACTTGGACAGAATGCATACTGAAGGATCCCAAGAGATACAAAGGCCCCTTATACACTCATTAATGCCCATGTTGTATCACATATCTATCATTTATTATCCAAGACAGTAGGAGTATATTATATTTTGTTATCAAATCATATCCCAATGTAAATGGGAATAATCTGTATTAAATAGATACCTTATTTATTCACGGGGTTACCCAAACCTGTCTATGAAATTTCCCTATAAATACTAGGAATAATGGACAGAGAAGGGGACGACCAATTTTTGTATTACTAAAACTTTGCAGAAATTGAGAAAGAAAAGTAATAATATTGACTCGTGGACTAGGTGGATTTTAACCACTCCACCACGTAAAAGTTGTGTGTGTTCGAGAGAGCATTTATTATTTCATTATGATTTATAATTTAGCACTAATCTATCTATTTAATCGCGTCAACAGTTTGGTGCTTTCATTGAGAGGAAATTATTGCTTCACAAGTTTCATTCAATATTCATCATGGTGCTCACTCGATCGATGCATGATAATGAAATGGAACAACCTGGTGGGCAGGAGGCCCATCATACCGCTGTTACCAATGAAAGGGGCCTAGATGTTCAACAATGTCCTGGGAAATAATCGGTCGGTCAGGACGACGCTGGGAGTTTAGCATCACTCCCACCAAATCCTAATCCAGGATACTTGACTGCCGTTGAGATGGAAAACACCCAGTTAAGGAGCTATCTCGCTAGGGAAAACAGGCAGATCGAAGAGGTCTTGGCTTGGTTACCCCCTCTTGCAACCGACGTTAATGTCAGAAAGAGGCAATGTTGGTCTCATATGCCCCATAGGAATAACCAGTCTAAACTGACTTATTCTATCAGAACTACCATGTATTGACCCAAATTTCCTAATATGGCTTAGGACCTTGATTAGGAGGCTGGGAGGGCCATAATTGATTTATTATGCCATTAAATGATTATATGCATGATTATGTGAGTTATATCATAATATGACTAGATATGCATGTTTAGCTTTATTAAATATGCATGTGTGCCCATTTCTGTTTAATTGGGAAATTTTCGTATTTTGGCCATTTTGGGCATATTTGGCATAAATGTGATATGTGTGTGGTGCTTCATTATTATTTACTCATGCATGGGTTACTCAGCATGAGACGATCCTAGGAAGCAAGCTAGTGGGAAAGTCACAACGGGATTTATACATGACTCGGAGTGAGTCAAGGCGTATTTAGCACATTACCAGGATATTGGGTAATGGGAATAAATATTTGATGATAAATTGGGAGTTAGTGAGATCAGGAGGAAATTCTGGGAGTTTTGACTATTTAATCCTCAGGGGTGTTTTCGGGACCCCGAGCATTAGGATTTTCTTGAGGTTACTTAAGCTTGAGGCAACCTATTAAGAAATAAAAGAACGTTCAAAACGTTCTCTCTCCCTCAAAGTTCCATTTTCGACACCCGATCACATTTTCAAAGGAAACTTGAGATTTAGGACTCGGATTCAAGCGAGGATCGAGGCATAGCGATTCTAGGGAAGATTAGAAGCCTATTAGCTAGAGGATTTAGTTAGGAAACAACTCAATCAGAGGTAATTCAAGTTTTAAGTTCTAAGTTTTTAAAGTTTTTAAGATTGAATTGGATTTTGTGTTTTGATGAGTTTTTGAATGAGTTGAAGCTTGGGTTATATTGGTATTGGATAATTAGGATGTTTAGGAACTTTGATTTTGGGATTTGGATATGTTTGGATAGGTTTTTGGAAGGTTTTTAAATGGAGAAAATGAGGTTTTTGGTTGGGTTCGTGGTTGGGCCGCCACCTTGTTCTTGGGCGCCACGGCCCAGGCTTGAAGAATGAGGAGGCTGGCTGATTTGCAGGTAGGGCCACGACGTTGTATTGGAGCGTCGTGGCGCAAGGTGCAGTCAGAGAAGAGGTTGGCTTTTGTTTGGAGGTGGGCTGCGACATAGGGTATGGAGGGCCGTGACGCTTAAGGGAAATTTTTCCCAGATTTGGTTTTTAGTCATGGGAACTTAACTCTAGGGGCCTGGGATCAATCCTACTACTCAGTTGAGTGGGATTTGACGTCCCAGAGGCTTGCGTTGTGCTTGGAGGTATTTATTTACTCATTTTGATGAGGTTTTGTATTATGGTTGTGACTAGGTTATCGCCAGGGGCTTGGAAACGAGATCGTGCTTGTGGCTTGTTTATTGGTAACTTGTGCTTGAACCAAAGGTAAGAAAACTGCACCCAATATGTGATGCATGTGATGCATATGATACATATGATTAGGGCATGGCATGAATGTATAATATGAGATTGATTAGAGGTTGAGTCTCTGTAAATGTGCATGATCATCATTATGCTAGTGCTTGTTAAGTAAGCATGCTGAATGCCCTACATTTGGATATTTGACATACGATATATGCCTAGTTGCATTGCTTACTTGTGTATGGCACTGACCCATGAGTCAGAAATCGGCACGAGTCGTGTGGTATTGGCTTAAGAGTCAAGAACGGAATTGATGTGTTCAACACAAGCGGAAATGATTAGATCTAATCGACATAAGCATTGAATGAATCACATGAACATTAATGCTTGATAGACCTCAAGTTCGATGAAAATTAAAAGCGCTTGTCTAGTCTAAAGGCTAGTTACTTAGAGCCAGGGCCAAAAGGCTCAGGTGACTGCAACATCACATGGCTATGGGTGCTGAGCCCAAGTTCGTGACTCACTCATCAGTCATTTATTTGATTAGGGTGTGGAGCCTAATGTGTGACTCTTTAGTCACCTATCTGATTAGGGTGCGGAGTCCAAAGTGTGTCTCATTCATCTAATTTGGGCTATAAGCCCCAATATGATTAATAAAATCATAAAGTGATATTCACTCATTTGATTAGGGTACGAAGCCCCAGTGCGTGACTTAATTGTCACTTATTTGAGTCACTGATTTTCGATGGACACATTGGCCATCTATTTTCATTATGACTTGATAGTCATCCATACAAATGGCAGGGCCCATAAGTCATCCATACAAAGGGTAGGGCCCACAATAAATTATTTGGATTTATTTGCATGCATGAATATGGCTATTATTGCTACGCATGCCTATTATGATTTGGTAACATTTTATTACATGTTCATGAGCATATTGAGTTTTCTTGCTGAGCTTCGGCTCACAGGTGCTATGTGGTGCATGTAAAGGCAAAAGAAAGCTGGACCATCCTTGAGTTGGAGAGCTTAGGTGACGATGTGTACATATGCAATTGCTCGACTGCCACGACCGAGGGTTTAAAGAGGAACTAGGGTTAAACCCTATTTTTCCGCTTAGGTCGGCTGGTTGTAAATATTTTGTTGTAATTATCCTTTAAAATCTATTTTTGGGATCCCAATGTATACAATAAATGTTTTAGTGAAACATTGTATCTTAACCAAAATTTTTAACCTAAATTGTTAATCACACTTAATTACACAATTATGGCCAAATGACTCATCTAGTGAGTTTAGCACTGTTTTAAAATGGACATCGTAACTGTCCCAGGGTAGTAGGGCGTTACATGCTACTCCGAGTTCTGTGCCTACAGAGCGAAACCACCAGAGTGCTCAGCCCACTGGTCATTACAAGGGTCATCATCAGCATGTCAGTCGGTCGGTCAGGACTGTGACCCCCAACTCTGTTCCTTCTTCACAGATTCCCAGAAATGCCCACAACAACCTGTGGGGAGGGGCTGGGACAAGCTCATGAAGGCAAAGTGCTCCAAAAAAATCTTCCTGTGCCATGGTCAGAGCCCCAGGCACAAAGAACTAGGGACGTTGGAATGGAGCTGAGGCGAGCTAATTTAGTTCGTCCTGATGGAATGAGGATAGCCTTGCCAATAAGGAATCCTTCGTCACCGGTAAGACATCCAAAACCACCTCACCCACAACGAGATGCTTCAACTCGTGGGATCAGTAGGAGAAATCCTCCACCGTTTGTAAATACTTACGCCCCACGGACGTGTGCTGAGAACCCAGGTCCTCGATCTCAACTGGAAGCCGTAAGTTTTGCAAATGGAAGTTACTGGACGGAGATCCGGTGTGAAGGCAGGTCTGAGAGTAACCTAAAAAATCACTTGAGTTCAGCACAAAGTCCTCAATATGATTCACAACCCAACCTGCGTTATCATTTGAACTCATAAAGAAGGTATCCAGCTAGGAATGAGGATGTTAGCTATACTAGGCATGAGGGAGGTCTGTCCATTGTACGCGACAATGGGAATGTCCCGCCTAACCAAGCTCGAACTTGGAGGGACAACTACCCATAAACGTGTATAATAGGATGGGAGTTGTTGAACAACCCCCAAATAACCTAGGACCAAAGACCAAACCCTTAAAAAACTAGCTTAGATGGAAGAGCAAATGAAAAGACTCTTATCTGGAAAAGGAAAGGACGATTGCGACTCAGATGAGGAGCTCGAACCTTTTGCTCTAAATATCGCAGCGACTACATATCCTATTGGCTTTAGGATGCCTTACATGCCAACATTTGATGGAAACGCAGATCCGTCCGATCACCTCTGGATGTTTAACACAATGATGATGGCCCACAATGTCAGGCTCGATCTAAGATGTATCTTGTTCCCTGCAACTCTGGTCGGACCTGCCAGACAGTGGTTTAAACAATATAAGAAGCATTCGATAAGCTTGTGGATGAAATTTTCTTTCGAGTTTAAAATAGCATTCTGAGCTTCACATGAAGCTCGTTTGAAGTCGATCATTGGCCAATGTATAGCAGCAACTTGGTGAAACACTAAAAGCATACCTGAGCAGGTTTTCCAATGTTGATACGCGAGCTAGGATGTTGATGATAGCTTCAAGCTCATGGAAATGAGAATGGGAATCTTGGTGGGAAATGACCTATGGCAAGAACTCCAACGAAAAAGGAGTTAAAAGTGTACACAAATTTCTGGCCTAGGAGTGGATAAACCTGGAGAAGGCACAAGATTTTGTTGCAAGAACCAGCTAGGCCATTGTCCAACCCATTGGAGCAGTGACGGATGTTGCAGCTATGACTCAACCCGTTACTGAGAATAACCAAGGGGGAAATAACGAGAGGAAGAGGAATGGTGAGGACGACTAGAACAGGATAAAGAAGAACAAGTCTGCGGAGAAATTCAAGCCCATTTACACGAACTACACTGACATAATATACACTCGAGAGCATATCTTCCTGGCTAATTCTAATCGCCTCCCATGGAAGAAGCCAGAACCTTCAAGGCACCAGAGGGAAAAGAGATATCCTTCAAAGTTTTTCCCATTCCACAATGACATCGATCATAACATTGATGATTGCCAATAGCTGAAGGATGAAATTGAGACTCTCATTCGAGCTGGACCATTAGCCCAGTACGCCCAAAATTGGGTAGTTTGCATTCAACTTGCCAGGCAGAATTCTTAGCCAGTTCCAGCAGCTCCGATGGGTCAACCTAGTGCTCAGACGAATCAGGTTGACCCTCCCCTGATAGTTGGAAGAGATATAACCACTATTTTCAGATGACCTCATTTGGAGAGCACGAGCAGTGGGGCCCAAAAGAGGTATATCATTGAGTTGAAAACTCATAACGGTGTGGAGTTTGTCCCAGAGCAGCGGTTATCAAAACAACAGCGGTTGGAAAAACAACCAATCATTTTCATGGAAGAGGATGCAAGCTACGTCCAATTCCTACACAATGACCCGCTAGTGGTAACCATGCAGCTCGCTAACCAAAGGGTACAGAGAGTACTGGTGGATAAAGGAAGTTCAGTAAATTTACTTTTCAGGTCCACCCTAGAAAAGATGAGATTGTCCGTAATCGATTTGAAGGCGACCTCAATGACTCAGTACGGGTTTTCGGGTGAAGGAGCGACGACCATAGGGACAATAGGACTAGTGGTTACATTGGGAGAAGAGTCACGAACTGTCTCTAAAATACTAAAGTTTGTGGTAATCGATTGTCCGGATGCATATAACGCGATTTTGGGCTGACCTGTCATGATGGCATTTGAAGCCATCACTTCAATCCAACACCTGTCAATGAAATTCCCCTCAACCTCAGGGATATGCACAGTAAGAGGAGACCAGCTCACTGCTAGAGAATGCTATATAATTTCTATGAAGGGAAAATCACAACCCTGGGAGTGGGCAATGGTCATAAGTGAGGGAGGTGAGGACTCCTAGGGAATGGAAGTCACCCGTGGGACGGAAGAACCTCAAGAAGAAAATGGCGAGGTTGCTCAACATGATGACATTGATCCGCGAGTAGGCGAAGGACGGTCTGAGCTTAAAGCCATAGAAGAACTCGAGAAAATAAACATCGACCCGAAAGAACCCTCAAGTGTTGTAAAAATTGGGAAAAATCTTGAAGTTGAAAGGAAGGAGCTGGTCGAGTGTCAGCAGAAGAACCTGGATGTTTTTTCCTAGTCGCACGAGGATATGGTGGGAATTAATTCAAGTATAATAAAAACTTGGATAAGAGTGTGCCTACAAAGTCCAAAAAACGGAGGCTTTTGGGGACAGTATGAGCTGAAGCGTTAGAAGAAGAAGTAGATTGCCTACTAAAATGCGGGTTTATAAGGGAAGAAAAATACCCGATCTGGGTTGCTAACCCTGTGCTGGTCCTGAAGCCAAATAGGAAGTGGAGAACTTGTATTGATTTCTCCGACCTCAACAAGGCTTGTCCCAAGGTCTATTTACCTTTACCAAGAATTGATCAGTTGGTAGATTCCACGACTGGTCACGAGTTCATGTCTTTCATGGACGCGTATTCTGGATATAACCAGATCGCGATGAACCCTGTAGACCAAGAGCATACCAGTTTCTTGACCGAGCATAACGTATATTGCTACAAAGTTATGCCATTCAGGCTAAAAAATGCTGAGGCTACATACCAACGGTTGGTCAACAAGATGTTTGCTAACCAAATTGGGAGTAACATGGAGGTGTATGTTGATGATATGCTCATCAAATCAAAGATTGCCAATAACCATGTATCCAACCTGGAAGAATGTTTTGGCATATTGAGAAAGTACGACATGAAGCTGAATCCCCAGAAGTGCACTTTCGGAGTTGCATCAGGAAAGTTTCTGGGGTTTATAGTCAACACAAGGGGGATAGAAGCGAATCCAGAAAATAATTAATTTACTACTAGAAATGCCTTCGCCCAAGTCGCGTAAAGAAGTACAAATCCTGACTGGAAAGGTGGCAGCTCTAAACCACTTAATTTCAAAATCCACTGACAAGTGTCTACCATTCTACAACTTGCTTAGGGGAAACTCGAAATTTGAGTGGACCGGAGAATGTAAACAAGCACTTCATGATCTAAAAATGCATCTAGTTGAACCCCCCATACTATGAAAACCGACGTCTGGAGAGTATCTGTTTATTTACCTGGCCGTAACAGAGAATGTAGTCAGTGCCGTGTTAGTTAGAGAATAAAACTGGGCACAAAAACTCGTATATTACGTAAGCAAGAGGCTTCTCAGAGCTGAATCCCGGTACCCACTGATAGAGAAGCTTGCATTCTGTCTCATTTTGGCTTCAAGGAAGCTTAGGCCATACTTCCAGTCCCATTCTATTCACGTCTTAACCGACCAACCTTTAAGGCAGGTGTTGGAAAAGCCCGAAATGTCGGGACGTCTATTAAAATGGGCCATTGAACTTAGCCAGTTCGAGATATTATACATGCCAGGGATGGCAATCAAGAGTCAAGCCCTTGTTGACTTTGTGGCTGAGTGCACTGGTTTTCAAGATGAGCTGATAAGGGAGCCAGTGCAGGAATTATGGAAAATTTTTGTTAATGGATTGTAAAACGAGAACGGATCAGGAGCTGGGATAATCTTAATCTCACCTGAAGGACATTGGTTCCATACATCTCTCAGGTTCAGGTTTGAAGCATCCAACAATGAAGTGGAGTATGAGGCCTTATTGGCAGGGCAAAGGGTGGCGAAAGAGCTGAAGGCGAAAGCCATATAATGCTATAGTGATTCCCAGCTCGTGGTAAATTAGATATTGGGGGAATACCAAGATCGAGGCATCAAGATGGCGGCCTACCAGGCTAAGGTAAAAGGCGAGTTGTCTGAGTTCAAGTTTAGCTCCATTGATCAGATACCCCGCGAGTAGAATTCCAACACTGATGCTCTGGCTCGACTCGCTACCACCAAAGAGGCTAAAACATTGAATGTAGTTCTGGTGGAGTTCTTGGAAAGCCCGAGTGTAACGGGAGAAATGGTGCAGGTCGGAATGATTGACATAAGATCGACCTGGATGACTCCTATAATGGAATACTTCACGTCTAGAAAGCTACCTGATGACAGGAAAGACGCATGAAAATTGCTTTATAAAGCTCCATGATAAGTGTTGAGGGAATCCTATATCGACGAGGTCATTTGTTGCCCCTCCTGCGATGTCTTTTGCCCGAGGAAGCAAATACTATTTTACAAGAAATACACGAAGGCTTCTGCAGAGATCATGCTGGGGGGGGGGGGGGGGGGGGCAAAACCTAGCTCTGAAGGTACTGAGATATGGCTATTTTTGGCCCACTTTAACAAAGGACTCAATCTCGTATGGGCAAAAGCACGACAAATGCCAGCATTTCGCCATAGTTGCCCGAGCTGCTCTAGTCGAGCTAACCATGATTTCATCCCCTTGGCTATTTGCAGCATGGGGAATTGATTTGATAGTTTCTATGCCAATGGGAAAAGGAAGGGTCTAATATGTAGTAGTGGTGATCGATTATTTCATGAAGTAGGTAGAGGCTGAACCTTTGGAAACCATCACATCAAAGAGAGTCTTGAATTTCGTTGTGAAGAATATCATATGTCAATTTGGACTCCCTAAAAAGATCGTGTTAAACAATAGAACGAAGTTTGATAGTGATCTCTTTACAAACTTTTGTGAAAAATATGGCATAACCAAGAGTTTCTTGTCAGTGGCATACCCACAAGCCAATGCGAAGGTTGAGGCTGTAAATAAGACCCTGAAGGCAAGCCTGAAGAAAAGATTAGATGAAGCCAAGGGATTATGGCTCGAGCAGCTCACACAAGTACTCTAGGCCAGCCGGAGCTCGTATAGAACCTCCATGGGACATACCCCCTTTTCCCTAACCTTTGGAAGTGAGGCTATGCTTCCAATTGAGGCAATGGTGACTATTCAAAGATAAGGGACATTTGATCAAGATCATAACAAGGAGTTGCTTAGTGCATCCCTCGACCTGATCGAAGAAAAATGAAAGGCATCGCAGTTGCAGCTCGCCCATTATCAACAAAATATCACTCATTAAATCAATATAAAGGTCAAGGGATGTAGACTCGGATTAGGCGATCTGTGTAACGACCCAAAAATGCTAATAGGGTTTAGTGCCTTGATTAGCGTGCCAGAGGGCGTAATTGGATATATGTGTGTTTAATTTGTTAAATGCGTGACTATGTGGCATAAATGATTTATATGATTATGTGAATATATTATATGCATGTTTATGAGTATTACCTAGGCAGGTGGGCCCTTTACTATTTATAAGGGCATATTTGTATTTGGCCCCTTAAGAGCATAAATGTGATTATATGTGATAAATGGCTGAGAGCACATTATTATGTGGATATATTTGTAGTTTATGGCTCGAGATGATCCTAGTGAATGGATTAGCGAAATAGTCACAGCAGTGTTTAATACCCTGCTCGGGGGAGCCTAGGGGTATTTTGGGAATTTAGAGAATATTTTGGGATTTATTGAATAATGAATAAGTATTTGGTAATTATTTGGACACAACGAGATTAATTGGTAAATGGTAGGAAAACTTGAGGAATTAGTGGGAATCGAGAAAATGAACATTTTACCCTTAGAAATCATTAGAGGGCTGAGTAAGTTCAAGGGGCAAATTAGTATTTTTGGGTTAAGGGTAATACACCTAGCTGATTCTAGGAATGACGAAATTCACCAGAAATTTCCTAACTCTTAGAACACTCTCTTTCCCTCTCCTTTTCCCCCACACGTTTTCATTCTCACTCTCTCTAAAACCTAAGTAAATTTGGAGAATTGAAGGAGACCAAGCTTGGAATTGAGCTGAGTTTGGGCTAGAAAAAAAACGTAAGGAGTTAAGGCTAGAAATGGACAGAGTTTAGCTGGGGGATTCAAGCTATCAATTCAGGTAAAACTCTAACCTATGATTATTGAATTCTGTTGATATGATTATGAGCTTAGAGCCTACATGAGAATGATTTCTAAGGTTGATTTTTGGTGTTAAGGAGAGTAAGAATTGTTTATAAGATTGGATATGATGTTTAGGTTATAGGGATAAGAATTTTGGGTTCAATTATGATTTTGGCTGAAGGTTTGGGTTGAATTTTAAGGCTTGGACTCGAGGGAAACGCTGGAAAAAAAGGATGGAATATATGGATTTGGGGCCTCAGGTCGCGGCCCTGTTCTTCAAGTGCTGCGGCCCACGTGCTTGAGGAGGCTAGATGACTTTGGTTCGCCAGGCGTGCTGCGATCTAGGGGGGTGCAAGTTGCGACCTATGCCATCCAGTAGGGAGGGCTTGGCCTCTGTCTAAGGGGCTGGCTGCGGCCCTTATGGACAAGTTGCGACCCTAAATGGAAAATAAAGGGCAACCAAGGTTTTAGGCTCGGGGAGGCTCGGGGATTCAAACCTAAGCGCTTGGGATGAATTCCACTACCCGGTTTAGTAGAATTCGAGGCCCCGGAGGCTAGTTTTTGTTTCCTAAACATTTATTTGGATTCGAGATTTATATTTACCCATTGTTACTGTGACTAGGATTATTGTTAAGGCTTAGGACTAAAGATCGTGCTCGAGACTGCTCTTTATTTATTGCTCGGGATTCGAGGTAAGAAAACTTCACCCATGTGGTTATGAACGGGACTGAGTTTCCCTATAATTGAACGTATGTATTATGTGATTATATGGTTGTTATGAGTTATATGAAGTATGACCTAAGGGTGCCGAGGCTGATGTTAAGCATATTGGACGCAGCTCAGCCTAAGCAAGCCGGTATCAGCTAGATAAATAGAGGGCTCGACCTAAGGGCACCGACACCTGAACATTTGTATTACAGATTAAGATGTATGCTTGAGAATACATGTTTACCGTTGTTTAGCTTAATGCTTATACTCTGCTGAATAATTGAATTAATTGGATTAAAGTTGATTGAATGCTACTGCTGCTATATGTATTTGCTGTTTATGGTTTTCTTGCTGGGCCTTGGCTCACGGGTGCTACGTGGTGCAGGTAAAGGCAACGGGAAACTGTACCAACCATGAGTTGGAGAGCTCTGGGGGTGGAGTGTACATCGTCAGCTGCTCGACCGTCACAGCCGAGGGAAAGTTACAGGGATAGAGCTCTAAATTGTATTTTGCCATTAGACTACCTTTTGTTGTATAAGCTTTTGAGTTGTATTTACCACATAAACCCTATTATTGGAATCCCATGTATCAAACATTTGTTTTAATGAAAATTAACTGTTTATAAATAAAATATTTTAACACTAACCTGTTAGTTGATTTTAGAATCACATTTATGTTCAAACGACTTGATTAGCAAGTCTTGCACTATTTTAAAATACACAGTGTAACGGTCTTGGTTACCTAGGGAATTACAATCTGGTTCTTTGAAGGGTCTTTTTGGCAAATAAAGATCCCAAGGATGGTGTGTTAGGCACGAACTAGGAAGGACCATATCAGATCGTAGAAGTCCTGCGCGAAGGAACTTTCAACCTAGTCCGACTAAATGGGGAAACAGTCCCACGGACTTGGAATGCCCTCCATTTAAAAAAGTACTATCAATAATATTACCGTTTATGTAAGGCTTATTTATAAAAGCCATTTTAATTCAGTAACAGTTGGATTAGTAAATAACCACTTATTTGTTTTATTATTATGAGCTCACGTTGTAAAAGCAACCAAAAACGTTTATACGTTCTGGTTCCTTGGGGGGTACATAACCGAGGAGAGTTTTTGAGAAAGTTCAACTTACTCGGATAAGAATTAAAAACTTAGGAGTTTGGAGAAATTGATTATTCAACGGCTTTTTAATGCTTAAGTTTTCAATAAACCTAACGTGAACTAAGTTTGAGAAATCACTAAAACCCTGGATATAACCAGGTCCGAGGCCTGGGTTCTAACATGTATAATGCTATTAAGTTTATTAAAAACCCTGGATATAACTAGGTGCGAGACCTAATTTCTAACAGGTATAATGCTATTAAGTTTATTAAAAACAATGGACATAACCAGGTCTAAGGCCTGATTCTTAACAGGCATGACGCAAATAAGCAAGCAAAATCTTGGATACAACTAAGATATTGATAAAATCTATCTCGATCTGAAAGTCAATCCCTAAGATTTTGAATGTACAAGAGTCTAAGGGCTAATAAACATGAGAAAATAATAAATTGAGGGAAACACAAAATGATCACAAGTTAGGTGTATATTCAAAAGTATATTGTCATCTCGAGGAGGAAAAACCTCGACCTAAGCCTGAAGTCAATTGTTTTGGTCCCAAGGGACTGTTACAAAAGCTTTTTTTTTTTTTTTTTAAAAATAATAATAAAGGGTGAAAAATAAAATCACTGAGCTCCATCAGCTTACTTTAGCGAAGTCACCTCCTCACCATCCCCCTCCGCAGCTCTAGAAGCTTCGCCAGTTTCCGAGGGTTCCTGTGAGAACCGAATCTTGAACTGAGCAAGATACATATCCTATAGCTTGGGTTGCATGAAAGAGAAGTTCCTGTACTGGTTGAAGGCCCAACAATGGTAAGGCATCTTCTCCATTTGAGATGAGGACTCTGCAGCTTCCTCCTTGGCCTTAGCCTCGACCTCGATCAAATTCTTCTTGAGTTCTTCAGTTTTGGCCTACAGCTGATTTGCGCGACAGCTCGCTTCCACTACCTGAGCCTGGGAGGCGGACAGAGCGGCCTTTGCAGACTGCTCGCCCTCCTGAGAAGAAATCAGGGCAGCTTTGGCGGCTTGCTTTCTCTCTTGAGCAGCACCCAGGGCAGCTCGGAGATCCTCATCCCTGCTTTAACACGAGCTATGCCTTGAAATTGGGCTAGGATAGATTGCAGAAGAATGAAGCAAGTCAAGAATAGTTTTAAAAAGAAAAAAAAACTAAAGAAAAATAAAAGGTTAGGAGAGTGAAAGGGACTCACAGTAAGGTTCATCCCCATGGAAGATTCGAGAACGTCCTTAGGACTGCGCTCCTCAATAGCCCTTAAATATCTAATACTGGCTCTGTAAGCATGGCCGACCACGTGGCTTTCCATCTCGTACACAATACCCCGAAATGCCTCAGGGATCTTGTCCAGGTCATGTGGCTTGACCCGTATAGTGGTAGCTTCACCTTGGATCACTTGAGGATTTGATGGAGGTATGTGTCGAGGAGGAGGAGGAGGAGGAGGAGGAGCTTGTTGGACAGTAACCATGTTACTGGAGCTGGGGGAAATTCTCTTTGTGGCTGCTCTTGGGCAGTGCTGGCACCCTTCTCCTTAGACGGAGATTTGTTGGTACCTCCCATCTTCGGAGATGTTTTCTTGGTCACCCCAGGCCTCTTCACCACGGGACCAGCTACGGTCTTGCCGGCTTTAAAAGAAGCCCTGAAATCTGGGGCTCCTGGGAGTTCCATCTTTCACCTGAAAAAGATTGAGCAGAGGATTCAATTTACAGAAGTAATTATTCCAAAGTATTGTAAACACAAGAAGAAGAGCAAGAACCCTAACCTCCGGGCTAGGGGAGGAATCTATTACAATCAGCTTGGCGGTATTGACCGGGCTAGGCACAAACTCTAACTCTGGGATTAACAGAGGTAGGGGAGAATCTAAAGCTATGACCTCATGGATCTTAGGGGGTTCAGGTCCTTCCTCGAGGCTGGAATCATCTACATACTGCCTAAAACCAAGGGCATACGCAACCTTAAGCAGGGAAGGCAAGGACCTACAGTTTGTCCATACTCCTAAAAAATGGTGGATCTAAAATGAGAAGTGTTGTCATCTATGATGGTACCTTTGGGGTAGCTACGATCATAGTGTACCACCAAATGGTCCATCCACTGGGGGAGGGCTGTGTTTAGGTCCGGATCAGTAGGATGACGACTAATGAGCTGGTTAGGGTTGAATCAAATTAGCCTATAACTGGTAGCAACCCGATCTAACTTTCTGTAAGGGTATGGGTTACCTTGGCTGGAGGGGCCGACTGCTGCCCCAGATGCAGCTCGCTTAGGATCAGGCCCCTGAGTATCTACAGGAGCTTGCCTTTTACGCACCAGTGGTGCCACATTTTCTTCCTCCTCGGCATCATCATTGGCTGGCAAGTCCTCTTGAGAGGGGTGAGCTCGGGGATGATGGGAAGAGGAGCTCGGATCCTCAGAGCTAACATCTCGCCCTTGCTGATCAGATTGCAAGCCAACATGGTGGCGTCATTCACAATCTAACGGTAGTCTTTCTTCCTGGAAGGAAGACTAGACAGGGTCTCGTACTGACCCCCTAGGGAAGGACCTGAGAATATAGCTGCACAAAGAGCGAACTCAATCAGAATCTTTAAACAAAAAAAATGTATAGTGCACAAGTGATAAAAAGTTCATGTGTTGAATTCATAGACATAGAAGACTTATGAGGACGGTTGAAGTATCGATGGTCGCAGTTCTTGAACCCATTTGACATAATGAATAAATCATTATAGTCATTTGGGTGGCTGGGGACGTCGATGATAGAGGCGGAGTTTGGGAAACGAGTGAGGTAGTAAAAACCATAACCTCCCCCCTTCTGGTCAGAACTGGCCTTGAGGCAGAAGAGGTACAGGATGTCTGTCGGAGTGGGGACCTCCCACTCGTGCCTCAGAAACAAATATTTTAACCTCGCCAAAAGCCTGTATGAGTTTGGGGGGAGCTGGAATGGAGCTAATTTGATGTAGATCAGAAAGTCTATGAAATACTAGTCCAATGGGATGAAGGCACCGAACTTCGGTGCTCATCACTCCAAGCCCCGTACTCTAAACAAGTTCAATTTCATTCATTTAGCCTTAAATGAACTCTATTTCCTATTTACACTTAGACATAGCCTAAAGGATATTGAGTAATGAACATTTTTTGAAGTAAAATACTTACTGGAAAATAAAGAATTGAAAAAATTCAAACTAGGTGAAGAAATACTTATAGATTATATGTTCGTTCAAAGAGGACATTGATATGTCCACAGGAAGCTCCTTGAAAGCTTCTGAAAGATGATGAAGGTTTTGGGAAGTGCTTGAGACAAAAAAGGGAAACTTTGTTTTTGAAAGGAAAATTTTTAAATGTAAAGGTTGTAAGATTCAGGCCTGATCACCCTATTTATACGTAAACTACGAGAATTAATTCTGGCCATCCGATTGGGTTTGCTCAAGATGCAAAGGCCTAGATTAAATGAACCATACGGTGGCAAAAAGTTGACAGGACAGTTGTCACAGGCCTCAAAACTTGAACGGGCGCCAATTGCAGGCAGCCACGTGTCTAGTATTTGAGTAGTGGGTAGACACAATTTTACATGGTAGAAGCCTAAAAGCCCCTCCTATGCATGCCAGAAAGTGACGACATCAAGCATAAGCAAGAGCTTGGGGGGAAAATGTTTTATCCTAAAATTAGCACGAGTTCAATAACTCAGCTCGAGTACATCTAGCAGATGAATATGTGGAAAAATAGCCAGGTAAAATATCTAGCTAACAGTGATATGAACATCTTGAGATTGGGGGCTCGACAACACGATACACAGGTTAATTATAAGACTGCCTCTCAGGATAACAATTGACTTCGAGACTTATAATAACCAGATCCAACTTTGGGTTCTCTGAGCTTACAACGAGCTAGGGTTCAGAGTGTCGTTGAACACAAGCTCGGGTGAGATATTCAGCTCATGGAAACATAGACAGAATGCATACTGAAGGATCCTAAGAGATACAGAGGCTCCTTATACGGTCATTGATGCCCAGGCTATATCACTTATCTATCATTTATTATCTGAGACAGCAGGAGTATATTCTATTCTGTTATCATATCATATCCCAATGCAAATGGGAATAATCTGTATTAAATATATACCTTATTTATTTATGCGGTTACCCAAACCTGTCCATGAAATTCCCCTATAAATACTAGGAAGAATGGACAGAGAAGGGGAAGACCATTTTTTGTATTACTAAAACTTTGTTGAAATTGAGAGAGCAAATAAATAATATTGACTCGTGGACTAGGTGGATTTTAACCACTGAACCACGTAAAAGTTGTGTGTGTTCGAGAGAGTGTTTATTATTTCATTACGGTTTATAATTTAGCACTAATCTACCAGTTTAATTTTTTAATACACTGTTGGCGAAAAATCTCGTCAACACCTTATTACTCCTAATAATAATAGTAATATAAATATATTATAATAATGATGATAAGATTAGATTTTAGGTAAATATCTAACTTACTAAATTTGAAAAACTGTTTTCAAATTATTAAATAATTAAATAAATAAAATAAAAAACTACACAGATACAATATCTGTATTGTGGTATACACATGGCACAGTCCTTGGACTGTGTCAAGCATGTACTGCTATTCCCTTTTCAAGGATTTTGCATTTTTCTTTTATTTAATTGTTTAACTAAATCAATCTTCCCCAAAATAAGTTATTTATCTTTTTAAGGAAAAGACGATCACCATATTTCAAAAGTTAAATTGTAAATTAAAAATTCAAATTGATGATCATCATTATAATCATCTTTTAAAATTAAATAAATCAAAAAACTATTTTTGACTTACCAATTTTATTTTCTCCCACTCAAATAAAATAATTAATTTATTTCTTTATATATATATATGAAATTCAAAAATTTATATATTTAAATTAATAAATATATTTTTGAAATTAATAATTAATTCTAAATTAATTATTCAACCTCGATTATCATATAATTCTATATTTGACCTGAAGAATAAAATCCTTCTCAAATTCCCAAATTATAGTTATACCCTTGTATCAACTCTTACCTTGGTATGATGCTGATAGAGCTACCTTGGGGATCTATGGACCTATACTATCAAGCTCCAAAAAATATTAGAATATTAATCAAAGTTCTTTGATTAAATAATCATATTTATTCATCTCATGATTACTCCACTAAAAATATGAGATTGAACTCTTGATAATTATAGACATATATTTACTAAGTACTTTTTTAAGAATAAGGTGTCCATTGATATAATCAATACATACATCGTTAATCCTCTGTTAATGGTTCATAATTAAAAGGGAATAAAATTACTGTTTTGCCTTTTTAGTTATATCTTCTTCCTAGAGTACTATAGACTTTACTAGTGAAGGTTGTGTCGCAACAAGTTTTCGACATGAGCGCTCATAACCTTTTCAGTTCTAAAATTCAACCCAATAGGGAACCATTATTCAATCTATTAGAAGGTATAAATTCCATATCGGTTAAACTACGTCCCCAGCCATTACATCATTGAGTACCCAAAAATATTGCTCTTAGCCTGATCATTCTGACAAACCTTAATGCATGAAATAAGGATCAGATGATATATATTGGAGTTGATAGTAACCTAAGGAATAAGATCATCGTGTATATGATCATCGTTTGATGTGTTTTATTAATACTATGAAACAATGTATAAACAAATTTTAACTAATCACATCTGATCCAGTTCTACATACTGTCTGCATGCAAAGTACCTGCACTAAGTGTCCTACACTAGTAACCCGGATCTAGGCCACATGTATTCATAATACTAGTGGTCCATACTAGCAGTAATTAATCTTAAGATTTCGTAACTTTATTTTATTACGAACTATTTTAGTTTATTATCTTAATCTCGATCCTCCCATACAAATAAGAGATTAAGACCACATAGATAAACTTTGGAATTTTCTTATATTCTGTTAATATTTTCATAAAATATCGGACATAGTCTATATATATAATAATTCAATTCAATTATTTATTTCATTTAAAATATATTTCAACTACAATTGCTTTAAGGGCACTATTCCCAACACAGAGATACCTTACCCATGTCTTGAATTAGCAGTAGTAGTATTCGCACTGAAAAATATGGAGGCACCACCTTTATGGAGATAAGTGTGAGATATACACTGATCATAAAAGTCTGAAGTACTTCTTCACCCAGATAGAGCTGAATATGAGACAACAGATGTGGTTAGAATTAGTAAAGGGCTACGATTGCGAAATTCTATACCACTCAGGCAAGGTCAATGCATTGTGTAGGTGAGGATATAGAAGTGTCTCAGCCCTGAGAGCATTAGAGACACCTCTATAGAAAGAAATTATTAGGGATGGTTTTGAGTTAGTAATAGATGGCCAAGCAAGCCTCAGTTTACAATCCTTCCTATTGGAACAGACCAGAGAAGGGCAGAAGGTATATGAAGCCGTAATGAAGCAAGATTCTTTGGTAAAAGGGAGTGGTAGCATTAATTTCGCTATGTCTAACAGTGGATTGTTGCGATATAAGGATAGGATCTGTGTGCCTAACAATGATGAGATTAAGGCAAGTATTATGAAAGAGGCGCATATAACACCCTATTCCTTATGTCGAGGGTCGACTAAGATGTGTCAAGACCTTAAAGTATTGTATTGGTGGCCTTGAATGAAGAAAGATGTTGCTGAATTTGTTGTTAGATTTTTGACATGCCAGCAAGTGAAAGTAGAACGCCAAAGGCCTGCAGAGCAACTTCAACCACTTTACGTTCCAGAATTGAAGTGGGAAGACACAACAATGGACTTTGTGGTAGGATTACCAAGGACCACAAAACAACATGATTCTCTTGGGTAATAGTAGATAGGCTCATTAAGTTTGCCCATTTCCTGCAAGTTAAGACCACCTACTCTGCAGATTAGTACACAGAATTGTATGTTACCGAGAGAGTTAAACTTCACGGGGTTCCAAAGTGGATTATCTTTGACAGAGGGTCAGTGTTCACATCAAACTTTTGGAATGGATTGCAGAAAGCTTGGTTACAAAGTTGAAATTTAGTATCGCTTTTCATCCCCAAATCGATGGGTAGTCTGAGAGGACTATTCAGATTCTATATGATATGTTGAGATGTTGTGCTTTAGATTTTTCAGAGTCTTGGAGCCAATACCAACCGCTTACTGAGTTCTCATATAACAGTTGTTATCAGTCCACTATTGGCATGGCTCCCTATGATATGCTTTATGGCCGCATGTGTAGATCTCCCTTGCACTGGGATGAGGTTGGAGAAAAGTAAATTTTAGGCCTCGAGGCTGTTAGGGAAGCCAATGAGGCGATTGAGAAAATTCGCCAAAGTATGCTTACTACTCAAAGTAGGTAGAAGAGCTACGCAGACCTTAAGAGAAATGACATTGAGTTTTCAGTTGGCGAGTTTGTGTTCTTAAGAGTCTCGCCAACGAAGGGTATTATGTGTTTTTCGAAGAATGGGACATTGAGCCTGAGATTTATAGGTCCATTTGAGATTTTGGAAAGAGTTGGGCAAGTTGCGTACTGTTTATCACTGCCTCAGCACTAGCCAAAACTCATAGCATTTTTAATATCTCGATGTTGGGTAAGTACGTGTCAGATCTCTCTCATGTTCTGTGTTATGAGTCGTTACAGCTGATGTAGGACTTGAGTTACAATGAACAAATAAAGCATATCATCGAAAAAGGAATCAAGAAACTGAAATCCAAAAGGATTCCATAGTTAAGGTCATGTGGAGTGATAACTCTACAACATAGAGTTATCTTTGTCACTTTTAGGCTTATAATTCAATGAGATTAGATCGATATTTGTTCTTTTTGTTTATTTTGTGTTTAATTTCACTTTATTTGTGTTTGTGTTAGTTTTGATAAGTTTAGTGTTTGATATTTATGAAAGGATTAGAAATGGCTCATTAATAGGTGAAAAATTATCTCGTGAATAGAAGACTTGAAAAGGCTTACTTTGGTTTTTAGTTTCTTTTGTTGAGCTAGAAAACTCAGAAATGCGACCGCATTTATTTTAACCGCATTTCCTGGAGCTATGCGTGGATGACGTGGCTGCTCACTTAAGTGACTGTTGAAGTGGCATTTTTGAGGAGGACAGCTGGAATTCATTAATCTACATCACCTTTGGGTCCCATAACAAGGGGTGCACGTGAGGAGCAAGGATTTTTCTGAATTGGGCGAAGGAAACCCTAAAGAGGAAAAAGGGGACATTACCCATGGATTTTTCTCTCTTTCCCCTTTTCATCAGCCACTACCATTGAAAGAAAAGAAAAACCAGCTGCCCCCCACCACTGGAGAGACCAGATTTTGAGCTTCAAGAAGGAGGAAAGAAAGTACAAGGAAGAAGGAGAAGAAGAGACAAATTCATCTAGCTCTTAGTATTTGGATTTTATTTTCTCTACTCTTAATCTTTGTATTTGAATTCCTTTAATTTACTCTCATGACACCCATGGCTGAAATTATTACAATTGTTCTCTTGAATTTTAGTATGAACTAAACTTTTGTAGTTAGAGATGCTAATGAACTCTAATATGTAGTTTTGGGTGTGTGGGTAATTTTAACGTTAAAGTTGTTTTGAGGTTTTGTTCAATCAATGGGTATTATTGTTTATACTTACTCTATGTTTGGCCAACTTGAGTTGGTAATTAAATTGGTATTGATGCTGGAAAGATTAATATTAATGGATACAAAGATTGATTGATGCATGTTCTTAACTTTTATGTTTTGGAAATTGTGTTTATATAGGAATATATAATCACCTTGCGTGACTATATAGGTTTGTGCTCAAATTGATATTCTTAACATTGATTGGGCATAGGAAAATTTTAATTAATGCAAGAATTGAACCTTAATTTCTTAGGAAAAAGAATTAAGACAAGTAGAAACCTAGTCAACATTACCCAGAATTGCGCCCGCATTGTTACCCGCATCTGTGCCCAAAATTGCATATTAGAGGGAATTAGTAGCTCTAACTTCCCATGATCGCTTGACTAATCATTTGCTTACTGTTTTAGTTTCATTGTCGGTAGTTCACTCTCTCATATATATTTCATTTTTGTTATTTTAGTTCAATCAACCTTATTGCTTATTTTTATTCCAAATTGTTGGGTTTCGATCTTTACAATATCTTGCTTAAACAATCCCTGAGGAGAAGATATTAAAATACTTACTATTATATTACTTGCATGTGATTGTGTACACTTGCACATTAAATATCATAAGAAAATATCGCAACAAGTTTTTGGCGTTGTTGCAGGGGATTGTTTAAAGTCAATTATTGTGAAATTCACTTATCTTGCAATTTGGTTTAATTTTCTTTTGTGCTTACGTGGGTCATTCTTGTGCATTGACAGATATTATAATTTAATGAATGAGGATCAAGATCCTGATACTCTTGAATACTTCCTCTCAACCCTGAAAATGAGCGAACATTCATAGAAAGAAGAAGAGCACAACAGAGAACTCGAGAGGAAGCAGTGAGGATGGAAAACCAAGGAGATGAGCGACAAGCTCAAGCGGGAGCAGTTGCTAATAATGCGCCAAACGCGGTTATTGTTGCTGATGATAGAGATCGCGCCATCAGGCAATATGCTATTCCCCTATTCAATGAGCTCAACCTGGGCATTGTGAGACCAGAGATTCAGGCACCACAGTTTGAATTCAAGCCAGTTATGTTCCAGATGCTTCAAACTGTGGGACATTTTAGTGGGATGCCTACTGAAGATCCTCACCTTCATCTTCGTCTATTTATGGAGGTGAGTGACTCTTTCAAGTTGCTCGGGGTTACAGAGGATGCTTTGAGATTAAAGTTGTTTCCATACTCTTTAAGAGATCGAGCAAGAGCTTGGTTGAATTCGTTACCATCTGATTCGGTGACTACTTGGGAAGAATTAGTTGAGCGTTTCTTAATGAAATACTTTCCTCCTACCAAGAATGCCAAGCTCCACCATGAAATCACTTCATTTGATCAACTCGACGATGAATCTTTATATGAGGCATGGGAGCGGTTCAAGGAGTTACTAAGAAAATGCCCTCATCATGGCATTCCTCATTGCATTCAAATGGAGACATTTTACAATGGTCTGAATGCTCATACAAGAATGGTAGTTGATGCGTCAGCAAATGGGGCACTCTTGGCCAAGTCATACAATGAAGCTTTTGAGATTATAAAGAGGATCTCCAACAACAACTACCAATGGCCTACTACTAGAGCACCGAAAAGTAGAAAAGTGGCTGGTGTTATTCAGGCCCGATCATCCTATTTATACGTAAACTACGAGAATTAATTCAGGCAATCCAATTGGTTTAGCTCAAGATCCAAAGCCCTAGATTATATGAACCATACGGTGGCAAAAAGTTGACAGGATAGTTGTCATAGGCCTCAAAACCTGAACGGGCGCCAATTGCAGGCAGCCACGTGTCTAGTATTTGAGTAGTGGGCAGACACAACTTTACATGGTAGAAGCCTAAAAGCCCCTACTGTGCATGCCAGAAAGTGACGACATCAAGCATGAGCAGGAGCTTGGGGGGAAATGTTTTATCCTTAAATTAGCACGAGTTCAATCACTCAGCTCGAGTACATCTAGCAGATGAATATGTGGAAAAATAGCCAAGTAGAATATCTGGCTACAGTGATATGAACATCTTGAGTTTGGGGGCTCGACAACAAGATACACAGGTTATTATACGACTGCCTCTCAGGATAACAATTGAGTTCGAGACTTATAATAACCAGATCCAACTTTGGGTTATCTTAGCTTACAACGATCTAGGGTTCAGAAAGTCATTGAACACGAGCTCAGGTGAGATATTCAGCTCGTGGAAACTTAGCAGGAGTATATTCTATTCTGTTATCATATCATATCCCAATGTAAATGAGAATAATCTGTATTAAATAGATACCTTATTTATTCATGCGGTTACCTAAACCTGTCCATGAAATTCCCCTATAAATAATAGGAATAATGGACAGAGAAGGGGAACACCATTTTTTGTATTACTGAAACTCTGTAGAAATTGAGAGTAATATTGACTCGTGGACTAGGTGGAATTTAACCATTGAACCACGTAAAAGTTGTGTGTGTTCGAGAGAGTGTTTATTATTTCATTACGGTTTATAATTTAGCACTAATCTACCAGTTTAATTTTTTAATACACTGTTGGAGAAAAACCGCGTCAACACCATATTACTCATAATAATAATAGTAATATAAATATATTATAATAATGATGATAAGATTAGATTTTAGGTAAATATCTAACTTATCAAATTTGAAAAACTATTTTCAAATTATTAAATAATTAAATAAATAAAATAAAAAACTACACAGATACAATATCTGTATAGTGGTACACGCATGGCACAGTCCTTGGACTGTGTCAAGCATGTACTGCTATTCCCCTTTCAAGGATTTTGCATTTTTCTTTTATTTAATTGTTTAACTAAATCAATCTTCCCCAAAATAAGCTATTTATCTTTTTAAGGAAAAGATGACAACCATATTTCAAAATTTAAATTCTAAATTCAAAATTCAAATTGATGATCGTCATTATAATCATCTTTTAAAATTAAATAAATAAAAAAAACTATTTTTGACTTACTAATTTTATTTTCTCCTACTCAAATAAAATAATTAATTTCAAAAATTAATTTATTTCTTTATATATATATATGAAATTCGAAAATTTATATATATTTAAATTAATAAATATATTTTTGAAATTAATAATTAATTCTAAATTAATTATTCAACCTCGATTATCATATAATTCTATATTTGACCTAAAGAATAAAGTTCTTCTCAAATTCCCAAATTATAGTTATACCCTTGTATCAACTCTTACCTTGATATGACATTGATAGAGCCACCTTGGGGACCTATGGACCTATAATATCAAGCTCCAATAAATATTAGAATATTAATCAAAGTTCTTTGAATAAATAATCATATTTATTAATCTCATGATTACTCCACTAAAAATATGAGATTGAACTCTTGATAATCATAGACATATATTTACTAAGTACTTTATTAAGAATAAAGTATCTGTTGATATAATCATTACATACAGTGTTAATCCTCTATTAATGGTTCATAATTAAAAGGGAATAAAATTACCATTTTACCCTTTTCGCTATAACTTGTTCCTAGAGTACCATTGACTTTACTAGTGAAGGTTGTGTCGCAACAAGTTTTCGACATGAGCGCTCATAACCTTTTCAGTTCTAAAATTCAACCCAATAGGGAACCATTATTCAATCTATAAGAAGGTATAAATTCCATATCGGTTAAACTACGTCCCCAACCATTACATCATTGAGTCCCCAAAAGAATTGCTCTTAGCTTGATCATTTTGACAAACCTTAATGCACGAGTCAAAGGATCAGATGATATATATTGGAGTTGATAGTAACCTAAGGAATAAGATCATCGTGTATATGATCATCGTTTGATGTGTTTGATTAATACTATGAAACAATGTTTATACAAATATTAACTAATCACATCTGGTCCAGTTCTACATACTGTCTGCATGCAAAGTACCTGCACTAAGTGTCCTACACTAGTAACCCGGATCTAGGCCACATGTATTCATAATACTAGTGGTCCATACTAGCAGTAATTAATCTTAAGATTTCGTAACTTTATTTTACTACGAACTATTTTAGTTTATTATCTTAATCTCAATCCTCCCATACAAATAAGAGATTAGGACCACATAGATAAACTTTGGAATTTTCTTATATTCTATTAATATTTTCATATAATATCGGACATAGTCTATATATATAATAATTCAATTCAATTATTTATTACATTTAAAATATATTTCAACTACAATTGCTTTAAGGGCACTATTCCCAACACAGAGATACCTTCCCATGATCTTGAATTAGCAGTAGTAGTGTTCGCACTGAAAAATAAGGAGGCACCACCTTTATGGAGATAAGTGTGAGATATATACACTGATCATAAAAAGTCTGAAGTACTTCTTCACCCAAATAGAGCTGAATATGAGACAGTGGAGGTGGTTAGAATTAGTAAAGGGCCACGATTGCGAAATTCTATTCCACTCAGGCAAGGTCAATGCATTGAGTAGGTGAGGATATAGAAATGTCTCAGCCCTGAGCGCATTAGAGACACCTCTATAGAAATAAATTATTAGCGATGTTTGTGAGTTAGTAATAGATGACCTAGCAAGACTCACTTTACAATCGTCCCTATTGGAACAGACCAGAGAAGGTAATAAGGTATATAAAGCCCTAATGAAGCAAGAGTCTTTGGTAAAAGGGAGTGGTAGCATTAATTTCGCTATGTCTAACAGTGGATTGTTGCGATATAAGGATAGGATCTGTGTGCCTAACAATGATGAGATTAAGGCAAGTATTATGAAAGAGGCGCATATAACAACCTATTCCTTATGTCCAGGGTCGACTAAGATGTGTCAAGACCTTAAAGTGTTGTATTGGTGGCCTTGAATGAAGAAAGATGTTGCTAAATTTGTTGTTAGAATTTTGACATGCCAGCAAGTGAGAGTAGAACGCCAAAGGCCTGCAGAGCAACTTCAACCACTTTACGTTCCAGAATTGAAGTGGGAAGACACAACAATGGACTTTGTGGTAGGATTACCAAGGACCACAAAACAACATGATTCTCTTGGGTAATAGTAGATAGGCTCATTAAGTTTGCCCATTTCCTGCAAGTTAAGACCACCTACTCTGCAGACCAGTACACAAAATTGTATGTTACCGAGATAGTGAAACTTCACGGGGTTCCAAAGTGGATTATCTTTGACAGAGGGTCAGTGTTCACATTAAACTTTTGGAATGGATTGCAGAAAGCTATGGGTAGAAAGTTGAAATTTAGTACCGCTTTTCATCCCCAAATCGATGGGTAGTCTGAGAGGACTATTCAGATTCTATATGATATGTTGAGATGTTGTGCTTTAGATTTTTCAGAGTCTTGGAGCCAATACCAACTCCTTATAGAGTTCTCATATAACAATAGTTATCAGTCCAATATTGGCATGGCTCCCTATGATATGCTTTATGGCCGCAAGTGTAGATCTCCCTTGCACTGGGACGAGGTTGGAGAAAAGTAAATTTTAGGCCTCGAGGCTGTTAGGGAAGCCAATGAGGCGATTGAGAAAATTCTCCAAAGGATGGTTACTGCTCAAAGTAGGTAGAAGAGCTACGCAGACCTTAAGAGAATTGACATTGAGTTTTCAGTTGGCGAGTTTGTGTTCTTAAGAGGCTCGCCAACGAAGGGTATTATGTGTTTTTGGAAGAATGGGACATTGAGACCGAGATTTATAGGTCCATTTGAGATTTTGGAAAGAGTTGGGCAAGTTGCGTACTGTTTTGCATTGCCCCAGCACTAGCCAAAATGCATAGCATTTTTAATATCTCGATGTTGGGTAAGTACGTGTTGGATCTCTCTCATGTTCTGAGTTATGAGCCGTTACAACTGATGCAGGACTTGAGTTACGATGAACAAATAAAGCATATCATCGAAAAGGGAATCAAGAAACTAAGATCCGAAAGGATTCCATAGTTATGGTCATGTGGAGGAATAGCGCGGAAAGAGAAGTAACATGGGAGCTGGAAGAAGACATGAGAGAAAGATATCATGAGTTATTTGGTAAGTCAAATTTCAGGAAGAAATTTATTATAAGGACAATATATTGTAGCGCACCAAATTTTTATTTTATTAATTTGTGTGCTTTATTTTATTATTAATTGCTAAGTGTTAGGAATTTACTTTTAATTGTTTGAATTCTTTGCTAGAAAGTACGTGAATTGAAGTTGTTAATTTTTGTATTTGGTTATTTTAATTTGTTAGTTCTTGATATTTGGTTGTGTACCCCAAGGTGCATGGTTAGTAGAAATGCACACCCTAGCACTTGTGTGTGTGTGCTTGTGCATGGTTGCATAGTGAACATGCAATAGTTTTTACCATGCATTATTTTTAAATTTTTTTTAGGGTTTCTTTTATTTTATTTAATTAATTAAGAAGAAAAGAAAAGGAAAGAGATAGAGATGAGTGGCATGAGATAGAGGGAAAGGAAGAAGAGAAGTTACCTTTCTAATCCTAGATTAATTTCTATTATTTTAAACGTTAAGAAAATTAGATAATGGTAGGAAAATGTGGAATTTGATTGTCTTGGGTCATTTTGAGTAAGTGGGATTTGGAGTATTAAATAAGGTGTGTGTGTGTGTGGTCGAGTGATGAGGAGAGAGAAGGAGGCTAGGGTGTCAGTCAACTATGGTGAGTTTGGTCTTAGTTCCCTTTTTAGTTGGTTGACATATCTTTTTAATTTGTCACCATTATTCCCATTTAACCCAATAGACAAAAATTAAGGAAATTGAATTTTGGAACCTTCCCTTTCCCATTAGCTTAGGGTTTGGCCACTTGGGCCTTTATAAAAACAAAGAGAACTCGAGGGTTCTCCTTTTGTTGGTTGTCAAGCATAGAGAGAGAGAGAGAGAGACAGAGAGAGAGAGGGACAAGGAGAGAGCACGAGAAAGGGAGAAAGAAAGAGAGAAAGAAAGAAGGAGAAGGAGAACATGATTTAAAAAATCCCTAGGTAAGAACCTTGCTTTGTGCTTTGAATCCTCTAAGTTCATCATCCCATCTTCTTCATTCTAAGAATATTTTTTTTCTTTTATGTCATGTGTTTCAAAAATCCCTAGGTGTCCAAGGGGATTGATTATAGTTTTGAGTCTTTGATTTCTCTCAAAGGAGGCTCGTTGTGAAGTACCCCGAACCTTATTTTGCTTGGACTTGAGGTAAGGAAGTTAGCTAGAATTTTTTCTATGAATTATGTTATGAAAGGTATGAACTATTTTGTTGCAAAAGTTATAGTGTTATGGAATGTATAAGTTATGGTAAACTAAAGTGTTACGAAATGTATGGATTATTATATTATTATGTTGTGTATTGCTGTTTGTCTACTTGTATGATGTATGAAAAAGTAGTAGGTTGTTAGCGTGAAGAACGCGACACAAAACATGAGTTACTAAGGATATGACGTAACTCACAGGGCGAATTTGTAGAGGCTATTCAAGGATCAGAGTTCCTGTTTACCTCATAGCTGAGGTCTTACCTGTTTATGCTTTTGCTGGTTACCTCACGACGTGATATGGACAATAGGGATGCCATGCTCACATGCAGTTTGAAGTATGATTATGATTATGAATATGATACGATATGATTATGAAATTTATATGGTATGGTTATGATATGAGTATTACGATACGTATGTAGGTTTCCCTTGTTATTTCTTGAAATTGTTGCATTTGTTTGTACTTCCTTACTGGGCTTTTAGCTCACCCCCTTACTTTTCCCCTTTTAGGTAGGCAATAGAGTTTCTCCTTGGCAACATAGTGATGTGGGAAGTTCCGATGTCTCGACATGTATGACACGGGGTGTCTATGAGTGATTAACGATCAAGATAAGCACCAATAATGATTATGAAATTATATGTTATGGTTTATGTTTTATTTACGCCAGTGGGGCTTATTATTGTTATTTTTGTTCAAAGATTTCATAAAAGACACTACATTTTTATTTTAAAACCATTGGGCCCAAATTGCATGTTTTATCAAGGCTCCACTGAACCTTTTCTCTAAAATGATATTTTTATAATAAATATGAGTTGAGCGAAATTTTTATAAAGTAATAGATTAGGGCGTTCTTACATCAGCCTACCTTGATAAGTATATCCCTAGTTACCCCTTTTGAGCGTAATATGATTATTTTATTTGTTTGACACCCATGTAATTGAGCTTATTTGAGACTTCATCATCTTTTCTTCCCTTGATTTTTGCCATGAGTATATAAATAATTGAGTGAGGATGAATTGTAATGATGTTTATGTTGGAAGTGTTTGTATCAACAATGAAAACTAATAAGAGAGAGATGAAAGAAATTTTTTTTGTTGTATTCTACTACACTCCTTAAGTATTACAAATAAAATATGTTTGAGGGATTGTAGTTGTGAAAAGAAAAAAAAAGTTTATGAAAAAGAATACATATATATATTGTGTGAACTCTCTCTTATGATGGAAAATGAATGATTAAGGTGTTGACTGCGTTTTTAGCCAACGACGTGAGAACGTCAAATATGACGAACCTTCAAGAGAATGTAAACGACAACAGACGGTATAAACAAGAAAAGATGATAACACAGAATTTTTATAGTGGTTCAGCCCCGATTGTCGGTAATAGCCTAATCCACTTAGAGTTGTGATTTATAAATCTATACTCAAGATCAGATGGACTATGCCAACTGAGTTTCTTCAGTATAAATTGTGAAAATACAAGAATTCTCTCTAATTTCAGCACTTTCTCTCTCTAGAATAGACAGACCCAATTTTATCTCTCTAGAAAGAATAAGCAGAAGGGGTCCCTCTCTCATCTCATAAGCTCTCTATTTATAGAGATGGGATCCTCAACTGATATCCCCTTATAATAGGGATATTTTATTATATTTATTACATTTATATTACAAATAAACATTCAAAATTCAAAATGTAACAAATTCCCCATTTGTGGGAAGAATGAGAGATTCCCGCGCATGTTGTTGAAGTTGTGTCTGACTTAGTCTCCTCTAGCTAGTTGGTCCACCTCCTACTCACTACCCATGCAAGTGCTGGTTAAACATGCATGGTGGTAGGACATGCTTTGGGTGGGTTGAACGTGCATGGTTCTCCTCGAACATGTACTCTCCTCTAGCATGCCATGTTCCTCCTTGAACCAATCTCCTTGGCTTCTCCTCGGACCAAGGTGGTTCGAGGCAACTTCCTTGGCACCTCACCTTGAACGACATTGAGGCAACCTCACCTTGGACAACATTGAGGGAACCTCACCTTGGACAACATTGAGGGAACCTCACCTTGGACAACATTGAGGGAACCTCACCTTGGACAACATTGAGGGAACCCCACCTTGGACAACATTGAGGGAACCCCACCTTGGACAACATTGAGGCAACCCCCTTTAGCATCTCCCAAACATGTCCGATCGAACAGTGTATAGACTTTCCTTATGAAAGTCTAAGTCTCCATTCTCTTGCATGAGACTCCTCCTCCTTAGCTATTTACCTTGGGCACGTTCGAGCCAACACTTAGAAAACCTTGGGAGGCTTACCTCCTACACACCCTTGGGGTCTCCTAGGACCACACCCTCCTTGGGGTCTCCTAGGACCACCCTCTTAGCCCTCCTAGGAGGCACTCTCCTAGATGCATTCTCCTTAGCCTCCTAGGATGCATTCTCCAATTTTTGGGTATAACATAAGGGTTTGTGGAAAGTTTAATATTATGTATCAAGTTGGTTTGTTGGTTAACATGCTTATGGTATGATTAAGCTTAAAATGTCTTTCTTATCCACCTTTACCTAATTCATTCAATATAACTTGTACAAAGTCATTTTGATTCTTAAGCATGTTATCATTTACATTAATGGAGGGTGGTGAGTAGAGCAAGCTTATATGATGATTGATTATGATGAATTTGTTTAATTCAACAAGTATAAATTGATTCGAATGATATTTACTTGTTGATCATGATTATGCACATACATGCACTATGTAGACCTAAGTAAAGTATTGAAGCATTTGGACTGAAATTATAGACTTCATAATGGTTGGTTTTTTTTTTACTAAAATTTATATGTAAGTGGCATTCATAATTTTTAGGCTTTATTGTTGTTGTTGTTGTTGGCTTGATTCATGTTATTGTTTTAGAATGTTTTGAGTTCTTTGCTCAAGGGCGAGCAAATGTTTAGTTTGAAAAATTTTATATGATAGATTTATGTTACTTTTCAGTGTTAGTTTTTTTTTAAGTTTTATTATTGTTTTTTTATACTTTTAGTTCTTTTTATATGTAGTTGTTGTATTTTTTCAGGCTGCTATATGTTTCATGGTTATTTGAGAAATGTTT
The DNA here is from genome assembly GCF_963169125.1 of Humulus lupulus. NCBI lineage: Eukaryota > Viridiplantae > Streptophyta > Magnoliopsida > Rosales > Cannabaceae > Humulus > Humulus lupulus. The sequence goes on along the minus strand of NC_084795.1, from coordinate 119,878,877 downwards.
CAAAATTTATTTGAAATATTATCTTCAATAAAGAGAAAAACAACAAAAGATATTTATTTGAATTGATTGGGGAAAATTAGGGAGAATTTAAACTTAATTTGTTGGAAAAAATTGAGATATTTTGAATCTAAGATATTTTTGGTATTTTGACCATATCTCCCTACTCACATATCTGATTTACGTGTTCTAGGTAGCCATGAAAAGCTTATTCAAATCCCTACAAAAGCTTGTTTCACAATAATGGTCAAATTTAGACGTTTACTTGGTGATATTTGACCTACATGATTATGCATCTTAGAGATATGAGATATGATTTTCAATTCGTATATCGTTCTTATTTTATTCGTTTATTTATTTTGTTAAACATTATGATTTTCGATTTCTATAGTTAAAATTAAAGGCTTTAAAGTTTAGTAATTAGCAGAATTAATAAATCAATCCCTATGAGTTCGACATCCTTTTTATTTAAAACTATACTATCATAGTGTCATACACTTCCAGTAATAAAATCTGTATCAACAAGTCAAACTAAGTACGTGGTATTTCCTTTACTTTGACATGTTTCCAATTTAGCCCATGACCTGAACATAGCAAAAGTGATGTGTCCATGTTTTTCTCCATTTTCTAAATTTTTGGAGGGGCTCATTTTTTAAACATTCATGACGTATAAGACCTAATTTTTTCAAAAGGTCCTCCACTCATTTCATGTATTTTAAGCTAATTATTAATAGAATATTATAATTAGGAATTGATTTGGCAATGGTAATTGTTACAACCTGGCCCAACCCAAAGTAATCCCAATAGCTACTTAAACAAACTTGAGGCCTCACTAATGACTGACCCTTTCTATTATCTTCACCCATGCTATTCTTCCTAATTAATATTATAAAATCCATCCCACTATATAAATTTTGACATCTATTTTTTAACCTCAACTTCCTTATGTAATTAACTAATGTTGAATCTGGACATTTGATAGATGTCCATGTGAAATGTTTCAACCAAGGGGTTTACTACAAGAGTAGAGTATAAATTAGTAGCTTCATCGATAGTATGGTGTGAGTTAATTTGTCATTATCTGCAAATGATTTTGATTAAATTAAAAATTTTATTTCCCAAATATTTACTAGAATCAAACTGAACAGTGAGTAAATCCCAAGAAATCTCTCAACCCCATTATGAACTCTATACCTAGTCTTGTAGACATACACGAAACATCTAAAATAGGCTTAATTGGATATATTGCCTACCGTGGTACTATCAAAGATTTTTTTTACTTTTTTCTTTTGTTGTATCACTATGAAAGATTTTAATTGGTCCTTCTCGCATGTAGTTAACCCCCATGATCTGCACAATATTTTTCCCACCCATCCCACTGATAACCACATCTTTCCTAAAAAAAAATGGTACAAATCCTTCGAGTGGGAGGCAAATAGGGTTAATGCCTTTCCACCATTCCTATCGATTTTGACAATCCAATAGCAAAACAATTAGGGTAAGGGCATGAGAAAGATAATTATTGTCGCTATTATAATTATGAATTTACAATAAAACTCAGAAATCACGCCTACCTATAAAAATAAGTTCACTCTCATTTCTTAACCAATCTACTTTATAATTTTTTTAAGACGACCTAACATGGAGAATGCTCATCCTCTACCACTGGGTAAGCATCAATCGCCCACAATATTATTAACTTTCTCATCTAAATATTGTTAGTACCTAATCATTGACTAGATCTTCAATTGCTCCGCTGCTTCCCAAAGGCATTTATAATCTATCTTCCACTCTTCGTATGAGTTCCAAGCATCCTGTGTCAATTCCTCTATTTTCTTTGTCTTTTGTAGAAGCTCCGCCTCTAACTGCACAATCTTCTCCTTCATTGACTTGTTCATTTTGTTCAACGTACGCTTATCCATGTTAATAGAGAAAATCTCATAGTCCTTATCCTCCAATGTCTTCTTCATTTTGTTAATGTGGTCGATAGGTTTTTTTTGTGGGGCGGGGGAAGGCTTGTTATTTTATAGTCAATGAATCCATCCCACTCTAGCGGGTCTAATTTTTTTTCGAAAGCTCATGGAGGAACTCAATATTCTAGGAATTTAGAGAGGACTCAGAATCCATAATAATCGACTGTAACTAAAATTTAATATCATTAGTATGTAAGAGGAAAGAAAAACTTATAACCATTGAGAAAGTTACAATGTGGTGTATATTCCAACCACCACCCTTATATCTTAGTATCTGTTTATGATAATATTGACCTAAAAATAGTGGAGGTAATATCACGTGGGTCATGTTAGAAAAATATCAACTAATTTCAACATCACACGCAACCTTCAGGTCAAATGCCCTTATTTAAAATAAGATAGCAATTTGACTCAATGGGAGTCAATAATTTTCCTTCTTCGATGATGATTAAAGGTGTTCTCGGCCAAATGTATGAGTATATGGTATTACATGTAATTAAGGTCATAATCAAACCCACTTGAATGTACAAAATGTGGTCCCACAAAGTAATATATTATTCACCTATTAATTTTTATCTAATCATTGGGTACAAATCTTATAATCGAAGCATGTTAACAACCATCTTCATATATATTGTATACATTAATACAAAAATTGAGTTTAAGTGAAATCTTGAGTAAATCCCCACTGACTTTAGTATCACTTGAGACATGTTTCTCACGAAAAAAAAGTTCCACATAATTTCTTTGACAGTAGCACATTGCGATTGTGATTAACAAAGATTATCTCTACTTGTGGCATGTTACTAATCATTGATTGATATTATTATCATACTATCTAATTAACAATATTTTTAATGATGTGGATCTAATTTATTGATAAAAGAAATTGCATGGAGAACTTCACCATGTTTAGAACCAACCCCGCCCTCTACTAACTCCATCCTCTCTTCCATTACTTGTGCTCTTCTATAAATACCAATATGCATGTTTTTGAATTCATTCCATAACCTTCATCACTGGACCTATTCACTCATATCTTCTCATCCTCCTCTTACTGCAATGGATCCTAAACCTTCCCAAAAACCTAATGTTTTTCGATGTCCAAACTTCGATAATCTAAGTATTGAACAAATGTACCACATTTACCACATTGTGCAAGAGAACGTGAGCATTTCCGCACAACAGAGTGATCTTCAGAACAAGTAATGCTCAAAGCTCATTCATAACACCACCCTCAAGCCAGAGTTGTAGTTCATGAAAGTCTTGTTAGAAGAAATGAAGCAGAAGTTTGGGGTATTGGAAGTGGCATGGAGAAACGACCTTGAAGCTATGGTAGTCACCATCGAGGAGCTCCGCACCGACTAAATGAGCATGTTCATAAGGGTTGTAGTTTATTATTTACACATAGTATATATGTTTATAAGGGTTTATTTATAAGTGTTACCGTGTAATGATTAAGAGGTGGTGTTGTTGACCACCAATCTTTACCATGATTATGTTCTTTTTAAGGTGGCAACTCCTTTTGTTGAAGGTCTTCTTTAACATGTTTCAACCACTATTATCCTATGTGTATCCCGTCTATGTATGTATATATATATGTATGTGTGTATCATGTCATATGAAGTTGTTTCCACTCGTGTACGCCGCCATGTTTTTTTATGAATATATAAAGAAGTTTAGTAGTTTGACTTTAACTGTGGAATTTTTTTATGTTTGTTGGAAAACCCTACTACAACTTCTCTTTGTCGGGTATCATCTTAGAAAAATTTAACGTTAATTTGTTACCTTTCTTATTTATAACCATCTAAATGGCAGTGCAAACATCAAATTGACATCATTTGTGCCTCTTATTCACTCATTCTATCTAAAAAGTTGCAATGCCCTTGATATAAGACAACTACGCAATAGTGCGTTACACTACTTATATGAATATTTGTCACCATATATGTAATAAAATATTATTGAAGTTGCATTTGAGAAAGAATTAAAGGATATGTAAGAAATACCTTAACCTAGTTAACAAGGTTCAAATTTGTTAATGTTATCTTTGTCCAAGTTGGATAAATAGGGAAGTGATTCACAAACTACAATTAATGCTATCAATTCTGGCCACAACAAACCTGTACTACACAATAAATGAGGCAGAGATCAGTAGTATATATATATATCTGTAATTCACAGGCATAACTTTCAAAAAATAAAAGTTGAGCTTATGAGATTCCGTTCAAAATGTTTGAATGGGTACTTAGCAGACCCATTATTCTAATCAAGTACAATTAGAAATAGAAGTGTTTTAAGTGAAGGAAACATGTAAATACATCCCTTTGATGACTATAAACCCATAATTGTTATTGTATATCATTTATTTGTTTTTATATTTTCATTTATTCTTCCCAACTACGAAATTCCTTAGTAATGTAATTTGGAGTTATGCCACTGCAGTGTTCATTAAGTGAATATTAAAATATCTCAAAGTGTGCCATGGAAAACACTAATCAATATTACAACCAAACAATCCCAAAAATTAGTTGACTAATATCCATCTGCCTTGTTTTAGGACATTCACATCGGAGATGCTGTGGTGATCATGAGTATTTATTGTTTGGGAAGGCACCCATGCTTACGAGTAGGTGAATCGGTTTTCAATTTCACATGTGTCGAGGAGCATGGGCTTCATGTTAATTTGAGTTAAGGAAAACGCTACACCTAGCTTTCTTCCACCACTGACTATGACCCACACATTAGAGAAAATAGCTAGGTATATTATACTCATGCAAAACTTAACTAAATCCATAAACAAAGTTCTACTCATGTCGGGTCTTAGCTACCTTTTCTTTCATTAAATAAAATGTTAGGCTCTTCCTTGAGATAATGTCATCATCACTAGATAATATGATTAATATATCTCATAATGATGAATATGCTTTTACTTGTCATGTCATCATTTTTGGCAGGAATTTCATCACAATAGTTGTGTACATACCTATTTATTCATATATATATATATTAAGCTCTGTTACAAATACCAGCATCTCCAACACCGATCACCCCACACCCCTCCCTCACAAAACCCTTGTGTACTCAATCATACCATTAACCAACCATGTCATCTTTCAAGTTATGCATCAATCTATTCCCTCAGGAGTTCCTAGTGAAAATTGAGAATGATTCGCCAACCAAATAGCTTCCAATTCCCTTCCTTTTCGACTCCGCCCCCGCTCCACCACAACCAACTAACAACACTGAAAAAAATCCATCACCACTCCATCCTTAGTAACTAGTTCAGACGCCTCTCCCAGTGATAATGTGAATAAAACTCCCGAAACTAAGCCCGCATTTCATGGTAAGTGCAAAAATTGTATGAAGAAAGATCTCAAGATTGAGAAGCTTCTTTCTTTCAACCACGTTGTTGTTAAGAAAGTTGGAACATCAAGGATGAATTCAATTGATATTAAGTCTTTCCTTTCCGAGCAGTGCCATATCTTAGATCATGTAGGGACTATGGTCAAACGGTAGGAGACTATTAGCGGTGAGTTGTGTGTCGAAGCAATCCAGCTTGCTACCTAGCCCATAACTATGAAGGAGATCATATTTCTTGAATGATATCTCTCTAGGAATCCCTTTCCATGCACTTCCAATTCAGTTGTTTCTTTAAACTTCTAGTTCCTTTATGTATGCCTATAAGTGGTTATGTAGTTTTGATTAAGGTCTAAGGACCAGTAGGTACTAAAGTTACCTTAAACAATAGTTATGGGTAATCGATGTACCTTGTATGGTGTTTGGAAAATATGGTTCGTAGTTGGACATATATCTCCTTCTTCCTTTAAGTATCTTATATATGTATTGCTGTCCTGTTTTGGCTAATCTAGTCTCCTTTTTTTTTTTATCATTTCCTCACTATTATGTACCTAAACTTGCCAATTCACGGACAACTTTCTCTAATACAATGCCTGAAACATATAATTATAGAGTTGTTAGAAAGTACTACCTCCACTCCTTAATACATAATCTCTGAAAAAGAGAGTCTAAAACTTAAGGGATGTTAGGGACTTTTGTTGGGAATTGAGACCTAAAAGCAAATGCAGTAGACAATGATTTTAATGAAATAAATAAATAAATTGAATTATTATATATATGTAGCTTATGTACTATATTATTGCTAATAATATTAAGTAAATATCAGAAAATTCCCAAGTTCATCTATGTGGTCTCAATCTCATATTCGTATGCGAGGATCGGGATTGAGATAATGAACTTAAATAGTTTGCAGTAAAATAAAGTTATGGAATCTTTAGATTAATTAATGCTAGTACGGTCCACTAGTATTAGGAATACATGTGACCTAGATCTGGGTTACTAGTGTAGGAGGACACTTTAGTGGAGGTACTTTGCATGCTGAGAGTATGTAGAACTGGAACAGAAGTGATTTAATAATACTTGTTTAAATACTGTTTCATAGTATTATAAAACATGTCAACTAATGATCATATACAAACTAATCTTAATCCTGAAGTTACTATGAACTCCTATATATGTTACTTGATCCTTTGATTCATGCATTACAGTTTGTCAGAATGATTATGCTAAGAACAATTGTTTTGGGGACTCAATGATGTATATGGCTGGGGACATAGTTTAACAGATTTAGAATCTATACCTTCTTATAGATTGAATGATGATTCCCTTTAGGGTTGGCTTTTGGAACTAAAAAGGTTATTGGCGTCAAATTCATAATCAGATTATGAATTAACCTTCACTAGTAAAGTCAATGGAACACTAGCAATCATGATATAATTAAAAGGGTAAAATAGTAATTTTATTCCCATTTAATTATGAATCATCAATAGAGGATTAATTTGTATGTAATGATTATACAATGAACACTTTGTGGTTGCAATAAAGTACTCAATAAATATGTCTTTCATTCTTAAGAGTTCAGTCTCATATATATAGTGCAATAATCATGAGATTAATAAATATGATTATTGAATCAAAGAGTTTTAGTTAATAATATTTTATTTATTGGAGCTTGGAATTATTGGTCCATAGGTCTCCGGGACGACTCTATCAACACTAATCAAGGTAAGAGTTGATACAAGGGTTAAACTACGAATGAACTATTTAAGAGAATATTTATTATTCAGGATAATTGTACAATTATGTGATAATTGAAGTTGCACAATTTTTTATTGCAATTGTGAAATTTTGAAATTGTGTAGAAATAAAAGAAATTCATTTTAATCAATTATTTTATTTACGTATGAATAAATAAATATAGATAGTCAAAACTTGTTTTTATTTTTATATTCATTTAATTAATAATAAGATGATGTTGAAAGTTCAAATTTTGAAATTTGAAATTTAAGTTGTTATGTTTTTCCTTAAAAAATGATACCTTATTTGAATATCTAATTATTAATTAATTAAATGTAAAAACACATGAAAAATTAAAATCTCATTTTTCAGGGATAGGCCACACGCATAAGGCTTGGGCTGCTCTATGCGTGATGCACATCTGATGTTATCAGATATTGGTTTTTCATTTTTATTTTTTAATTAATTAATGAAAGGTGATTAACTTTTCTTCATTATTACTATTATGGTAATAATGTCTATATATTCTATTTGATAGAAAATCGAAACAACAAGTTTTGTACAGAGAAGAAAAACTATCATCTTTTCATAAAAAGAAAAACTATTCTCTCTAGCCTATAATGAAAAGTCTCATGTGTTGAGAATACTTTTGATTCACAAAATTGATCATTGTTCTCTATGTGCTCACCCATATCTTGAGGTGTAGAGAACGTCTTGGAAGTTCTAGGTGTGAGTACTCTAACAATGATAGGAAGATCGAAATACATATGAAAATATTCAAGGATTCTTGATAGGCCACAAAGGGTAAATAGTTTCGTATTATTTTTCATATCCATATTATATATTGATTAACATATTGCAAATTCAAGGATCCTCATATAAAGATTGTTTATATGATTTTTTTTTATTGTATACCATTACTGCAATTTCCGTTGCGCACTAGGAACCGTTCCTGACAATTGGTACCAGAGCCATCTATAACCCCTACATACGTTAATTACTGTGTGTATCATATGCATTTTTATATTATTTGTAATATATGAATGGATGGATGTTTGTGTATGAATAGTTTGTGTACTTAAGGGTTGGTTTTCATGGTGTTTTTGGGTTAGGAAATGTTCTTAATTATTCTAGATATACAAAAATTGTAAGCCATTTTGGGGCATAGGAATTTTGTAATTATTTTTTTAAAATTCTGAAAAAAATTCTGTAATGGTCCGAGCCTCGAACACAAACACCGAGGGTTGAGCCACTGCCCATGCAGCCGTGTGCACCCTATGCGCTGCCCATGCGCGCACTCAGCTCCCCAGCACCTAGTGCGCGCCCAGCGTCCTTACGCCTCTGTCAAGTGCCTAGCCACCTGCGCGCCCAACACGCATTGCGTGCCTAGTAGCCGCACACCTGGCTGCCGCAACCCAACTATTGACACACCAATTTGGGTTTGTGTCATTCAAACCCTAATGGATGTGTAATTATCCTTTTGAGCTATTTTAAGCCCAATATAATTAAAAGTGTTTTAATTATAAATTTTGAGTTAATTGTGGTTAGTCTGAATTCCAATTGGGCCTCAATAACTTGTTGGGTATTAAAACCCAAAGTTTGATTATTTTAAATTGTTTAAAATAATTAAAAGGTTTTTTAACTCGCAATGGTTAATAAAAATTGTAATGGATTTAAGACAAAAAGGGAAGGTCCAAGATCAAAGGAGTTGTTCTTTATTAGACCTTAGTTAGTTTAATTATTTTTGTGTATTATTTTGCAAGTGTTATAATTTTATGGAAATACCCAAAATACCCAACCTGCTTTTATTTATTTATTTGTTTCAACATGATTAAATTGTTTAGTACTTTATAATGCATAATAATATGTCATACATATTACCCACATAGTACATATGAAGCATGCATATTTTTAGAAACATGCTTAGGATTGATTATATATTTTTATTTGATAACTCATATAATTAATTTAGTCTTAATTAGTGAAGATGGTAAAAAGAATTTAAACTTGTTTATTTTCTTATTTAGTAGAATTATTTTATTAAATAAAATGGTATTCTATTTAAAAGGGAAAAATAAAATCTAGGGCACAATTATTTATTTTGCATAATTGGATTAGTATTTAATTAGAATATCATTTGGTAAAATTAATTTAATTAGTTTTACAACCTAATTAAAAAATATTGATTTTGAGAAAAATACAATATTTAAATAGTGAGTGGGGGAGGGAATTATGACAATAAGTCCCATGGTCTCCATGATTGGTTGAATACTGAGAGGCATAGGAAGGGCCTCGTGTCGCCTCCGTTTGTGGCCTTCCTAAGGAAAAACTTACGAATATGTTTATTTTATCTCAAGGTTGACTTCTCTTATGAGAATATGATTAGTGATGTATTTCAAGTTTGACTGAGCCTAAGGCACACTCTTGATTTAAGTCATTGATTGAAAAATAATGGGTTACACTTCGAAGATGTATCTAGGATTTTGAGCGCGACTAGTACATCTTGACCAAACTAGTGGTAATTCATAAGTCAAAAGAGAAAAATGAGTTTTTAAGTTTTCAGTTATGGAGTCGAGTTCTTGTCTCAAGGTTAATTTGGGATTAGTCTGACTTACCCTAAGGCGGTCCATTAAATTTCAAATTAATCTATTGTGGACTAGTAATAATTTTTTTATGTGTTGTATTCATGCATTATATTTACTATTCCAAAAATAAACTGATATTTATTATATACATTAATTCATTATATTTTATTTATTTAATTTTCAGCAATATGTCCAATCCAAACCCTGTAATTTCTTTACTTGCTAATGAGAAATTGACTGGTGATAACTACATGAAATGTCTATCAAACATGAACATTGTTTTGATCTGTGTAGACCAGATGTTTTTTCTTAATGAGGAATGTCCCGAGGTTCCTGCTCTCACTGCTGCCAAAACTACAAGAGAGAAATATGACAATTGGATCTTATCTAACAATAAGGCCAAATGTTATATGCTTGTTAGTATGAGCGATGTGCTCAGAAAGAAGTTTGAAACTATTGAAACAACCTATGAGATTTGGGAATTTCTACAAGGCATGTTTGGCCAGCAATCTGATAAGTGCAGACATGATGCTACTAGAAGCTTCATGAATATGAAAATGAAGAAAAATGTTTCTGTTAGAGTACATGTCCTAGACATGATCAACATATTGCACGATGCAGAAATCCATGGCGCGACCATTGATGAGAGAACTCAAGTAAGTGTAATACTTGAATCTCTCACACCAGCTTTTGTGGCATTCACTACCAACTATGTTATGAACAAGTTGGAGTACAATATGACCCAACTGCGGAATGAGTTGCAAACTTTTGAATCTTTATTCAAAAGTTCCACTAAGGTTAAGGAGGCAAATGTTGCCAAAACCAATCCCTCCACTTCAAATGGAAATTCAAAGAAGAGGGAGGGTGGCCAAGGAAGGGACATGAAAAAGGACAAACAACCAGAGAAGACCAAAAAGTCTTCCAAGAAGAATAATTCTGCAAAGAACTCCAAAAAAAAGTACCAAAATGAGCATGCTTTCATTGTGGAGTTGATGGTTGTTAGAAAATGAATTGTCCTAAGTACCTGGCTAAACTGAAAGACAAAAATAAGGGTAAATTTTAGAATCTTGCTCAGTGGAAAGTGATTTATCATCCTGGATAGTTGATTCCGGAGCCACTAACCATGTTTGTTTTTCTTTGTAGATTGTTAGTACTTCAAAGAAGTTGGCTCATGGAGATGTGACCATGAGAGTTGGAAGTGGTCAGGAGATATCGGCAGCTGAAGTTGGAAGAGCTCACCTAGATTTTGATAATAATAAATTTATTGTGTTGGACAATGTTCATTTTATTCCTGGATTTACTAGAAATTTAATTTCCTTATCAAAATTTCATGAACAAAGTTTTAATGTTTCTTTTAATAATAATTCGATTGTTATTTCGAAATATGGTTTTGACATTTGTTTTGCAACGTTTGAAGGCGGTCTTTACAAGTTAGAGTCCAATGTTGAGCATGTTTATAATTTTGAATTATTTAAAACTACAAATTCCAGATCTATTAAAAGACAAAAGACCGATTCCGATAGTGAAACATATCTGAGGAATTTGAGATTGGGACATATTAGTGTATATAGAATTAATAGAAAACACAATGAATGATCCTTTAAGAGAACTATCTATTGGTTCTCTCACAGTCTGTGAATCCCGCCTAGAAGGGAAAATGACCAAAAGACCTTTCTCTGCTAAAGGTTCAAGAGCCACAGAACCACTTCAACTTGTACATACAAAAGTTTGTGGTCCACTAAATGTCCAAACTAGAGGAGGTTATGAATATTTCATCACTTTCATTGACGAGTATTCAAAATATGGTTACCTATACTTAATGCAACGGAAATCTGAAACCTATGATAAGTTTAGGGAATTCTAAGCAGAAGCTGAAAAGCAATTAGCTAAATCACTAAAAGTATTTCGATCAGATCGAGGTGGAGAGTGCTTTATAAATTTAAAGACCATTTGCATAAGCATGGAATTCAATCCCAACTTATTGCACCTAAAATGCCACAACAAAATGGTGTTTCAGAAAGACAGAATAGAACCTTATTAGATATGGTTAGATTGATGATGAGTTACTCATCATTGCCTTTGAAATTCTGGGGTTATGAAATAAAATGTGCTATATACATACTCAATGTAGTTCAATCTAAGTCTATTAAGAAAACACCATTGGAATTATGGAGTGGTACTAAACCTAGTTTACACCAATTCTGTATATGGGGTTGTCCTGCACACGTGCTTAAAGGAAAGACTGAGAAATTGGAATCACACACTGAAGTGTGCATGTTTATGGGTGATTCTAAAGAAACAAAAGGTGATATATTTTATAGTCCTATAGATAACAAAACTTTTGTATCAACAAATGCTACTTTTATGGAGCATGACTATATAAATAACCACAAACCTCAAAGTAAAGTCGTATCTGAGGAAATGGTCTCAAGTAAAAAAGACCAATCACTAGCAATGACAAGAGATAAGTGGCCAGAGGATATCGCCAGTTCTAGTCAGAAAAATAGAGAGCTTTGTCGTAGTGGAAGGGTTGGAGTAACACCTTGGATAACTAAGGCCGTTACGCAGTGTGATTGTAAATGTGCAAGACTTGCTAATCAAGTCATGTAATTGAAATCGTGATTCTAAAGTCATAATTAGGTTAAGGTCAAAATATTTTGGTCATAAATAAATAAATTTAATTTAAATAAACTTTTGATACATGGGATCCCAAAAACAGGGTTTAAAGGATAGTTTACAAAATTAGAAAGGTTATGTAAAACCACAAGCCACTCGAATGGCAAAATAGGCATTTTAGGTTCTCCTGTCCCTGTACCATCCCTCGGCCGTGGCAGCTGAGCAGCTGACTATGTACATTCTGCCCCTAGAGCTCTCCAACTCAAGATTGGTCCACCTTGCACTTGCCATTACCTGCACCATGAAGCACCCGTGAGCTAAGGCCTAGCAAGAAAACCATAATGCAGAGCATAAATAATATAGACAATCAAATAATCCATATAATTGTTACCCAAGTATTTAGCATGGTTTAACAATCATCTAATGATAGAGGTCAACCAATTATTCATAAGACATTCATCTCGGTATTATACAAGCTATACACATAAGACCACAATGATAACATAACAATATTCATCATACAATACTTAGGGTCAATGACCTTAGGCCGCACCCTCTTTTTAACCCACTGTCTACGACTCGCTTAGGCCGAGCTCGGTGATTATTTAGCTAGCCTTAGCTACCAATGGCCGAGTCGCGTCCTGTGCGCAAATATCAATTCCGAAACTCTTAGGGCATTTAATTCATGCTCACATGGCATATCACAATCACACAACATATGCATTTAGAGACAGGGATTCTTTGTCCCACACAATCACACAAGGGTGCAATTTTCTATCCTTTAATTCTGAGTGCTTTGGTTAATAAAGATGACCCTTGAGCACGATCCCATTCTGAGCCCTAGCGTACACCTACTCACCATCCATAAAATGGTACTTCGATGAGTTTGAATTCCAATGGTCAATCCTGGGAGCAAACTCGCGCTCTCGGGACCTCTAATTCCACCAAGTGAAGTGGGGAAACCATCCCCCGTGCCCCCAAGTAAAAATCCTAAAAAGTTCCCAAAAACCAAGTTCAGAAGGCTGAGTTGTGCTACAGCGCTACCTGGTGGGTGCAACAGTGCTAGAGTCAGAGACTGAAGACTCCTGGAAACACAGCGTAGCGATGTAGCGCTCCCAACCTAGCGCTACAGCGCTAGCACCAGAAATGCAAATTTTTGGGTTTCTCTCCTCGAACTTTCCCGAGCCAAAGCTCCAAAAATCCACTACAATCATCAATCAAACACAAAATTGAGTCCATGAATCACTATATCTCATCCAACACCACCTAATAGCACCCAAATATAGCTAAGAACCTCACCAAACACAGAAATCGAAACTGACCTTGAAGCTCAAGAACACCAACTGAAAATCAGAAAACCCAGAACAATCAAGGGCAGAAATTGTTACATTAGCTGGATGAATCTGACCCTAGGTTGTGTTCAGTGTCCTTCCAAGATTTAATTCTTCCAATTCCCAAGCTTCAATCCTTAAACTTCCATCCAAAATCTAAACTCAGAAATCAACCTCAACTAACCTCAGCAAACTCAAAAACCTTAAACCTTACCTTAACTTGTGAGCCAAATTCCAGCTGAACTCCTTCAATTACTCCAAGGATCACAACCCCAAAGCCTAGCCTAGACTGCTCGAGAATTCCTAGCGTCAAAGTCCCCAAAGGAGAGTGAGAGAATGAAAAACGTGAGGAGGAGAGATTGAGTGAGCTGACACCTTTTTCCCTTCTTTCTTTCCTTAGATTATTCTATAATCTTCTCTGTTTTTTCCTAATAAAACTGAGCATATCCTTAGTTTGAGGAAAGGAACACTTTGCCCCTCCAAATAAAACTAACCCTTAACTTAATCTAGGGGTATAATAGTCATTTGGTCCCAATTCCCACTAATTCTTTGAGTGCTCATACTGAGAATTTCATCCTCGAAATTTACCTGAGTAACTCGAGATACTGATCCCACATTGCTAACTCAAGCTCCCAGGTCGCTTCCTCGACCTTGCTATTTCTCCATAATACCTTAACTAGAGGAATCGTCTTTTTCCGTAGAATCTTATCTTTCCTGTCTAAAATCTGAACCGGTCACTCCTCATAAGACAAATCTGTCTGCAATTCCAAGTCTTCAAACTTCAACACATGCGTTGTATCTGAGATGTACTTCCAAAGCATAGAGACATGGAATACGTCATGAACTCCCAACAATGACAGTGGCAAGGCTAACCTGTAAGCCACATGTCCGATCCTTTCATGGATCTCAAAAGGTCCAATGAATCTAGGGTTCAACTTTCCCTTCTTCCCAAACCTTCTCACCCCTCGCAGTGGTGAAACTCGCAGAAACACGTGGTCCCCAACCTGGAACTCCACGTCCCTATGCTTAGGATCAGCGTAGCTTTTATTTCTGCTCTGTGAAGCAAGCATTCTAGCTCAGATCTTCTCTATAGCCTTATTAGTCTTCTGAACCATATCCGGTCCAAAAAACTTCCTCTCACCCATCTCATCCCAATGAATGGGCGATCTACATCTCCTACCATATAACATCTCATATGGAGTCACGCCAATCATTGATTGATAACTGTTGTTATATGAAAACTCAATCAACGGGAGATATTTACTCCGAGATCCTTCAAAGTTAATCACACATGCCCTAAGCATATCTTCCAACACCTGAATCATCCTCTGAGATTGTCCATCAGTGTGAGGATGAAAGGCCATGCTGAACTTCAACTAAGTCCCATAGCCTTTTGCAAACTACCCCAAAACTTGGAGGTAAAGATAGGATCCAGGTCTGACACTATAGACTTAGGAACCCTGTGAAGACGTATGATCTCCCTCACATACAACTTTGCATACTGATCCACTGTATAAGTTGTCCTTACTGGTAGAAAGCCAGCTGACTTGGTGTATCCATCCACTATCACCCACACCGAGTCAAGCAGCCCCACTGTCTTGGGTAAACCTCCCACAAAGTCCATTGTAATATCCTCCCATTTCCACTCGGGAATACCCAAAGGCTGTAGTAACCCTGCTGGTCATTGATGCTCAGCATTCACCTGTTGACAGGTCAAACACCTGGCCACGTACTCCACCACATCCTTCACTACACCAAATACCCCTTTTTATAACACATGAATATAATATTAATGAAAAAGTATTATGCAAAATATTATTTATGTGGAAAAGTTAATGAAAAATGCGATAATTGTTTTGGGAGCCCTCCACTTATACATTTTTTCACTCTTTCTTCCTTCACTCCATACCGTGTGCCACTCTCTCTCTCTCTCTCCCTCTTTTTCCTCTCGGCCTAATCTTTTACAGTCGTCGCTCTGGTCATCATCAACATCATCATCGTCTTCTTCTTTCAAGCTCTCATCTAACACACTCGCACTTTTCTTCTTCAAGTCTCATCCCACCCTCTCGCGACCTCTGTCTATCACGATCCCTCATGCGCCAATCTGATCGTTGACCCGCAAACGGACCCAGCTACTTGCCACCGTTGCCACCAGTTCGCCACTAGTTCGCAACCAGTTCGCCACCGTCGGCTATACGGGCATCGGTATCAATTCTCACGAACCCATCTATTTGCTTATTTATTTTTGTTATCCCCAAGTTTGTGCCTTAGTGGTTTTGTGAAATATTTTTATGATTTTGTGCTGCTGCTTTGTTTATGGTGTTGTGTTTATGAGTTTGTGGATTGTGCTGCTATCATTTTTCTATGAAATATTATGTTCAAATTTGTGTATTGGTATGGTTGACTTTGTTCAAACATGGGGAATTAGGGTTTGCAATTTACATAAATCAGGTTCAGAAGGTTGATCTTAATACATACCATCTTCTTTCTCCTTTCGACAAAAGAAAAGAAAAGGAAAAAAAATCAATCCTAGAGATTTTAGATGGATACCCTTACCCTCTATTGCAATTAATTTTAGTTGAAGGATGCGGTTTTGTTTTGTCTCCTGGTTTTGGGTTTTCTTTGTGATTTGATAGTTTGGTTTGTGGCCTTCTATCTTACTCTGGATCTCCCATTCTCTTTATTTAACTTTTTGTTGTTTTAATAAAAATGCAATGTTTACAGCACAATTTACTGTGATTTTGGTTGACCTTTATTCTTTTGATTTTATGTTTTATTTTTATTGGCTTTAGTTTTTTACTGAATCACCAAGTATGGTTAACCCAACAGGTGAAAATAAATACTATATCACTGCAAAGGGTTCGTTCAAAGTGGGTCGCGAAGGTACAATACACCATCTATTTTGTTTTATTTCTTTTTCATGAGAATGACAACTGCAGTGTATAATGATTGCGCATCCCTTAAAGGAGAATGTTGCAATATGAAGTCATGAAAGTAACAACCACAGTGTATAATGATTGTCCTAAAAATCATGTAAATGACAAACTATAGAGTGATGAAAACAATATATGAAAATACTCTGCATCCCCTAAATGAGAATGTTGCAATACGAAGTGTATTTTTTCTTATTCTTATTCTTATTTTTTTAAATGAAAACTTTATGTATGGCCTTTTATGTCATTATAGGGTGTGGTATAATTATCACCAAGGACAAAGGTGTTTCTCGGGTACATGCCGAAATATTTTTTGAGGAGATAACTTCTGCTAATCCCCTGAAGACTTCTAGTTTGTCCAACAAAGTTCGAATTAAAGATTGCTCAAAGTACGGAACATTTATTGACAAGAGCGTTGGGTCAGTGGAGAAAGTCCATGACTTCCCACGAAAAGAAACAAGTTTAACAGATGGGAACCTGATTTCATTTGGAACTGGTAATGCAACGTACAGGTATTCTTTCTTTATCTCCCTTGTTTTTTGCTCTTCTAAGTGTCGCTATTGTCAAAAGCAACAAGTAGGAAAGTGTTTTTGGATGGATTAAGTTGGAAATTTTTTTGAGGAACTTGTGAGTTTATCAAAATTATTGTCTCTTTGAATCCTAGCTGCCGCTGGATAGTCTAGATTTAATAATATTTATTGTTGTATTTTTAGCAGAATCAACAAGAATTTTTTTTTAATTACATGTGCATATTTCTTGTGTACAAATTGGCAGGTTTTCTTTTGTTCCACTCATTATTTGGGTATACTCTTTGGAGCCCAACCAAGCTAATCAACCCCTTAAAGATAAACTTTCATCAATAGGTTAGTGAATAAATACTGCTAGCAACTTTTTTATACTAGGTACATTAGTTACTAAAAGTTTCATATTTGATTTTTTTTTTCCTATAATAAATTTTGTTTCCCTTTGAAAGAAAATGTCCATATATTGCTGCTAATAAATTTATCAGTTGCTGGATATCAATGATCTCTAAAGTATTACTGCCACCATAGATTATATTTTTAAACTAATAAGAGAAACCTAATGCTTAGTGCTTACAAAGAGCAATTAACAAATTCAACTAAAGATTGATAAAGTAGAAAGCCTCCAATACCATAAATAAAAACTTCATTATATGATCTTTCTTTAAATTAATAAAATAGTATGCACCTTAGTACCTCACCTCAACTCCTTTATTAATTTATGGTATTGGAGGCTTTCTACTTTATCAATCTTTAGTTGAATTTGTTAATAATCTCCTTTTCTTTGCTGAAATTTATTCCATATAAACTATTCTTTCACTGGGAAAAATGTGTCTTTCCGTAACATATCCCTGCATGTACTGGTTAATAGAAACAATTATGGTATTGGATTTATAATTATGTTTTTCTATATTTCTTTTATTATTGTTTATTTATTTGATCACATGTTCTCCATCTGCAACCCTTTTGTCTAATTACTTTCTATTTATGCTGCTGGGTGCTCCTTTTGCATAGTTCTTTATTCTGGCAATTAGATAGCCTCCATTATAGTTGCGTTTTAGATTTTTCTTTTTCTCTTATTGGTTGGATGTAGTGTATGTTGGGCAATTTTTTTTTTACCCTTGTGGTTTTTCTGCTATTCTTTTCTTTTTTATTTCCTTCTTTCTTGCTTTACTTATTTGTTAAATCAGAGATGCTAGGCATAATTGTAACTTTATTTTTCTGATATGAGAAAGAAAAAAAAAATCAATTCCATAGTTTGCTAACTAAATAAACAGTCATTTGGCTCTGTTTCTTTGCTGTTGGGAGATGTTCTTTTAGTTTTGTTCAAGTTTCTATTGTAAGTTTATTAGGTATAGAGTTTCTTTTCCTGTTGGAAGGCTAGGTAAGGGTAGACTAGACTCGTTTTCCCATACAACTGCTTGAAGAAGACTTGAGATTCAGTTAGGTCAATCACTTTGGGGACTTTCTAGCCCAACTTCTTTGTTTGAATTCCATGGAAGAAAAGCTGCATGTAGAAATGCAACTTTTCATTTCTTGAGAAGAAAAATCATGACCCACCTTTGATATTTGGTGTCTTGCTTGGTCCCACCTTATGGTGCTTCAAGCAAGGCCTTTGTTTTGCTGTGAGTATGTTATGTTATGATGGATAATTTTGATTAATAAAATTTGAGTGTTGTATTGCGTGATTTTACTTCTCATTATATAGTTTCTCTAGAATAAAATTTGAGGGTAATTTTTGTGCTTTCTCTAAAATATAAAAAGCTTTAGCGACGTTTCTTCTTATTTATTGCAAAAAATTTGAAACCATAAGGACTGCTGGACTAGTACCCACTACCCACAACATCTTTTACAAGTAATAGTTGATTTGATTGATATTGGTGATAGTTTGTTTCTTCATGCTCTTCATATCTAATAGCTATGTATAAATTTATCATCAATCCAACTTGCATTGTAATGACCGGGGATTGAGAATTTCCATTAGAAATCTTGTTTGTTTTTATTGTTGGGTTTCTTTGTTATTTTGTGTTTTTTGCTGTATCCTATCCCCTGTTTGCTATTGTTTTATACTTGCAATGAATTAGGCTGGACCTTTCTTATGTTCATAAAATATTATAGTCCCTCTTGAAATGAATTACCACATAGTATTATGAAAGCATCTCTTCCTGGCATAATTTTGATGAGGTTTCCTCTTTTATAATGTCATATTCCCATATATGAACTTAAAACATGACAATTTCCAGAGTTTTTGTTTGATGCTTGATTGCGTTGAGAATGATGACCAACTTATCAAACACATTTTAATTTTTTTTTTAGTTTCTTTTTTCTCTTTTCTGGAATACCTTAGCCTTTTATAAATGTAGTCTTATTTTAATAAAATTCTCATTCCTTATTTATAATGTGTTGGGAGTTTTAACTAATTGGTTGTTTGGTCAAAAATGATTACTGGACAGAATTCCAGTTAGTTGACCTGAAAAGTCTATCACAGTAAAGTCTTCGTGTCAACATGAATTTTTTGAAGAAGCAAGTTCTTATGTACAGTGACTTTTGGGACTAATGTCAGCTTAGCTAGTAGAATGGGTGGGAAAACTCATATTCAAGACTCAAGGGTTGATCATGAATAGAGAGGACCAAAAATAAACTTGAGAATGGATAAAGAAAATATTTTGATGTTGTCATTTTCTTTATGTATGTGTGTGTGTATATAATCATTATTAATGCTTAAAGCAGTGATATTTCATGTACTATATTTGAATTAAATGCTAAATATATATTTGAAGAAGTGAATTCAAACTGAATAATTGTCCAGTTCGAATTGTGTTTTTTACTTCTTGAGAAAACATAGTTTTCTGCACTGATTGAATTAGTTTGTTTTATATATTTTTTTACAATTTATGGGTTTTCTTAAATGGTAGTGTTTCTGTAACTGCATATCCACTCAAAATTAAGTTGTGGGAGTTTGTTACAGTCTGGAAAAAGGGTTATGTGTAACACTAGCGTGATTTTTCAAAAGTGGTAGCATAAATAGTGATAATGAAGAGAAATAGAACTAATAGTGGGACCTACCATAATTATTTTTTTTAAAAAATGATTATAAGTTGCTAGCAGTAAGATGACAAGTGGATCATGTTGTTTGCTCTATGCCTTCTGAGTATGTAATTTTATTTGTTTGCTCCCAGATATATGTTTCAACAAATCCTCGTGGTGCTGAATTACTTCCTCCAGGGATTATTGTGTCAGAATCAGATTTATATCTTCGTAGACTGTGGGGCGAACCCAGAGAGGTATGGTATAAATTAGTTGTAGTAAGTAGTAGTGGTAGTTCTTATTATTATTACTGATGTTAATTCGATTGGCCTGAAGCCTTTCCATCCTTAATTTCTTAGTCTGAGCTTGGTTAAATGTTAGGGTGGAGACAGATGAATGACTTGAATATGTTACATACTTGTATAAACTATAAAGTTTGTTTTTTGGTGGTCTTGAAATGATTTTCTTGAGGAAAATCCAGCTTAATTGACAAGCTTAGAAGCAACTTTAGTTTGTCTTATACAAGACGTAGTAATTATCTAAATAATAATATATGAAATTGGCCTTTACCCAATTTTTCTGCAACAAATCCATTTGATTTTCATATTTGATTTTTACTTATAAAATGAATTAAAGTCGTGTTTGGATGGTTTGAGCTTTTATGAATTGAGTCACAAGAGCCACTTGCATGAGATAGAGCCCACCTGGAAGTGATTCTCATATGAATATGTTTCTGTTTTATGGAAAGATATTTTGAACGGTGTAAAGTTTAACAGTACCTTCTGAATATGTTTCAGGTTTGTGGAAATTATGGCTCTTGTCTTTTCTCGAAAAGCTTGGCGGTGTGTATGGCACATGATTCAGGTATGGTGTGTGTGTATGGTTATTTAGTTAGGCTAAAAAACTTAAAAATTTATGCAACTAGAAATCTTAGAAGTTCTCGTGAAATCTAAGTTGGATAGAGGAAGGAAAATAAAAAGATAGTGCTTTTCTCTTATAATAATGAACGTATTTTCTTGGTTTGGTTTTCTGGGTTTAATGGTAAAACATTAGACCTAACCAATCCATCTGTTTAGTTTGATTTGGTTTCTTGAGTTTCAAATTGTAATTGAAATTTATATGATACCTAATGCAATTGAGATGGTGTTATATTTTGTTCCTACTGTTAGAAAGACCATTGAAGTATCCAATTGGAGAATATTCACTCTACTTGCTTGGATACAGGTAAGTTCATCACAAAGGCTTTTTTTCAACTACATAAAAGTTCTAGATCAATCTTGCACCAAGTTTTTTCTTAGAGGTTGAATTTAGCAACTAGCATTACTTTGAAGGTTTAAGAAATATACTAGAATTCATATTTTTGCTATTATTTCGCTTTCTTGACAAGAAACAGATTTTAGTTTATTAATACAAAAAGATAACGTATCATCTTAAACAACACACTTTAAAATCTTTTTTATTAAATATCCAAAGATCAACTCAAAATTTGATTATGCAGTATGCCACATATTTGGCCACCTAAAACTGGTCATGTAATTGTACCCATATTCAATTTACTTTCTTTGTCTGATCAACTTCTGGTTTTAAGCTTTGTGTATATTCCCTAAAATATTTGTTTTTATCACATAGCCTAGATTATATGTAGGACGTGGGATGCAAGAAAGCCATGTCTCTGTGCTAAAGTAATTTCCCATTTCTCCCTTCTAAATTAGCTATTGAGTTGTCTCTATTCTTATCATTTCCCCCTAATGTGTTATAATTTGTGTATTTTGTAGGTACACATTGTTCTGGATACTAGTACTATTGAGCAGATTTTCTTTCAACTACTGGTTTGAGGTAAGCTGTCATGTGCAACTACATAATAACTCCATAATACATGAATATTTATTAGATAATTTACTAATATATCTTTCATTTTAGATTGCCATAAATATCTTTCTTTAGTGGAAATTGTACTATCTAATTCTCAACTTTCGACATAAAATCAGAGCTAATTAATTCTTAGCATTTCTGTTCATTGTAAGTTACATAATATTAAGTGAAATTTAACAAGGATATATATGCAATTGTCATGGAGTGGAAGTTGCAGGTGTGATGGAAATTGCCCTTGCTAATGGTGAAGTGAGTAGATTAGTCCTTAAATTTATTTTCTGTTCATTCCACAATTATTTTCACCTACTTTTGACATTTATTTCACATTTCAAGGGGAAGGTACATATTAGATATAATGATATTTTATTATTTTGTTTTAGTAATCTTTTTATGGGCCAGCAAATAATAAACTAGATAGATGCATATTCTTTTTATTATTGGACTTGTTTGTAGATGCTTTAGATGATTAAAGATGATTGGTGTCAATATGTAAGCATGTCCAATTAATTTATCTATTTCTTGTTCTGGATTATCTATGTTAGATTTATAATTTGCATTCATTTTTGTTAATAATTATGATATTGTGTTGTATATTTGAGTCTTTGTTGGCAGATTAATTTATTATGTATCTATGTTTCTTGACCATTCATATATGAATATTGTGTAGCAAGGTGCACTTTTAACTCTGCTTTTTGATATCTTTGACTTTAGTTCTGGGATCTTCGTAGTTGCACAAGTGACATTCTTCTTTCTTTTTATTAGAAAGAGTTCTTTTTTCTAACTTTATTTTTAGTTTTATTGCAGAAATTGGGCTAAACCTTATATTAAAGATGCTAAAGAAGTTTCCAGGTGCATTTTTATTTTATTATTTTTCTTTATGATTTTGTTGTATAAGAAGTCAAAGTGTGATTCTGTTTTTATTCTTTAATTTTTTTGGGGATATATTGACAGAATTTAGAGTTCTGAAATCAATTCTTCCTCACATACTTTTTGATCATTGAGAATGATATATTTGTTATCTTGATACATTTCACAAGCCTTGTTTTAAGTTGCATGTTTTGTTGCTTCAATCGTTGTTTTGCATGGTAGTACATCTTGCTATACCCTGCTGTTTCGTCAAGTTTTGGAGTTATTACAAATATAATTTAAACTTTATATGCTTACAGGTAGAAACTAGCTTAAATCTTATATTCTTAATAATAAAAGGACTTTTTTTTTACAATGTGCAGGTATATTGAGATGATTTCTTTGGAGCAATTCTTGACAATATTTGTAGTTGAGGCCTTTAGAATGGAAGAATGTATTTCACTAATTTTTGTTTTGTATTTAGTGATAAAGGAATCTGAATTGGGCATAAATTATGTTGTGATATGATTTCTTAAGCCTAGACTAGTAGACTAAATATTGTAATTACATTTGAGTAATTAATAAAACTCTATTTATGTTACCTTATTTGGCTTCAACTTTCATATTTGTTTTCCTAGTTTTGTGTAAGTAAAAAAAGATTATGTTTCTCTAAGCTAATATAACACATGTGTTATACTAAAGTGTAATATAACACAAATAATGTGTTATACTAAAGTGTAGTATAACACAAAAAATGTGTTATACTAAAGTATAGTATAACACAAAAAATGTGTTATACTAAAGTGTAGTATAACACAAAAAAAGTGTTATACAAAAGTGTAGTATAACACAAATTTATAAGTATTGAAATGTGTTATATAATCGACTATAAATAACATAATTAAACACTTATCTATTTATTAAAATAACACAGAAATTGTGAAATCGTTGATAGTATAATAATACATATGTATAGCAATGATAAAGTGTTATGTAAAGTACCCTGACGTACGATAACATAGTCAGTCTTAACACATCAAAAAGTGTTATGGTATTTTTTGATAACACATTTTCAGTGTTATTAAAAGAATTTTTTCTTGTAGTGTTTCTTCATCCCTGGCCAACAATACAACGTCCGTAGATCCTAATACATCTTCTTGGTGCCTGGATGAAGTGAATACGACGTAGTATGAGATTCATCTAATATATCTCATCTAATCCCCACATCAGTTGAAATACAAATCCGATTATAATACCGTAGCAAACTAACCCCAGAAATAGAATAGTCCTTAGCTGCTCCTGCTAAGACATTCTCTCTAACCTCCTGTAACTATGCATCTACTAACTGACCCTCCTTAATCCACTCTAGTAAGTTTGACTGCAAAGTAATGCTGGCCAACCGGCCCACCACCAACTTTATCCTTGCTTTAGACATCTCATCAGCCAACTCTCTCGATATCTGAGTAGAACTAAAACACTAACCCGGGCCTCTCCGACTCAATGCATCCGCCACCACATTGGATTTCCCTGGGTGGTAAAGAATATCATACTCATAGCCTTTTCCCAACTCCAGCCAATGCCTCTGCCTCATGTTCAGGTCCTTCTGGGTAAGGAAGTACTTCAAACTCTTATGATCGGTGTATATCTCATACATACAGATAATGTCGCCACACCTTCAATGAAAATACCACCGTAACCAACTCTAAATCATGGGTAGGGTGCTGCAGCTCATACTCCTTCAGCTGCCATGATGCATAAGCTATAACCTTCCCATTCTGCATCAACACATAGCCCAAACCCAATCTTGATGCGTCGGAATATTCCACAAACGTTCCTTCCTCCGAAGGAAGACTAAGCATAGGTGCTGTAATAAGTCGTCGCTTCAATTCTTGAAAACTGTTCTCACACTTGTCTGACCAGACAAACTTCAAATTCTTCTGTGTCAATTTTGTCATTGGTGCAACAATCTTCCAAAACCCTTCCACGAACCGCCTATAGTAACCTACTAACCCGAGAAAGCTTCTAACCTCTGAGGCGTTCCTCGTCCTTGGCCAATCTCTCACTACCTCCACCTTAGATGGATCCACCTTAATCCTATCTTCACCAACTATATGTCTAAGGAATGTCACTTCTGGTAGCCAAAACTCACACTTCTTAAATTCGACGCACAACCGGTGCTCTCTTAATCTCTGCAAGACCTGTCAAAGATGTTGCTTATGCTCAGCCTCTGAACTGGAATACACTAAGATGTCATCGATGAAGAGAATTGAAAACTGGTCCAAGAAGTCCTTGAACACCATGTTCATTATGTCCATGAAGGTTGTTGGGGCATTAGTCAAACCATAACCAAATGACATGACCAGAAACTCATAGTGCCTATGCCTCGTTCAGAAGGTCGTCTTGGGTATATCCTCGTCCTTGATCCTCAGTTAGTGATAACCAGATCAAAGATCAATCTTCGAGAATATCGTCTTTCCTTGCAGCTGTTTAAATAAGTCATCGATCCTTGGTAGAGGGTACTTGTTCTTGATAGTCAACTTGTTCAACTCTCTATAGTCTATAAGCATCCTTAGAGTCCCATCCTTCTTCTTTACAAACAAAACCGGAGTACCCCATGGCGAGTAACTTGGCCTGATAAGCCCTAAATCCAGAAGCTCATGTAGCTGTATCTTCAATTATTTCAGTTTTCCCAGTGCCATTCTATACGGTTCCCTTGACACTGGCTCTGTCCCTGGTGCCAACTCGATGATGAGCTGAATCTCCCTATGCAGCAGGAATCCTGGTAGATCCTCAGGGCATACATTCAAGAATTCAACAACCAATCTAGTCTCTTCCGGCCCTATTAACAACACTCTGGTAGTATCCACCACACTAGCCAGGAAAACTATACACCCTCCCTGTAATAGGTCCTTGGCTCTCAGTGCTGAAATCATGGGTATGTGGGGTCCACATACCGCACCCACGAAGACGAAGGGATCCTCTCCCTCAGGCTCAAAAGTCATCATCTTCTTCCTACAATCAATAGTAGCCCCATATCTAAGCAGTCAATCCATCCCCAAAATCATGTTAAAATCTTCCATACTTAACTCAATCTAGTCTACTGATAGATCCCTACCATCAACCATCACTGGAAGTGCTCTAATCCATCTCCTAGAAACTACTTGTTCCCTTGTAGGCAATATAGTCCCAAACACCGCAGTACAATACTCACTAGGTCTTCACAATCTATCAATCACCTTACTAGAAGCAAATGAATGTGTAGCACTAGAGTCAATCAATAAAGTAAAAGGAGAGCTAGTGCTAGAAAGTTGACCTATCACCACCAAGGGACTAGCCTCGGCCTCTGCCTGTGTCAAGGTGAATACTCGAGTTGGAGTCAAGCTGTCCACCTTCCCTGCATCCCTTTTTTTCACTGTTAGGAAGTCCTTCTTGAGGTGTCCCACCACCCCGCACACATAACAGGCCTTGGCCCAACATTCACCCGGATGGCATTTTCTGCACCTCGTGCACTCTGGGCAGCTCCTCCATGTCTCACCGCCTCCCTGGCAGCCACCTTGAACACCTCGACCCCTTCTATCAGGACCAGCAGCGGTTGAAGTGTCAGGGGTCTTCCTCTTCAAATCACTAGGGCCTCCACCTCTACCAGATTCTGGATATGGAGGCACCGCTCTAAGAACCTCCTGCCTCGCAACATTCTCCCTCCAAATCTTGTTCTCCGCTTTCTCAGTGATAAGAGCCTTCTCAACAGCCTGGGCATAAGTCATCCCCCTAGGTATTGTTGTAATTCTCACATCTCGGGATATTATAACATTAAGCCCTCTGATAAATCTATCCTGCGTAGCTGTATCAGTAGGCACAAGATCTGGTGCGATCTTCGCAAGTCTATCAAATTTCAGGGCATACTCTGTAACTATCATGTGGCCGTGAACTAACCCCACAAATTCATTCACCTTCGCTGCCCTGACGACAACGTTGTAATACTTCTGAGTGAACAAGTCCTTAAATCCATCCCAACCCAGAGTAGAAACATCTCTAGTCTGTGATGCCACTTCCCACCAAATGCAGGCATCCTCTCTCAGCATATATGTGGCACAGGCCACCCTGTCATGACCCTCAACCCTCATGAAGTCCAGGATAGAGGTAATCATACTCATCCACTGTTCGGATTTTAGTGGATCTGGTCCCCCCTCAAAATTTGGAGGATACTGTATCCTGAACCGCTCATACAACGAGTCCCACCTATTCCCAACTTCTAATGGCTGAACAACTGGTGCCACTGCAGGTGGCACAATAGATGCAGCACTCCCTGACGGAGCCTGCTGTCTCAAAAGACGGATCTGCTCTTCCTGGCTTTGAAGTCGGGCTTACATGTCTGCCATAATCTGTTGCCAGTTCTTAGGGACTGGCGGAGGGTTCTGGCCCTGGTCATCATCTATAGCCTCAGACCCAGTGCCGGCTAGTCGCATAGGTCTCCTTGGACGTATAGATATCCAAGTTAATCTGCAATCAATGACTTGGCGGTCAAACTATGATGACATGGTAAAAATCTTTCCATGATCCACTATTGAAACACAATCAATCACAAGCAATAAAGATATAATAGTTTATCCAAATATTCATCCACATACAATAGCAATACTAATAAGCACGCCTCACTAGCATCACACAACATTCAAGGGCTAGGCCCTATCAATATCTCATGCTCCCTATTAATCAAACAGATAACAACGTTCATATTTCTTTCCAAACACTTAAGCATATACAATTACCAAACCTTGAGTCGAGCTTGTCTTTAACAGCAAATGTACATGTCCAGCCAATCTTCAGGAACCCTTAAACCTAGGACACTCTGATACCAAGTTATAACACCCTCGATAACCAAGGTTCTTACACAGTGTGATTATAAATGTGCAAGAGTTGCTAATAAAGCCATGTAATTAAAAACGTGATTCTAAAGTCATAATCAGGTTAGGGTTAAAAAATATTTGACATAAATAAATAAATTTCATTTAAATAAACGTTTGATACATGGGATCCCAAAAATTAGAGTTGAAAGGACAGTTTATAAAATTACAAAGGTTATGTACAACCACAAGCCACTCTAATGGAAAAATATGCATTTTAGGTTCTCCTATCCCTATACCATCCCTCGGCCGTGGTGGCCGAGCAGCTGACTATGTACATTTCGCCCCCAGAGCTCTCCAACTTTGACCTTGCCTTTACCTGCACCACGAAGCACCCGTGAGCCAAGGACCAGCAAGAAAACCATAATGCAGAGCATAAACAATACAGAAAATCACATTATCCATAAAGTTGTTAACCAAGTATTTAGCATGCCATAACGGTCATCTAATCAGAGAGGTCAATCAATTATTCATAAGCCATTCATCTCAGTTTTAAATAAGCTATACACATCAAACAACAATGATAACATAACAATATTCATCATACAATACTCAGGGTTGATGCCCTTAGGCCGCACCCTCTGTTTAACCCACTGTCTACGACTCGCTTAGGCCGAGCTCAGGGATTATTTACCTAGCCTTAGCTACCAATGGCCGAGCCGCGTCCTGTGCACAAATATCAATTTTGATACTCTTAGGCCATTTAATTCATGCTCACATGGCATATCACAATCACACAACATATGAATTTAGAGACAGGGAATCTTACTCCCACACAATCACATAAGGGTGCAGTTTTCTTACCTTTAATTCTGAGTGCTTTGGTTAATAAAGAAGACCCTCGAGCACGACCTCGTTTTGAGCCCTAGCGTACACCTAGTCACAATCCATAAAATGGTACTTCGTTGAGTTTAAATTCCAATGGTCAATCCCGGGACCAAACTCGCGCTCTCGGGTCTAATTCCACCAAACGAAGTGGTGAAACCGACCCCCGAGCACCAAAGTAAAAACCCTAAAAAGTTCCCAAAAACCAAGTTCAGAAGGCTAAGTAGCACTACAATGCTATCTGGTGGATGCTACAGCGCTAGAGTTAGAGACTCAAGCCCTGTAGAAATGCAGCCTAGTGCTGTAGCGCTCCTAAACTAGCGCTACAACGCTAGCACCAGAAATGCAAATTTCTTGGTTTCTCTCCTCGCACTTTCTCGAGCCAAAGGTCCAAAAATCCACTCCAATCATCAATCAAACACAAAATTGAGTCCATGAATCACTATATCTCATGCAACACAACCTAATAACACCCAAAATCTAGCTGAGAACCTCACCAAACACAGAAATCGAAATTGAGCTTGAAGCTCAATAACACCAATTGAAAACTAGAAAACCCAGAACAATCAAGGGGAGAAATTATTACCTCAGCAGGATGAATCCAACCCTTGGTCAGTGTCCTTCCAAGCTTTAATTCTTCCAATTCCCAAGCTCAAATCCTTAAACTTCCATCCAAAATCCAAACTCAGAAATCAACCTCAACTAAACTCAGCAAACTCAAAAACCTTAAACCTTACCTCAACTTGGGAGCCAAATTCCAGCTGAACTCCTTCAATAACTCCAAGGATCACAACCCCAATGCCTAGCCTAGACTCTTCTGGAATTCCTAGCTTCAAAGTCCACAAAGGAGAGTGAGAGAAGGAAAAAGGCGAGGAGGAGAGAGTGAGTGAGCTGAGACCTTTTTCCTTTCTTTCTTTCCTTATATTATTCTATAATATTCTCTGTTTTGTCCTAATAAAACTGAGCATATCCTTAGTTTTAGGAAAGGACCACTTTTCCCCTCTAAATAAAACTAACCTTTAACTTAATCTAGGGGTATAATAGTCATTTGTTCCCAATTCCCACCAATTCCTCGAGTGATCCTAATATTTACCACTTAAATCCCGTCATCCAATTAATCATCAATTATCACCCAATGTCTAATAATCTCCAATATATTTTCTAAATTCCAAAAAATTACCCCCATGCTCATCTCGAGCCGGGTATAAATCCCCGCCGTGACTATTTTTCCAATATGCTCACTAGGATCGCCTCGTGCTGAATAATCCAAATACATCCACATAATAATATGGTCTAGCACTAATATCACATATATATTCACATTTATGCCCTCAACGGGCCAAAATTACAAATATGCCCTTACAAGCTAAACAGGGCCCACATGCATATTTAATACTCATAAACATGCATTTCACATAACCATGTAATCATAT
Source organism: Humulus lupulus (assembly GCF_963169125.1). Classification (NCBI taxonomy): domain Eukaryota; kingdom Viridiplantae; phylum Streptophyta; class Magnoliopsida; order Rosales; family Cannabaceae; genus Humulus; species Humulus lupulus. The sequence goes on along the minus strand of NC_084795.1, from coordinate 119,848,917 downwards.
AATCTCGCATATCATCTATTCATGCATTTAATCATTAAATCACACATGAACCAATTATGCCCTCTAGGCACGCTAGTCAAGGCCCTTAAGCCTTGTTAGTGATTTTGGGTCGTTACAGTTGGTAAACAACCAGTACGCTATGAACATGAAGTTTAGATGCTTGTGTCTGACAAAAAAAAAAAGATGATCCATTGATATATATATGGATGCAATGAAAGTTTCTGACAAAGAAAAATGGCTAAACGCCATGGACCTTGAAATGGGATCGATGTATTCCAATTCTGTCTAGACTCTTGAAGAACCACCTGAAAATGTTAAACCTATTAGTTGCAAATGGATATTCAAGAAGAAAAGAGGAGAATATGGGAAAGTAGAGACTTTCAAAGAAAGCCTAGTAGCAAAGGGCTACACACATATAGAAGGAATTGATTATGAAGAAACTTTTTCACCTATGGCCATGCTCAAATCTATCCGCATACTCTTATCCATAGCTGTATGCATGGATTATGAGATTTGGCAAATGGACATTAAATACATTTTCTGAATGGCTATCTTGACAGAACCATTTACATGTCTCAACTAGAAGTGTTTGAAGTTAAAGGTCAAGAGCAAAAAGTTTGCAAGCTTCTTAAGTCTATTTGGACTTAAACAAGCTTCGAGAGACATAGAAACATTATCAAAAGTAAAGAATTGGTTCGCTGAGCAATTCCAAATGAAAGATTGGGAGAAGCCAAATATGTTTTGGGAATTCAGATCTGTAGAGATCAAAAGAACAAAATCTTTGCACTGTCTCAGGCAACCTATATTGATAAAGTGATAGATTGCTTTCGCATGAAAAAATCCAAGAAGGGCACTATGCCTACCCAATCAGGAGTTAAATTTTCTAAAGAACAATATCCACAAACATCTCAAGAAGAGGAGGATATGAGATAGTATGCAATGTTATGCACTAGACCCGACATCTCTTATGCAGAAGGGATATTTAGCCGTTATCAATCCTATCGTGGATTGAGTCATTGGATAGTAGTAAAGAATATTATCAAGTATCTTAGGCATACTAGAGGTTACATGCTTGTGTATTTAGGTGGAGACCTGAACCCCACTGGATACAATGATTTTGATTTTCAATCAGACAAAGATAGTCGAAAGTCGACATTTGGATCAGTTTTCACACTTGGAGGAGGTGTTGTAGTTTGGAGAAGTATTAAACAATCCAGTATTGCAGACTCCACCATGGAAGCTGAATACATATCAGCCTTTGAAGCAGCTAAAGAGGTTGTGTGGCTCAAGAAATTCTATATTGATCTGGAAGTTATTCTAGGCATGGATCAACCACTTATTATGTACTGTGATAACAGTGGGGCGGTAGCTAATCAAAGGAACCCAAAAGTCACAAGAGGGGAAAGCACATTGAGAGGAAATATCACTTTATCTGAGAAATAGTCAACAGAGGAGATGTTGCTTTCTTGAAGATTGCCTCCGAAGATAATCTTCCAGATCCGCTCACAAAGACTTTATCCATTAAATCTTTTTAGGGTCATGTAAGATGCATGGTGTTAAGAGAAATGCCTCATTTGCTTTAGGGCAAGTGGAAGATTGTGCCCTAAAAGCAATTGCAGTAGACAATGGTTTTAATGAAATAAATAAATTAATTAAATTATTGTATATATGTAGCTTATGGACGATATTATTGCTAATAATATAAGTAAATATCAGAAAATTCCCAAGATCATCTATGTGGTCTCAATCTCATATTGGTATGAGAGGATCGAGACTGAGATAATGAACTTAAATAGTTTGCAGTATAATAAAGTTATGGAATCTTTAGCTTAATTACTGCTAGTACGATCCACTAGTATGATGAATACATGTGACCTAGATCCGGGTTACTAGTGTAGTAGGACACTTTAGTGGAAGTATATTTCATGCTGAGAGTATGTAGAACTGGAACAGATGTGATTTAATAATACTTGTTTAAATACTATTTCGTAGCATTATAAAGCACATCAACTGATGATCATATACAAACTGATCTTAACCCTGAAGTTACTATGAACTCTTATATATGTTACTTGATCCTTTAATTCATGCGTTACGGTTTGTCAGAATGATCAGGTTAAGAACAATTGTTTTGGGGACTTAATGATGTATATGGTTGGGGACATAGTTTAACAGATATGAAATCTATACCTTCTTATAGATTGAATGATGATTCCCTTTTGGGTTGGCTTTTGGAAATGATAAGGTTATTGACGTCAAATTCATAATCAGATTATGAATTAACCTTCACTAGTAATGTCAATGGTGCACTAGGAATCAAGATATAATTAAAAGGGCAAAACAGTAATTTTTGAATTATCAATAGATGATTAATTTGTATGTAATGATTATATCAATGGACAATTTGTGGTTACAATAAAGTACTTAGTAAATATATGTCTTTAATTCTCAAGAGTTCAGTCTCATATGTAGAGTGGAATAATCATGGGATTAATAAATATGATTATTGAATCAAAGAGTTATGGTTAATAATCTTTTATTTATTGGAGCTTGGAATTATTGGTCCATAGGTCCCCGGAATATTTATTCTTCGGGATAAATGTGCAATTATGTGATAATTGAAGTTTCATAATTTATTATTGCATTTGTGCAATTTCAAAATTGTGTAGAAATAAAAGAAATTGATTTTAATCAATTATTTTATTTAAGTGTGAATTAATAAATATGGATAGTCAAAATTGGTTTTGATTATTATATTCATTTAATTAATAAGAAGATGATGATGAAAATTAAAATTTTGAATTTTGAATTTTGAAATTTAAGTTGTTATCTTTTTCCTTAAAAAGATGATACCTTATTTGAATAACTAATTATTAATTAATTAAAAGTAAAAACAAATAAAAAATCAAAATCTAATTTTTCAGGGATAGGCATCACGCATAGGGCTTGGACTGCTCTATACGTGTGGCACATCTGATGTTAGCAGAAATTGATTTTTTTATTTTTATGTTTTAATTAATTAATTAAATATTTTAAAAGGGGTTTTAAAATAGAATGTTAGATTTTTGTCTATTATCATTATTATTATAAAAGGTGATTGATTTTTCTTCATTATGATTATTATTATTATGGTAATAATGTCTATATATTCTATTTGATAGAAAATAGAAACAACAAGTTTTATACAAAGAAGAAAAACTATCATCTTTTCAAGAAAAGAAAAACCTATTCTCTCTAGCCTATAATCAAAAGTCTCATGTGTTGAGAATACTTTTGATTCACAAAATTGATCCTTGTACTCTATGTGCCCACCCACATCTTGAGGTGTAGAGAACATCTTTGAAGATCTAGGTGTGACTACTCAAGCAAGGATAGGAAGATCGAAATACATACGAAAATATTCAAGGATTCTTGATAGGCTACAAGAGGTAAATAGTTTCGTATTATTTTTCATATTCATATTATATATTGATTAACATATTGGAAATTAAATGATCCTCATATAAAGATTGTTTATATGAAATTTTGTTATTGTATATTATTACTGCAATTTTCGCTGCGCACTAGGAACCGTTCCTTACAACTTTACCATATATATAATCATGTACTTCAAAATTTTATGACTATGAAGATGGATCCGTCGGAGGTCACCATAATAGATGACAAATCAAAATTAGACACACACATTTTACAAAATCTGCATCGCACTTTCCCTTTTTACATTAAAGGCTTAGCCCCAACCCCAACAAGAATTTAACCACAATGTGAAAAGAAAATGAAGAGCTCAAAAAAATAAAATAAAAATTCAGCAGTGACAAATGAGTTATATATGTGTACTTGGATTTATATGGAAGCAGTGTTGTTTATAAAGTGTCAGGGACATTTGACCATTTCATTTCCCACTAATTCTACGTATAAACCTAAAGCGGGGGGGGGTATTAGATTTAGTTATACCTTCTGTTAGCTTAAGTTGATTGGTTAGACCACATGGTTAGTTTGTTAGAATCCTAACTAACTTCAGCTCTTTCTTTATATTACTCCGTATTGTATTTTGGGTTGTATTGAGACATTTTGACCATTCAATAACAAAGTTTCTCTCTCTGATTGATTTCACTCATATGGTATCAGACGTTAACCATTCCAGAATTGCTTCCATGGCCAGACCTACAACTCGTTCACAAGATGGCATCCATCCCACTGAGAACTCTCAATCTGACCTGATCTCCGATCACCCTCCTGCTGCGATTCCTCCATCGACGGCTCCACGGAGATCTCATACTACAAGACCGCCCAATCGCCCCAATATTGGCTCTGAAATTCCCAATCCAATAGGCTCTCCTGGCGATCTTCCTTCTGGTGATTCCAATCCACCACAGACCCATCTTCGACGTCCACCGCCTTCAGTTGATCGACCCGCACATGAGGACTTATCCAGTCCCTTCTTTCTCAGCGCCGGAGATCACCCTGGGTTGGTTTTAGTTTCTTCTATTTTGACTGGAGCAAACTATCAATCATGGAAGCGAGCAATCACAATGGCCCTAGCTGCGAAAAACAAATCTGGTTTTATCGATGGTTCAATACCTCGCCCAGATACTGGTAATCCTCTTCTCAATTCTTGGATTCGTTGCAATAACATGGTGATGTCTTGATTATTACACTCTGTTTCCCCTGAAATATCTCAGAGCATAATGTTCTTTGATTTTGCTTATGATATGTGGCATGATCTTGCTGAAAGATTCAATGAGGGAAATGGACCCCGAATTTTTCAATTACAAAATCAGATCACAAGTCTACAACAAGGTGATCAAACTATCACCTCATATTTTACCAGACTAAAATCTTTATGGGATGAACTCAAAGAGTTCCAACCCAACACTACTTGCACTTGTGGTGCAATGAAAGCTCTTCTTGATTACTACAATCAAAACCAGGTCCTCCAGTTCTTGACGGGTCTGAATGAATCATATTCATCTGTACGAGCTCAGATTCTTCTCAATGAACCAATCCCGACCTTATCTAGAGTGTTTGCCATGATTGTTCAAGAAGAGCGCCAAAGAACTCTTGGTTCTTCTAATCTTTCTTCACTGGCTTCTTCCATTCGTCCTCCTCCTTTGAACACTTCATCCCGAGCAAAGAAGCCTCGACCCTCTTGCTCCAACTGTGGCAAACCAGGTCATTTGGTGGACAAATGCTTCTTCATTCACGGGTTTCCTCCTGGTTATGGAGACAAGAAGAAACAAGACGAAGGCAAAGCTGCTACTAATCAAGCTTCAACTAGCACTTTTCCTGATGAAACTCCAGGCACTCTTGTTCGTACTGATCTTTCCACTCAGTGCCAACATCTCATTTCTCTACTCAGCCGACAACTAACTCAAGCAGCCCCTAAGCCTGAACCTGTTGTTCCACCTGCTGCTTCAAACATGGCTGGTAATAAGATTTCTTCCCTTTCTTGGATAATTGACAGTGGTGCCACACACCACATCTGTTATAATGCATCCTATTTTTCTTTTTTTTTTTCTAACATTTCATTTCCAAAGCAAATTATTTTACCTAATGGCACCAAAATACCAGTTCATAAAATTGGTTCTGTCAAAATCAATTCATATATTATTTTACACAATGTCCTTTATGTCCCCGATTTCAAGATCAATTTATTTTCCATCAATGAATATCTCAATAACACCTCTAACTTGATCTTGTTTCAATCTGTAACATGTCTAATTCAGGATCCTTTGAAGAATGTGGTGATTGGGACAGCTGAAAAACAAGGGAAACTTTATGTTTTGCATCAAGAGATTTCTCCCATTGTTAATTCTAGTCAATCTCATTTTAATTTTCATCATAACAATGTAGATCATTGGCATAAACGCCTTGGTCACCCATCTATGTACATTTCTAATACATTCAATAAAAAGATTGACTCTTCTTTTCAACCTCATCACCATTGTTCTGTGTGTCACTTAGCAAAACAAAAGAAACTACCTTTTGTTTCTAACAACAATTTTAGTGAAGCAATTTTCGATTTGATCCATATAGATATATGGGGACCGTTTCACATAATTAGCATAGAAGGATATAAATATTTCCTCACAATAGTTGATGACAAATCACGGTTTACTTGGACATATATGCTCAAAACAAAATCTGAAGCACAAATTGTCCTACCTTCTTTTTTCAACATGATTTGCACTCAATTTTCAACTCCAATCAAAGCTGTCCGTTCAGACAATGCTGAGGAGTTGAACATGCAATCTTTTTTTGCCTCAAAAGGCATCATTCACTATCACTCTTGTGTGGAAAGACCACAACAGAATTCAGTGGTAGAAAGGAAACACCAGCACATTCTAAATGTTGCCAGGGCTCTCTGTTTCCAATCTCATATACCCCTAGTGTATTGGTCATATATTATTCAGACCAGTACATATTTAATCAACAGAATTCCTTCAGCTCTGTTAAAAGGCTTAACTTCATATGAAATACTTTATAAAAAACCTCCTGTCTATGATCATTTAAGATGTTTTGGGTGCTTAGCTTATGGCTCCACTCTAAATTCTCATAGACATAAATTTTCACCAAGAAGTCGAGCCTCTATTTTTATTGGATACCCTCCCGGTATGAAGGCCTACACTCTACTTGACCTTCAAACTAATCAAATTTATCATTCAAGAGATGTTATTTTTCATGAGACCATTTTTCCTTTTCTGTCTCAAACATCTCAGGAAGATATTGATCACTAATTCACTACTTCCATCCTTCCCATTAACATGAACTTACAAGCTGACAAACCAGCTGCAATCTCAGTTCACAAATCAGCTGAACTGGGCACATATATTTCCAAATCAGCTGACACATCTATTTTCAAACCAGCTGCCACTTCAGTTCACAAACCAGCAGCAATATCACCTTCCAAACAAGTTGTAACTTCAGTTTCCAAACCAGTTGCAACTTCAATTGACAAACCAGCTGAACTGGGCACATCTATTTCCAAACCAGCTGACTTATCTATTTCGAAACCAGCTGCAACTTCAGTTAACAAACCAGCAGCAATATCACATTCCAAACTAGCTGTAACTTCAGTTTCCAAACCAGCTGCACCCTCAGTTGACAAACCAGCTGAACTGGGTGCACCTATTTCCACACCAGCTGACATTTTTATTTCCAAACCAGCTGTCAGCCCTTCAAATTTTTACACTAAAACTGGGCGCATCTCCAAGAAACCATCCCACTTACATGACTACATTTGTCACACATCTTCCACCCAACACCCCATATCAAATTATCTTTCCTATAACAAATTAACCTCTCCTTTCCGAGCTGCCATACTAGCTGCATATTCAGAAATTGAACCAGAAACCTATACTGAAGCTTCCAAACTTTCCCATTGGCAACAAGCCATGGACACTGAACTTGATGCTTTAGAAAGGAACAAGACTTGGATTGTCACCTTTCTTCCACCTGGTCATAAGGTTATCGGGTGCAAATGGGTATACAGAATCAAATACAAGAACAATGGTGAAGTAGAACGCTATAAAGCACGCTTAGTAGCCAAAGGCTACAATCAAAAGCAAGGTGTCGACTACATTCAAACTTATGCACCTGTAGCAAAGTTCAATACTTTTAAAAATCCTACTTGCTCTTACTGCCATGAACAATTGGAACATTCACCAATTAGACATAAATAATGCCTTCTTACATGGAGATTTACATGAGGAAGTATACATGAGAGTACCTCCTGGTTACAAAGTTCCACCAAACTCAGTTTGCAAACTAACCAAGAGCATCTATGGTCTCAAACAGGCATCTAGACAATGGTATGACAAATTACGTTCTACACTTCTTCATGATGGTTTTCATCAATCCGCATCAGACCATTCTCTTTTCATAAAGAGAACAAGTTCTCTTTTTTTGGCTGTTCTTGTATATGTAGATGATATCATTGTTGCTAGCAACAATAACTCTGCCATTACTCTATTCAAACAAGCCTGAAACTCAAAATTCAAACTAAAAGACATTGGTTCCCTTCGTTTTTTTCTAGGCCTTGAAATCGGCAGAACCAAGAAAGGAATTTCAGTTTCTCAACGACCCTTTATACTTCAGCTACTAAAAGAAACTGGGTACCTAGGAGCAAAACCTGCTTCAACTCCCATGGAACCCAATACAAAACTTAGCAAAGATAAAGGAGATCTAATACAAGACCCTACTACTTACAGAAGCTTGATTGGGAAACTGATTTACCTTACAATAACAAGACCAGATATATCATATGCTGTTAATCACCTAAGTCAATTTTTGACTTGTCCTCGAGTACCTCACCTACAATCTACAGCGCATTCTACAATATCTTAAAAGTACTCCTGGTCAAGGTCTTTTTTTCCCATCAGATACGTCTCCCAACATTTTAGCATATGCTGAAACAAGTCTATCTACAACCAATGTTCAAGTATCTGTTTTTGCAGATGCTGATTGGGGAAGTTGCCAAGACACTAGACACTCCATTTCTGGGTATTGTATCTTCCTAGGCTCTTCTCTTGTCTCATGGAAATAAAAAAAACAGCAAATAGTCTCCCGTTCTTCAGCAGAGGCTGAATACCGTGCCATGGCAAATGCAACCTCTGTAGTCACTTGGGTCCTTGCTCTCTTAAAGGATTTTGGCATCTCTCACAATCATCCAGCTTACCTTTATTGCGACAACACAGCAGCAATTCACATTAGTGAGAATCCTGTCTATCACGAACACACCAAACATGTCGAAATAGACTGCCACTTCATCCGAGAGAAGGTTCAACAAGGATCCTTAAAACTCATCCATGTTTTGTCTCAAAACAACTTAGCTGACATATTTACTAAAGTTTTATTTCCTACCCCTTTTTCTACAATTGTATCCAAGATGGGTGTTTTTAACTTGTACACTCCATCTTGAGGGGGGCTATTAGATTTAGTTATACCTTCTGTTAGCTTAAGTTGATTGGTTAGACCACATGGTTAGTTTGTTAGAATCCTAACTAACTTCGGCTCTTTCTTTATATTACTTCGTATTGTATTTTGGGTTGTATTGAGACATTTTGACCATTCAATAACAAAGTTTCTCTCTCTGATTGATTTCACTCATAGGGGGGGGGGGGGCTCCCATTTTGGTTATATAAACTAATACATTCTCATTAGTTTTTTCCATGCCCATGTCAATGCTAATTTGGGCCTAACTACAAGAAGGCCTACCGAGTTTGTGTGGAATTATTTCTTTAAGTTTGGAAATTTAATTTTCAATTGCAAAGTTTGATTTACTTTACAAACATTTTTATTTACGTAAATTTCAATATTAACGAATAGAACAACTGTAGACTAAGTAATATATAAAAAGTAACAACTGTGGAGCGACTTAATCAATAAAATCTATTACCAAACCTCATACGAGTGGTTTTGGGATTTCAGTCCTAAGTTACTTATTACTTAACACACTTGTATTGATCTCTAATAAGATTTTGTTATATGTTCAACTAAATCGCAATAAAATAAGACATAACATATGGCAAATGACATTTCCAAAACACTCACGCAACTAAAGATTTACAACAAGTAGCAACAAGAATTAACAAAAGAAGACATCTTAAAAAAGCACCTACCCATGGTAGGCCACTGGAAGAATTTTACTACAAATACTCCCATGGATGGGCTTCAGTGTTCAAAATAAATATTTCTAGTGACACAATGAAAATAAGGAGTGTCAAAGGAAATGTATTTGCTTCAGTTAAGGGTTCAAGAGAAAAAAAATGGAAAAACCTAAGTAATCGCTAGAAAAAACCTAGGGCTTTGACCTGCACAGGGTGCTTTGCACTATTACTGGTGAAATTGGAGAAGTCAAATAACAATTGGGTGGTGAAATAATTTAACTCAGCTCATAATCATGACCTAAGATAGAGTTGCAATTCTTGAGATCTAATGGTGTTGTACCCGACTGTATGGGTTCCCAAGTCATGTCAATGAGACGATCGGGCATACGAATGTGTCACATATTGAATCACCTTGTCGCAGAAAGAGGGGGACATGAGTATGTCCCATTCCTAAAAAGGACCTGTACAACTGGATTGGACATCAAAGAGAGTTAGAGGAGGAAGAAACATATGTTGAGGGAGCACTGGGGAACTTGGAATGTCTCGGTGTACGCGATCCCATTTTTTATGAAACACACATGATCGATGCTGAGTATAGGCTCGCTGACTTGTTTTGGGCTGATGGAATCTCGTGTGATGACTACTGACGGTTTGGGGAGATCATTGCATTCGACACGACTTACAAGAAGAATGCATACAACAAACCCTTCCTCCTCTTTGTCGGCATGAACCACCATATAAGAATTGTTGTGTTTGTAGTTGCATTTCTTTACGATGAGAAGGAGGGCATATACATTTGGTTGTTGGATGAATTCCTTCAGTGCATGAATAACAGGTACCAAAGGTTGTTGTCACTAGCAGAGATAAAGCAATGGCGAATGCAATAAAGAAAGTGATGCCTCATGCTGTCCACCGTCTGTGTGCCTGGCACCTCCAAAAAAATGTAACCATTAATGCACCTCTCTTCCCTTCTCCATCTCTCTTACCCAATTTAACTTTATATGATAAAAATTAAAAAATAAATGGAACAAAATTCCCTTTCCCTTCCTCTCTTCTCACGCCTACTCTCTCTCTCTAACTTTCCCATTTCCTCTTTTCTTAAATTAATAAAAAGAATAACAATAATAACAGGATAATATAGAATAATGCATGGGGATTTACTATTGCATGCTCACCATGCAATCATACACATGCACACACACACACACACACACACACACATGCTAATGTGCATTTCTACTAACCATGCACCTTGGTTCACACAACCAAAAGTCAAGAACTCACAAAATAAAGCAATTAACAAATTTTAATTCACATAATTTCTACCAAACAATTCAAACAATAAAAGTGAATTCCTAACACTTAACAATTAATAACAAAAAAAAGCACACAAAATAATAAAATAAAATAAAATAAAAATTGGTGTGCTACTATTTACCCTCTTTAAAAGGAATTTCGTCCCGAAATTATTTCTTACCAAATAACTTAGGGTATCTTTCTCTCATGTCTTCCTCCAGCTCTCATGTTGCTTTTCTTTCCATAATATTCTTCCACAAGACCTTAACTAATGGAATCCTTTTGGATCTCAGTTCCTTGACTCCCCCTTCGATGATACGCTCAGGTTGTTCATCATAACTTAGGTCCTACTTCAGCTGTAACGATTCGTAACTCATAACATGAGAGGGATTCAACAAGTACTTACACAACATCAGGATATGAAAGACGTTATGTGTTTCAGCTAGTGCTGGGGGTAGTGCTAAACGATACGCAACTTGCCGAACTCTGTCCAATATCTCAAATGGACCTATAAATCTCGAGCTTAGTATCTCTTTCTTCCCAAAACACATAATACCCTTTATTGGCGAGATTCTCAAGAACACAAACTTGCCAATTGAAAACTCGATGTCCCTTCTCTTAAGGTCTGCATAGCTCATCTACCTACTTTGAGCAGTATGCATCCTTTTGCAAATTTTCTCAATCGTTTCACTGGCTTCCCTAACAGCCTTGGGGCATAAAATTTGCTTCTCCCAAACCTCATCCCAGTGGAAGGGAGATCTACACTTGTGCTCATAAAGCATCTCATAGGCAGTCATTCCAATTGTGAACTTATAGCTATTGTTGTAGGAGAACTCCATAAGGGGTAGGTATTGTCTCCAAGACTCCAAAAAATCCAAAGCACAACATCACAACATATCTTCTAAAATCTGATTAGTCTTTTTCAGACTGCCCATTGGCTTGGGGGTGAAAAGCGGTACTGAACTTCAACATTGTACCCATTTCTTTCTGTAATACCTTCCAAAAGTTCGATGTGAACATTGAACCTATGTCAGAGATAATCGACTTTGGCACCCTGTGAAGTCTCACTATCTCACTAACATACAATTCTGCATACTAGTTTGCCCAGTAGATGGTACTGTCACCCAAGCAGAATCATGTTGTCTTGTGGTCTCAGATAATCCTACCACAAAATCAATCGCAATTTCTTCCCACTTCCATTCTGGAACGTAAAGTGGTTGAAGTAGCTCTGCTTATCTTTGGTGTTCTGCTTTTACTTCTGACATGTCAAACATCTAACAACAAACTCAGTAACATCTTTCTTCATTCCAGGCCAGTAATACAATGCTTTGAGGTCTTGGTACATCTTAGTTGATCCTGGATGTAAGGAATATGGTGTTGTATGTGCCTCTTTCATAATACTTGCCTAAATCTCATCATTGTTAGGTACACAGATCCTATCCTTATATCGTAACAATCCTTAGTTAGACATAGCAAAGTCACCGCTGCCACTAACTCAATACCAGCTTTAATAATTTTTTTCTGCAGAGGTGTCTCTATTGTGCTTAGAGCTGAGATACTTCCATGCCCTCGCCTACTTAATGCGTCGGCCACCACATTGGCTTTGCTTGGGTGGTATAGAATTTTGTAATCATAGTCCTTTTCTAATTCTGACAACCTCTGTTGTCTCATATTCAACTCTTTCAGGGTGAAGAAGTACTTCAGACTCTTATGATCAACGCATATCTCACACTTTTCTCCATAAATGTGGTGTCTTCATATTTTTAGTGTGAACACAACTGCTGCTAGTTCAAGATCATGGGTGGGGTATCTCTGTTCACAGTCCTTGAGCAGTCTCGAGGAATAGGCTACCACTTTCCCATTCTGCATTAACACACACCCCAACCTTTTCTTGGATGCATCACAATACACCATGAACTTCCCTCTCTCGGAGGGAACACAAAGGATCGGTGCAGAGATCAACTTATCTTTCATAGTCTGAAAGCTTTCTTCAAACTTCTCAGTCCATGTGAAATTTTGGTGTTTTTGAGTTAGGTTGGTCAAGGGTGTGACAATATTATAGAAACCCTTGACAAACTTGCGATAGTAGCCTGCTAACCCTATGAAGCTTCGAACCTCAGAGGCATTCTTGGGTTGGGGCCAGTCTGTAATGGCCTCGATCTTTTATGGGTCCACTACTATTCCATTCTTAGACACTATTTGCCCAAGAAAGGTCACTTATTCCAACTAAAACTCACACTTAGAGAACTTAGTCTATTGAGCGTCAACCTCAAGTGCTCCTCATGCTCTTACTTAGTCTTTGAGTATAAAAGGATATCTTCTATAAACACCACTACAAATTTATACAAATAGTCCTTAAACACTTTGTTCATCATGTCCATGAATGTTGCTAGGCCATTAGTGATTCCAAAAGAAATCACTAAGAACTCATAGTGTCCGTAGCGGGTTTTGAATGCTGTTTTAGGAATATCTCCCTTCTCACCTTTAGCTGATGGTACCCGGATCACAGATTAATCTTTGAGAACACTACTACCACTTGTAGTTGGTCAAAGAGGTCATCTATCCTAGGCAAAGGATATTTTTCCTTAATCGTGACCTTATTGAGTTCTCGGTAATCGATGCACATTCTCATACTTCTAACTTTCTTCTTCACAAACAGAACTGGTGCTCCCCTTGGCGAATGACTAGGTTGTATGAACCCCTTGTCCAACAATTCCTGTAGCTGGGTTTTGAGTTCTTTCAACTCTATAGGTACCATTTGATAGGGTGTCTTGGATATTGGTGTTGCTTCTGGTGCAAGTTTGATCACAAATTCGATTTCTTTGTCTAGGGGTAAACCTAGTAAGTCTTTGGAAAAAACCTCCGGCAACTCACAAACGACGTGAATATTCTCTAGTTTCAGCTCAGTCTCCTTAGAAATATGCACAAAATTTTCCAAAAACATTGTACACCTATTCAGCATCATGTTCCAAGCTTCTAATACATATATGATAGGTATGTGAAATCCCGTCACTTCTCCCTTAAAAGAAAAAAGTTCCCATTCCTCAGGTCTAAACTCTACTGTCTTTCTCCGACAGTCTATCATTGCTCCATATTTTTCTAAAAAGTCCATGCCAAGTATAACATCATAGTCTGGTATGTCTAACTCCATGAGGTCTGCTGGGCAGTCTCTTCCTTCAACTACTGTGGTAGCTGACTGTAACCACCTAGTTGACGACATAATGTCTCCTGATGGTAACATGCTACTAAAACTATGTTCAAACAATTTACAAGGAAAACCTAGTTTCTTAATTACATTTATAGAAACACAAGAATGAGTCACTCGAGAATCAATGAGGACTCTACATATCATACCAGAAATATGAAGTTGAGTTCTGATGATGGTGTTACTGTTGGCTACTTCCTTTTGAGTCAAAGCAAAGACTCTTTTTGGTACTAGATTGCCATTGTTTCCTTACCTGCTTCTGCTCTCCACTGTGGGTAATTCTTTTTCCTAATCACACTTGTAACACTTGTTGGTGCCTGCTTGATAATCACATAGATGTTGACGCAAGATTTTGGGGTAGGTAGGGTACCCAACCTTGTGGCTTTTGTGGTTTCCGTGGTTATGACCATTATTGTGACTGTTATGGTTGTTGTGGTGGTTACGGTTATTATGATTGTTATCATTTGAGGTCGGGGTTCTAGGCTATTGTCATTGCCACTTCTTTGTCCCTCATGGGCCTTTCTCTTATTGCCCTCATGGAAACCCTTGTTTCTGTCGGCCACCCTTCTTGCGATAATATCCTTCCATATGCGTTCCTCTAAGTATTATGCATCAAGAGTGTTATCCAAAATCTTAGCGTAACTAACCACCTCAGAATTGGTCATCTTGGCATCTCTAGCAATCATGGACTTAAGTCCTCTCATAGACCTTTGGACTTGCATGGCCTCAGTTGGTATTATCTCAGGTACAAATCTCGCCAACCTATCAAATTTCTGAGCATAATCGATGATAGAAATTCTTCCCTGAACCAAGGTCAGAAACTCATCCACCCTGATTTCCAGTACAACTACACTGTAATACTTTTTGCTAAACACCTGTACAAAATCTACCCAGGTCGTAGTATATAAGTAGCGGGTCTACTTCACCACATCCCACCAAATCCTTGCATCCATCATAAGTAAGTGAGCTACACATGAAACCCTCTGATGGTCATTCAGCTCCATGTGATCAAAGATAGCCTATACTGACTTCAGCCAATCTTCCACCACACACCAAACACCCATTACCATAACATATCATTATAATAGAATTTCAAAAGAGTTATTGTAAGTGAAAAAAATTTCAGGCGGCAACTTAAAATAAAGTACCGCCAAATGACTTAACTTTTTTCAATCCATGTACCCATTTCCCCTATACCCATTTCCTCAATCATTCTTCGGTCTTTCTCTTCCTAGTCTCTCGGTCCCTACAATCTTCAATCGTTCTTCAGTCTTTCCGTTCCTGGTCCGTTCCTGGTCTATCTCTCTCGTTTTCCCGCAGACCTATCTCTCTCGGTCTCTCGGTGTTTCCCGTAGGTTTCTCTTGCAGGTCAGCCCTCTTGCATGTCTTCCCGTATCTTATTTTGTTTTTGTTATTGTAGTGTGGGTTTTGTGTAGATTGTTGCTTTGTTTTATCGAACATTTGTTTCTAATCTGCATTTCTTCTGGCATTTCTAATCTGCATTTCTTCAGTCTTGCGGGTCCTGTAGCTTGCTCTTGCAGGTCAGCCCTCTCTTTGTACCAAGTTCTCCTTTACTCTATCAATGGAGGAGCCTCTTCTATTGGCATTTCTAATTAGTTAGAATAATCTAATGTCTACTCTTTTAGAATTTAAAAGTGACTTGTTTAGAAACAATTATTTTTGTTTTGCGTATTGCCTTGAATGATGGTTTAATGCCATTTTGATTAGTTTGACAAAGATAATGTGAAATATTTTAATCATGCAGCTGATGGATGATTTTTAAATATATATCGACAAACAATTTGCGTAGTGTGCAGTATTCATTTCATTCATCTCTAGGGTTTATGTCTCTTACTTTGTTGTATTAAAATTAGTTTCTTTTGATGCTGAACTTTGTTTTTGTGCAGCATCCTAGTTTATCCTGAGTTAGAAACTAGAAACTCCATTCAGTTGCCATCTTATTGCCCAATGCAGGTATATATATTCTCCAGCACTAGCTCAACCAATTAATGTTGCTATGCTGTGAATGTTACTTATAAGATCTTTCTAAGAATTTACATTTTGAAATATAGTAATTTTTTGCTTATGTGCTACATATCTCTTTTGGTACTAGTAGCTTATTTGAGTCTAATTATAGCTCTGGTCCTTTGAACAACAGAGATCGAAATTCTGTGGTGGCACAAAATTAAAATATTTAGAAGGTTCGATAACATGCCATGATTATTAGGAAATAAAAATTCAAGAAAGTACACATGTATTAGGGGTCGGGGCTATTCCTCGTTCAATCCTCGTCATTCTAAAAGGTGATCTTGTTGATGTTGTTAAAGCAGGAGGTACCACATTCTTGTGATTTCAGATTTTCAGTTTTCTTGAATTTACTTCCTATTATCACTGATTTCTCGTGTCCTTTTGGGGAATTTCATCTTAGATTACTTCTATTTTCATTGTTTGAAACATCACTATGAATTATTCGGACACTTTTTCTTGCTTTACAGTTATTTGTTCATACAAATTAAAGTATAACTTATTCAGCAGATATCGTAGAACCTCCTTAGCTCTCTTAATATCTTCCTGAACTTTAATTCATATCATAAATGATCTTTCAACTTTCTTTTACTATGTTTGATCCAGATTTTAGAAAATGACAATAATGTGGATGGAAATCACGCCACCTTTCCTTCCCAAATATTGGAAGATTTCTAACTGCTAGACCAAGAACAGTATAATAGTTAATTAATGAGTTTAGGGACTTGTGATAATACAATTTAAACTTCAAGAGAAATTTAATTTTAGAAGTAATTTGTGTCTACCAGTTTGATATATAAGAGTATGAAATTCTGTTTATTCAAATCCAAGGTAGAACTTTTTATTAGCTGGATATAGAGCAGTCCAAATTTATAGTACCAATTTCTACAATAAATCAATAAAAATTTATTAGACATGCTGTATAATTTGATGTTCTCAAAAGTATGTTTGACATTGTAAGTGTTTCCCTATATTGAATCTATCAACTAATTATATTTATATTGTAGGTGAAGTTTCTCAAATATGCTTGATATTTTCCTATTTAATTCTGCATCAGATTTTGCTTTATTATTTATCCTTTTTAATTCTATTGTGTTCATAATGGTGGTAATGATATGTTGCTTTACAGATGACGTTATAGTCACTGGGGTCTTAACTGCAAGGTGGTCGCCTGACTTAAAAGATGTTCGCTGCGGCCTTGATCCTGTGTTGATTGCTAATCATGTGAGGTAAATGTAACATCTCTGTTTGAAAGAAGAAACATTTTTCATTGTTGAGATGGTTGTTGTTCCATTGGAGTCATACATGGTACTAAAGAGAGGTAGTGCTTTTAATTTCATAAACTTTGCTTAGCCTTGGTGAACCTTGATCCCATCTTTCTTATGATGCATGGGATTTCACTTATGCAGCTAGTTGATGTTTCGAAGGGATAGAAAATGATTTGGTGGTAACTCTTTTAAGGGATGCTAAAGTAGTATCAGATAGATTGAAATAACTACCGATATTGAAAAGAGGCTCAAAACTTGTTACAAACTTACAAATATATTTCTATATTAAAATAATGCGAATAGGTTTTTGGAAAAAACCATAAAGTAGAAAACAATTTTGTATTTCAACTTATCTAAGTATCAAAATTGGTTAGAAATTTTTCTCTTTCTTTCTTTCTTTTTTTTGGAGTGAAGCTTTGGTTACTATATGCACTTGACATACTTTTTATACACATATTTAGGAGAACAAATGAGCTAAAATTGGATATTACTATTCCTCATGATGTCATTATGAAATTCAATCAATTTTGGAACTAGTTTAAGGATACCCCTTTGAAAGGTAAGGCATCGTTGATTAATATATATCATTTTATAAATAAGTGTTCTTCTATCAATTCTTCAACATCAATCAATTAGAGATCTTCATTAAAAAAGAAAATATTGGAAACTAGGCCCCCTTATATGTAAGACTGTTATGACTTCAATTTTTTTTAATGAAAATTATTCAGGGAGAAATGCAATATTACAAGGTGTTTGTCCACAAATTTTTGGACTCTTCACTGTAAAGCTTGTAGGTACATAGCTTTCTCATATAAATTCATGATTTGTTTATCTTAAGTTAAAGATTTTGAATGACTGTTAAACATTCACTACCAGCACCTTCTCTTTTTTCAACTTAGTTGCATTAACACTTATTGGAGGTGTGCAACATGTTGATGCTTCTGGAACCAAGGTACGAGGAGAGTCTCATTTACTTTTGGTTGGAGACCCAGGTACCTTTTCGATTTTCATTGCATACTTATAGGGTTCATTACTTAAATAAAATTCTATCAATTCAAGACTACTGCATTTATGCTATGCTTCAGTTGAAGAAGCTTTCTTCTCTTCAAAATTCTGATAGGAAATTAACAATCACTTAAATCTAGAAAAATAAGAATACCATTGTATTTTTTCTAACTGATTCATGATATTTTATGAGTGTCTAAAGCCTGTAACCTATATGAATTTTCCTGTACAATACAATTAGGGTTATTACAAACAAGTTATCCATAGTATTGTATTGAGTTGTCCTTTAATGCAAATAATAGGTAGGGTAACTAATGTAAATAGTCTAAGGGTGGGAAAATATAAATTTTAGAGAGAAATTTTTAGAGCAAGAAAGTATAGAAGAAAGCTCCAGGACTGGACTTAAATAGTTCAAAACTTCAATAATTTATTTTCTCAATAGAAGACATTTCTTTGTTGGTTGGATCCATGGACAAATCCAATATTTGCCAAACCATGTTAAATATTGGTATTGATGCTTTTGATATGTTCTTGTGCTCTTGATGTGTTTGTTGGGTGTTATTCAAAAGGTTATTAGTATAAGAGGTATTTTCTCCCTTATAACAATTGAGATATGGATTGCACGCCATTTTATAACTTGTCTTTTCGGGTAACACATGCATTAGCTACATTAATTATAACTACAGAAAATTAGAATTACTGAAATTTTCCTTGAAAAATAGAAAACTGCCCAACCATTATTAATTTTTCCAATAAAAATAGTTTTTCAAAGCTGAAAATTCTTCTCTAGTCCTTGTTAATTTATTCTTGTTTGGCTTGAGTAATGCAGCTCAGTTTAATTGTTTGTTGCTTTACCCTTCCCTTGGGGTTTCTGGTCCTTTTATTTTGCTCATTATATAGGTGGGAGTTATCTTATTATTTCAATATACCCATATATATATATTTATATTACTATCATTGGTGAACAACTGCTAATGAGTTCAGATTCTTTTTTTGAATCTGTATGTAATCATTAAAGCATTATACGGAAAAAGTTACATGTATATGTATATATGTAGTAAAAAAAATTTAAGGCTTTTCTCAGGTACCGGGAAATCTCAGTTCTTGAAATTTGCTGCAAAGTTAAGTAACAGATCTGTTGTCACTATTGGCTTAGGAAGCACTAGTGCTGGACTCACTGTCACTGCAGTCAAGGATGGAGGTATGTTTCTCATTTCTCCATCCTAAACTTGTATCCATGGAGTAAGGAATCTGACAGAAGTTGTGATTAGTTTGCGTTAACTTTTTGCATGGTTTGCCACCACCTTGCACATCCTAGTCTTGTTCCCCGTCTCATTGTCTCTGCTCTTACTTTTCTCTCTGTATCTCCCTTTTTGCTCACACTTCAAGTTAGTAACTCTCTCAATGACTGAGAACATCTTTGTTATGATAACCAAATCTTTCATCATAAAACTCCAATTCTTGCTTCCATGGGGCTAAATAATCTGATCAGATGGTTGTGATATGAAAGTAGTGATTTTCTGTCTTCATCTTTTGCTAAATTTGGGTTCTTGTAAGCTTGTACCCTATGTTCACAATTAATATTTTAGAAAGCATGTTAAAATAAAGGTGGTTTGGTCTATCTTTGATAGAATGTTTTTGTATTTTCGTGACAAATTGTTTTAGTTCCTTGGCTTCAAATTGAACCTGTACTACATCTTTGTTCTTTATATGTTTTTGGAATTCTCCTTGTAACAATCAGCTATTATATCATATTTAAATATTGTACGACATTAAGGGTAATATTTCAATTAAATAATTTTACTATATTTGTGCTATATGCAGGAGAATGGATGTTGGAAGCTGGGGCCCTAGTTTTAGCAGATGGAGGACTTTGCTGCATAGATGAATTTGATAGGTATTTGAGATGCCCCTCAAGTTTCTAATGAAACTACTCTTCTAGCTTGCAATTATCTAAACCTAGCATACATGATGTGCATCATGATATTATTCCTACTTGTATATACTAGATTTCTTTTCTCAATCTCTTCATCTTTTTTCTTGTTAGAATTGCTTGTAGTATCATTGATATGATATTCTATTTCTTATTAAAGAGATAAAAGAATTAAGGAAAAATTGAAGAGGAATGGACATACAACTCAAAAAATACAATTAACATTCTCTAGAAACATTCCAATATAATATGCATGAATATATTTTCTGATTTTATGTCAATACATAGAGAAGCCATTTGTTCACATGGTTTCTAAAGCATAGACATTAAGAAATCCTAACTTATTTTTTTTAATCTTTTCATGGAATCTATTACGATGTTTCTGCTTGTTAATAAAATATTGTATGAATTAAATCAATAATTATATCATCATTGAATTTTTAATTCCGCTTGCTTAATGTGTTTTTTTCCTTTTTTGTAATTAAACCTGTTTTAGTATTTTTACTAGTTACAGAACAGGAAATTGCTTGGATTGTATCATCCTCAGTCAATCTAAATGATATTTTCAAAACCATTACACAAAAGAGAATATATCATTTGATGATTTTATTTTAATCTTTTCATAAGTTTCATCTGTTTTTTTGTTCGTGTGAAAATATCAAGTTTAATATCACTTTCTTTAACAGCATGAGAGAACATGATAGAGCAACCATACATGAAGCAATGGAACAGCAAACTATAAGTGTTGCCAAGGTAACATTCTTTGATGATCTACGAGTACTGGTGTTCTTGGAAAATTTGTTTTGAAGTTGATAATTAATTGTACTTTAACTGAAACTGCAGCCTATGATAGTGTTTTAGCTTGGTTACAATCATAACAGAAGTTTATGAAAGTCTCATTTGTGGGAGTGGAGGGGAAGTAAAATAAGGCTTCTAATTGTGTTCTCCCCTGATTTGATCTCTGATACTGTCTCCTATTGTTCCCTAGCCCTCTCTAATATGCAGGGTTGACAGTTCAGTGTTTTGAACATTTGCATGATGGGTTATTTTGGTTTGCCGAGATAGAAGGTTCCTGTAATTTATTATCAAATTACTAATTTTTATGTTTTCTCATTTGCATAAGTTGTATCTTTACGTGCTCTTAACAACCCAGTTCATAAATTACATTTCATCATTATTATTAATTGCTGACGTAGTGCTTGAAGTTGTGCTTTCATTATTTTCTTGTTGAATTTCATGTGATTCTCTTACCATGTTCGTGTCAGCTCATTCTAATACTTGTCCCAATACTTTCCTTTAATTCTCCCTTTATTTTCAGGCTGGTCTTGTGACAACTCTAAGTACAAGGACCATTGTTTTTGGTGCAACAAATCCAAAGGGACATTATGATCCTGATCAATGTATTATTTTGATTATGTATATGTATTTACTAATTTTTTTAAATTACTAAATATGACTTTTCCCCCATTGTAGATAACCTTGGTAATTTCTAATGTAATATTTTCAATGAATATAATTTTATGTTGTGTCAGTCTTTTGTTAGTTATGTTCAAATCTCTTTCTACTGATGATATCTTTATGTCTTTTTTGTTAGCTCTATCTGTCAATACTGCACTCTCTGGTCCCTTATTGAGTAGATTTGATATAGCCCTTGTCCTTCTAGATACAAAAAATCCTGAATGGGATGAGGTTGTGTCATCTCACATTCTTTTTGAGGTATTCCACTCATTAATACCACCCTGTTGTTTTCTGTAAAGCCATTTCATGACTCTACATTGTGATTTTTGTGTGATTACTTTTACAGGGAGAACCTGAAAAAGATGCGAATGCCGAGGACTTGTCAAAAATCTGGCCCTTTCCTTTGATTTGGAGGTAAAATGACATACAATGAACATTGCTTTATGTACTTTCATTTCTTAGAGGTACAAGATTAACATTTGAAGGAATTTATTTCTCTGTCATGCTCGCTTAGGTATTTTAAATATTCCTCGTAAACAAGAAAGCTTGTGAAATAGGGAAATAAATTTTGACTAATGAAACTTTGAGTTTCTGATCCATAGAAGAAAGATTCTTCAAGACCAAATAATGTTCTAACTAAAGTTTCAGACTCTTTATACTAATTTATATGCAAGGTTCATTGAATGAGATTCTCCTTGAAGACCCAAAATCTGGAACTACAGACAACACTAATGAGGATGCCTTGACAAAATTGTTTGTTAACCCAAAATCTGGTCGTTTAATAGGACAAGGAAGAGGCGTAACAAGCTGTTGTTAATATGTGTAATAGCAAGATCTCCAAGTTAGAAGAAGAGCAACATAATATGAAGCTCAAAATGACTGAAATGATGAATCTACTTAAAGAACACTTGGTGGTATTTCTATCTTGCACTTATAAATCTTAGTTTTCTTTTCTTCCAATAAAACTTATCTTGGTTTTATATTTAGGTTGGTGGTAAAGTGACACCAAGCGAAGGACAGTCTCGCAATGTACCGCAGTCAAATAATATTCAGTCTCCTAAGGTAAATTATAAAAGTTGTTATTGTTTTAAATTTTCATTTTAGAAGAACAATTACAGAAACTAATATATTGTCTTTAAAATAATTTTGGTAGAGTATTGCACTAGAAAAAAGACATAACTTTACATAAGGGAAGAATGCTTGCTACTTGCTTGACTGGGCAGATGCAATTGTTGCTGAAGGTCGTTGGGATTCTAGTGATTCAAATATAACTGTACATGGAAAGCCTCTTGGACCAGACTTTATGCGAGTATGGGTTGATGTTGCTATTGTACCAAAGTCTTACTTATTTCATCCTAATCATGCAATGCTTACAATGCAAGAAGTAGTTGGTTCCACAGTTGCATGGCCTTCTAAAAAAGTTATTCCAAGAGGTACATTTTCATACTCAAAAAATAACTAATGTCTTATAATTTAGTGTTTGGTTTCTTTGTTTACGTTGGTGTAGTTGTGAATCTATTATTTTGTATGTGGTGTCCTTTCTTGGATATAATTTCCATAGCATTTTTCTAGAAGTAATTTGTGATGCTAGATAATAACAATAAAATATTTCTTTGTTTATTTTGCAGATATGACAAGCGAAGTATAAAAGGATACTTAAGACTCCTTGAAAGTAGTAACTTTGTTTATTTCTTTGTGTTGAAAGTAGTAACTTTTAGACTCCTTGAATACTTAAAGAATATTTTGTTGTTGATGACAGTGTTGAATGTTTTAAACTAAATTGTGGATTGTTAATTCAATGTAGAATGTTCTTACTTTTTGTTATTTGAAAATCAAGTTCATTTGATGATGCTAGTATATATTAGAAAGCTAATTTTAATTATATAAAAAAAATTAAAATATAATAGAGTAAATTAGTGTAATATAAACAAAATATATAATGAGAATTTAAATATATCTAAATATAACAATAATACGAAAATTGAGTTATAATATATATTACAATAACACTTTTTATGCAAAGAATTATGTTATGCAAACTTCATTATATAACACAAAAAAAGTGTTATTCTAAAGTGTAGTATAACACAAAAAAAGTGTTATAGTATCGACTATAAATAACATAATTCAACACTTGTCTATATATTAAAATAACACAGAAATTGTGTTATCGTTGATAGTACAATAACACATCTGTAAAACACTGATAAAGTGTTATGTAAAGTACCCTGACCTACGATAACATAGTCGGTCTTAACACATCAGAAAGTGTTATCGTAGGTTTTGATAACACATTTTCGGTGTTATTAAAAGAATTTTTTCTTGTAGTGCACCACCATAGGGTCGACTTTCCCTTCGAAGATAGGTGGGACTTGTTTCCTAAATTTTGTATAGACAGGCACAAAACTGTAGGCCATTTGTAATGGTGCATGTTATGGTACTGGAGGCTCAGGCTGTGCCAACGGTACTTGGGGTGCTTGGGGTACTTGTCGGGCTTGGGCCAACTCTTCGTCCCTCTGCCTTAACTGTTCTCTCAACCTTGCTACTTCTGCAGCTAAATCCACGGAGTAGGGTTTGCAGAGGCACTTGTTCCTCTTCCTCGGCTTCTTCCCCTTCCACCCCTTGTGCTTCTTCCTCTTGTCGACATGATGAAATTCTAAGGAACCAAAAGAAATCATAGGAGAAGATAATCACATATTGTTTTGATTACATAAGGGCTAATCGTAAAGGTTACCATGCATACTTATATTCATACAACATCTAAAGTTTGCAAGGAGAGAGAAAAATAGATAGAACTTATAAATATCCATAGTTACTCAAAAGTACCCCATAATCAAAACATCCAAAATAACCAAAATAACCATAATAATCAAAAAGTTTTCAAGGGTCTTTGTGAAAGTCTCATGTATTTAAATGGAAATATTTTGTGGATTTTTTAAAAAGACTCTAGTCCTCTACTATGGACTCATCCCCTGAATTGTAGTCAAAGATATCCTCTGAAATGTGGAAGTACTCAGGAGCGGTCGCTAAAGTCTTTCTCCTATCATCCACCTATAGGATGGCAAATAGTAGCTCGCGGAGCACCATCTCACCTTCTTTGTCATGAATAGTCTCCAACCTTTCCTCCAACTCACCTATGCCAGGAATATCTCCATTTGTTGGAAGTCGAAGTACTCCATGAACTCGTAGACAATGTACTTGAAGGTGGCAAACTCAAAATCCTCCTCAAAGGTGCCATGCGATACTGTGACCCACCAAAGGAGGGCCCCAAGATGTTATTCCAGTACTTCTCTCAGCACCCAATGCTGTTATATGGGCCACTGAAGTGCCTTTCTTTTGTTGATAATCCCTGAGATCAATTCATAGACCATTTGTATCTTCTTGAGTACTGTAATTCGCCAGTCTCCATCACTAATGTGCTTCTACCTTAGTTATTTCTTGTATTTCCTTAAGTAGCTGTTTCTTGGTGGTTCTAATAATGGGAGGCATCTTTTCTATACTGCAGGTACAAAATAGCTATTTAAAATAAGGAAAGCAAATAACAATTAAAGCAAATACTTATGACACAATGAGGTGAGATTTTCCAGTCTTTAGCATGTATGTGGAGGATCCTTGGAAACATGAACGACTGTCTCTAATACCATTTGTAAGAACGCCCTAACTATTTAGTTTGTAAAAACGTCACTCAACTCACATTTATTAGAAAAATACCATTTCAGAGAAGAGGTTTAGTGGGGCCTTGTTAAACAAGCAATTTTGGGCCCAATGTTTAAAATAATTATGTAGTCTTTGAAAATAAAATAAAATAACAAGTCCCACAGATGTAAATTAAACATAAACCATAGCACATAAATTCATAAACTTTCTTGGCGCTCATCTAGATCGTTAATCGCTCATGGGACACCCCATGTCATACATGCCTAGACATCAGAACTTCCCACATCACTGCGCGTGCCAAGGAGAAACCCTATTGCCTATCTGTAAAGGGGAAGGTAATGGGGTGAGCTAAAAGCCCAGTAAGGAAGTACAAACAAAAATACAAATTCAAGAAAACACAAGGAAAACTACATACATATCGTAAACTCATGGCATATCATTTCATAACCATACCATATTCAATTCATAATCATATGATTATCATAAGACTTCATAATCATACATCATGTGACTATGGCACCCCTATTTTCCATGTCACATCGTGAGGTAACTAGTAAAAGCATAAACTGATAAGACCTGTTCTATGAGGTAAACAGGAAATATAGTCCTCAAATAACCTCGGTGCATCCACCCTATGAGTTACGTCATATCCTTAGTAACTCATTTGTTGTGTTGCGTTCAACATGCTAATAACCTACTGCTTTTCATACAACATACAAGCAAACATACAACAATTAATAACATAACATAGTAACTCATACTTTTCATAACACTTTAGCTTACCATAGCTCATACTTTCCATAACACAATAGCTCTTACAACATATTAGTTTATACATTTCATAACATATTTCATAGAAAATTCAAACTAACTTCCTTACCTCAAGTCCAAGCAAAAATAAAGTACATGGTACTTCACAACGAGCCTAGAATCAGAGTCAAACGTTTGTCTCAATATCATGTAAGATTACACATGCCCAACAAACATACCCCACGTGTGCACCCATGCACATGTGGCACAGGTTGCACCATATTATAAATATTCAATAATTTAACATAAAATCATAAAAATAATGATCTTAAGTCTACTATTAAATTCTAAATGTTTGCAAAACAAAAATCACGCACTTAATCAAATGACATATATTTGGACGTAAAACGTAGTTTGCTTGCACAATGCGTACGTGGGACAGTTCTTAAAACGTACTTTGAAGTTGGTAACATTTATTCCTTTATTTTCTTATCAATTCCACAAAAATTTGGCAAGCATAAAATAAATAGACAACTAATTACTACTACTTTATTCCTTTAAATCATACATTTGCTATCCATAAATTTATTTTACTAAAATATTTATTTGGCTCACGAATCTCAATTATTATTTAATAGCAATGAAAATGTGACAAAATTTTGTAGTTACTTATAAAATAATTAATTTGGCATGATTAAATAATTTCACAAAAGTCATCTTTTATCTAGATAATAAAAGTTGTACATTTATGCCATAAATATATAAAAGTTGGACAAGTCTAACTACATTCCCATTTATTAAATAAATTCTTTGTTCTCCCTTTTAAAATTAGTTTTACTTAATTATTTTGTAGATAAAAACTTCATAAATACAAATGAGAAAAATACATATTTAAAGTATGGAAAAATCACATTTATCATATATAAATATTAAGGCATAAATTTCTAAGACATATATTTGATATCTTTTAATTTAAAGAGATTTTCCATGAATTTAAATAAAATGAGCAAGCATGTCATCACATTAATTTTTAAGCCATGAGTTTTCAAAACATAATTTTACTATCCCTTAAAAAACAATTTTAGATAATACTAAACAAAATTTCAGGAAGCAATATATATTCGTAACTCACAATTGTTCTATTAAACCAATTTAACAAATTAGTCTAGTATGCTTTTATACCTTCATGGATTTAGCAAAATCATTAGCATGCAACACAAAAATTAAACTAGTCTAAACCATATAACACACCCAATGTCGAATTTCTATATAGCATAACACATAAAAGATTACAAATTTAACATGCTCATAATCAATAGTTTAAAACAAAGAATAAAGAAACAAAAACACAATTTCCATAATTTAATTAAAAAGCTAATCATGTTTCTAATCAAGATCCCATAACCATACATTTATTCATCATACCAATATTAAAAAAAAAAAGCACTAGAACATATATCCATCAAAACTACAATGATCAATGCATCATCATACATCTTAAACATGCTTTCTCAAATCAACAAACAATAATCCAAAGCCATAAGCAAGAATATGACAACATCAAAACAATAAATAATAATAGTCCAAATGTAACGCCCTGGATAGCCAAGACCGTTACACTGTGTGTTTGTAAAGTGCCAGACTTGCTAATCAAGTCTTTTGATTAAAATCGTGATACTGGAACTATAAAAGAACTAGGGTTTAAAATGGTTTGGTCTCAAAAGCCACTTTTACATTAAGAAACGTTATATGTTTACACGAAATCCCAAAAATACAAGTTTAAAGATCGTTTACAAAAGTTACAAGGTTCAAGTACAATAACCAGCCCTACTAAGGCATAACAAACAGTTAGGTAATCCCTGTCCTGACCCACTCCTCGACCATGGTGATCGAACAGCTGGCTATGTACATTCCACCTCGGAGCTCTCCATCTCAGGCTTGGTCCAATCTGCCTTTGCCTTTATCTGCACCATGTAGCACCCGTGAGCCAAGGCCCAGCAAGAAAACATAACAATAGAGCACAAGCAATCAACAGACAAACCCATATCTCACATTGCATCACAAGTTCTCAAACATATAATCATTCGGTATAGTCAAGTATCCAACATGTTAAACAAATCAATTCATATCATATATCACTGCACAAATGATAACTAGGGCTAGCGCTCTCAGGCTACTCCCTCCATTATCCCACTGACTTCGGCCCGCTTAAACCGAGCTCAGTGAATGTTAAGCTGTCCTTGGCTTCCAGTGGCCAAGCCGCGCCCTGTGCGCTAATATAATGTACGGCATTCTTAGGCCGCTTTTACATGTCCCATGGCGTGATACCATCATTGACACGATACAAGAATCGGGAGCACTTAGTCCCATCATAATCATATAATCGGGTGCAGTTTTCTTACCTTTCAGTTCACTAGCTTTGATCCCTCGACTCCTTGAGCACGATCCCCCTCGAGCCCTAGCGCTCACCTAAACACAATCATGGGCCAAAGTCATTATCGATCCTTAAGTTCAAAACCTAGCCTCGGGGCTAATCCCGAGCCCCCGGGAAGTCCTAGTTCCACCAAACAAGGTGGTGGAATCAAACCCCAAACCCTAGGTCAAAAGCCCTTGGAAACAACCATAAAATCCCCTTCAGAAGGCAGGGTTGCGCTACAGCGCTCATGGGAGGGTGCTACAGCGCTACAAACAGAAGCCAAAATCCCTTCAGCATCATGGCCTAGCGGTACAGTGCCCAAAGGCTAGCGCTGTAGCGCTAGTCACAGACAAACTAACACCAACTTTTCTCTTCTACGATTTTCTCGAACCAACTCCAACCAAAACTCTTCCAAATCTTCCCCAACCTCAAAAACAACCTTATGATCATACTCCACTCATCCCAAGCACCCCAAATATCTAGAACTCAAGCACATGCATCCACAAACTCATAATTCACCATAGCCACTCCTAAACACTTAAACCCAGCAGAAACCAATTGAACAACAAAGTTAGAGTTTAGACTTTATACCTTTGATAGGATTTCGACCACAAGCTGTCTCTAGACCTCCTTGGCTTGATTTTCCTTAACCTTTGCCCTGAATTTCCCCAAAGTTCCCCATCAAACTCAACTTATACACCATAGTTCAGAAACCAAACCAGCAACTGAAGAGATTACATAACCTTACCTCAAGTGATGGCCTAACCTTGCTAAACCCTTGTCAAATCCTCAATCTTAGCTTAGTAACCTTGTGGCTTAATTGAACTAGCTCTCCTCTGAATTTTGCTTCAAGAAGAATGGAGAAAAGTGGTAAGAGAACCATAAACGGACTCAAGGAGAACCACTCTGTTTTCCTTCCTTTCTTTTCCTTTTCTTTTTCTTTCTTTTCAGACTTTTGTAATATTCTACAAATCCCACTAACATAAAGCCTCAGTAATACCCATCTTTAAAAGCCAAATGACCTTAATGCCCTCCCTATTAACTCTAAACCCTTTAATCCACTTAGGGCATTTTAGTCATTTTACCCAATTCCCGCTAACTTCTCGAGTGTCTCTAATATTTCCCGCTTCATTCTCGATACCTAATTAACCACCAATAATGTTCCTCAATGTCAAAATAGACTCCAGTATATTCGCTAAATTCCCATTTATACCCCTAAGCTCACCCCGAGCCGGGTATAAATCCCCGCCATGACTTTTCCGCTACTTTGCTCACTAGGATCGTCTCGAGTCACAGATCACAGATATATCCACATAATAATGTGGTCTCAACAATTATCACATATATCAATACAATTATGCCCATAATGGCCAAAATTACGATTATGCCCTTCTAACCTAGCCAGGGCCTACATGCTTACTAATACACATAGTCATGCATCTCAAATATTCAAATAGTCATATAAGATGCTTTAAATCATAATCATGCATCTTAATCATTAAAACCACACATAATTCCCAATGTTCCCTCCAGGCACACTAATCAAGGCCCTTAAGCCTTATTAGTGAATTTGGGTCGTTACACCAAAGCCATAAACAAGAACATGACAACATCAAAACAATAAGCAATAGTCCAAAGCCATAAATAAGAATATGACAACATCAAACAACAAAAGGGCTAGGATTCTCCATCTCCTCCTTCGTAGTGAATCAAAACAGAAAACTATGATCAATCCTCCTGGACACCTAGGGATTTTCGAAAACCACATCAAAGAGAAAAGAGAAAACTCTTAGAATTAAGAAAAAGAGAAGCCATACACTAAAGGATTTAAGGCACCAACACTAGAACACATACCTAGTGATTTTGAAACCCTATTCCCTTTCTCCTTCTAATTTTTCTTCCCTTTCTCCTTCTTCCTCTAAGGTTTGACATCCACCATTTTGAGAGCTTACAAGTTCTAATCTCTTCAATATATTAACCCTAGTGGCCGCCTGTAACGTCCTAAAAATGCTAATAAGGTTTGGTGCTTTGATTAGTGTGCTGAGAGGGCATACTTGGATATATGTGTGACTATGCGGCATGCATGATTTATATGATATTATGAATATATTTATATGCATGTTTATGAGTATTAAATATGCATGTGGGTTCGTTCTTGTTTATAAGGGCATTTTGGCCCGTTAAGGGCATAAATGTGATTATATGTGTTAAATTGTTGGGACCACATTATTATGTGGATATATTCGCAATATACGGCTCGAGGTGATCCTAGTGAATAGATTAGCGGAATAGTCATAGTGGGGTTTAATACCCGACTCGGGGTGAGCCTAGGGGTATTGTGGGAAACTTAACATATATTTAGGATTTATCGAGTAATGAGTAAGTATTTGGTGATTAGTTGGACATGTCGGGAATAATTGGAAATTTGTAGGATGACTTGATGAATAATCAGTAAATGGGGAAAATGACCATTTTTCCCTTATGGGCAATAAAAGGATTGGTTATCACTAAGGGCATTTTGGTCTTTATGTTGAGGATACAGTAAGATAAACTTCAAGACCAACCCAAAACAAATTAGAAGCATCTCTCAGCACACCCTCTCTCTTACTCTCACGTTCTCTCTCTCTCCCTTTGGAGTGCTTTGTGGCTAAAGAGAAACCTGAGAATTGAGCTGGAAATGTGGGGAAACTAAGCTAGGAAAAGTCAATGAATTGCTGAGGAGTAAAGCTATTAATTGGGTTAAGACTTTAGATTCTAATTGTTAAATTTCTTGTTGGGCTTTGAGCATGTTTAGGGACAAATGAGAGAGTGTTTGAATTTAGGATTTAAGGAAGTTTGAATTGGGGTTTTAGGCTATATGTGCTATTTATGAGGTGATATTGGGAATTCTGGACCAAGTTTTTGCTTGGCTGTGTATTTAGGGTTGAATTATAAGGGTGTGAGTTGGGGAAAACTGTAGAGAAACCTAATGGTTTTTGGGTTCACGGGGTTGCACCGTCACCTAGTTCATGGGCATCGCGGCTGGCGTGCCCCAAAAGGCCCTAAGGGGCTTGTTGACTCGAGGGCGTGTCGCAACCTGTCTCCCGTAGGACAAGAGGCTGTCGCCTCTAACTTGTTGTGCACCACTACCCTTAGGGCCAGGTTGCGGCCCGCCTAGGAAGCTATAGCCAAGTTTGGTTTTTAGGCTCGGGGAGTTAAACCTAAGCGCTCAGGACGAATTCTATTACCAGGTTTAGCAGAATTCGAGGTCCCGAAGGCTAGAATTTTATTCCAAAACATTTAATTGTATTAGATTTTGATAGTTATCCATTGTCTCTTGTGACTAGGGTTATCGTTAAGGCTCAAGATTATTGATCATGATCGAAACTGCTTCACATCCTCCGCTCAAGACTCGAGGTAAGAAAACTTCACCCTAGTTGTGAATGGGACTGAGATCCCCTGTAAATGAACATATGTGTTCTGCAACTTGTATATCTGTTATGTGTGATGTGAAAGTACGACGTAAGGAAGTCGGGGCTGATGTTGAGCGTACTGAACACAGTTCGGCCTAAGCTAGTCGGAATCAGCTAAATAACTAGAGGTCTTAGCCTAAGAGCGCCGACACCTAAATATTTGTATTGATATTGAATTATATGTTTGGAATAATCTGTTTACTGCTGCCTAACTTATTGCTTGTTCTCTGATGTTTGTTGAACTGGTTGATCTAAAGTTTATTATGTACAATCTGTTGTTATCTATGCTTGTTGAATTTAGTTTTCTGGCTAATCCTTGGGTCACGGGTGTTACATGGTACAGGTAAAGGCAAATGGGAAGCTGGACCAGCCATGAGTTGGAGAGCTTTGGTGGCGGTGTGTACATTGGCAGCTGCTCGACCGCCACGACCGAGGGATTTATAGGGACTAGAGCCAAAAATTATATTTTGCCATTTAGGCTGGCTACTGTTGTATTTATTTTGAGGGTTGTAACCACCATGTAAACATAACTTTTGAGATCCCATGTATTAAACTTTTATTCTAATGAAAGTCAACCATTTTATGATCAAAATCTTTTAATCCTAACCTATCAGTTGACTTTAGAAACACATTTATGTTCAGACGACTTGAATAACAAGTCTTGCACTATCTTAAACACACAGTGTAACGGTCTTGGTTATCCATGGCATTACAACTTGGTATCAGAGTCATCTAGGTGTAAGGGTTCCTGAAGATTGGCTGGGCATGTACACTCGCCTGTAAAGACAAGCTCGACTAAGGGTTCGGTAACCATATATGTGATTATATGTTTGAATGATTGAATGAAATATAAATGCTTTATTTTCACGTTTATTAGGGAGCATGAGATATGCTGATAGGGCTTGACCCTTGATTGTTATGTGAATATGATATGTTGTGCTTATTATCATTGTTACTATATGTGAACAATTTTGTTAATGCCTGTTTGCATTATGATTGTGTTTTATGGTTTGGATATTGGCGTCAGAACGTGGAGTGAATATAAAGTTGTTATTATTGTTTGACCAGCAGATAAACATGGATAGTTATGAGTTCAAGGCGATCAATTCGATTAGCCGACATCGGGGTCAGGGCTAGAGATGATGAGCAGGGCCAGAACCATCCACCAGTCCCTGAGAACTGGCAACGGTTGCTTGCTGATATGCAAGCTAGACTTCAGAGTCAGGAAGAAGAGATTCGCCTTTTGAGGCATCAGGCTCTGTCATGGAGTGCTGCACCTAACTTGCCACCTATTGTGGCACCAGTTGTACAGCCGCCTGATATTGGGAATAGGTGGGAGCCAATTTATGAAAGATTTAGGAGACATCATCCTCCAATCTTTGAGGGTGGACCAGATCCACTTAAGGTTGAACAATGGATGAGCATGATCACCTCCATCCTGGACTTTATGAGGGTGGAAGGTAATGACAGGGTGGCCTGTGCGACCTATATGGTGGGAGGTGGCATCCCAGACTCGAGACGTTTCTACTCTAAGTTTGAATGAGTTCAGAGATATGTTCAACCAGAAATATTACAATGTTGTCATCAGGGTAGAAAAGGTGACTGAGTTCATTGCGTTAGTACAGGGCAGCATGACAGTTACTGAGTATGCCCTGGAGTTCGACAGGCTAGCGAAATTTGCACCTGATCTAGTGCATACAGATGCAGCTAAGCAGAACAAGTTTGTTCGAGGGCTTAATGCTATGATAGCCTGAGATGTGAGGATCACATCAATACCTAGGGAGACAACTTATGCCACGGAAGTTGAGAAGGTCCTCACCGCTGAGGAGGCAGAGAACATAGTTTGGAGGGAGAACACAGCAAGACGGGATGTTCGTAAGCCAATACCTCCATTTACAAGGTTTGGTAGGGGCAGAGGCCCCAGTGATTAGAAGAGGAATACCCCTGACACCTCGACCACTGCTGATCTTGATAGGAGGGGCTAGGGTGCCCAGGGTGGGTGCCAGGTAGGCGGTGATACATGGAGGAGCTATCCGGAGTGTACCAGATGCAGGAAGCGCCATCTGGGATAATGACAGGCCCAGGCCTGTTATTTGTGTGGGGTGGTTGGACACCTCAAGAGAGATTGCTCGACGTTGAAGAAAGAGGAACCAGGGAAGGCAGACAACTTGACTCCAGCTCGAGTGTTTGCCTTGACACAGGCAGAGGCTGAGGCTAGTCCCTCAATAGTGACAGGTCGGCTTTCTAGCGCTGGCTCTTCATATACTGTATTGATTGACTCTAGTGCTACACATTCATTTGTTTCCAGTAAAGTGATTGATAGATTGTGTAGACCTAATGAGTATTATACTGCGGGGTTTGGGACTATACTACCTATATGGGAGCTGGTAGTTTCTAGAAGATGGATTAGAGCACTACCAGTGATGGTGGACAGTAGGGAACTATCAGTAGATTTGATTGAGTTGGGTATGGATGATTTTGATATGATTTTGGGGATGGATTGGATAGTCAGATACTGAGCCCCTATAGATTGCAGGAAGAAAATGGTGACTTTTTAGCGAAAGGGTGAGGATCCCTTTGTTTTTGTGGGTACTATGCATGAACCTCACGTTCCTATGATATCATCGTTGAGGGCTAGGGACCTATTACAAGGAGGTTGTATAGGTTTCCTAGCCAGTGTGGGGGATACCACTAGAGTTATGCCGGTGGGGCCAGGAGAGACGAGACTGGTACGCGAGTTTTTGGATGTGTTTCCTGAGGATTTACCGGTACTGTCGCTGTACAGGGAGATTCAGTTCATCATTGAGTTAGCATCGGGTACAGAGCCAATGTCGAGGGCACCATATGGGATGGCTTCAGCAGAGCTAAAATAGTTGAAGATACAGTTATATGAATTATTGGATTTGGGATTCATCACACCTAGCTTCTCACAATGGGGTGCTCCGGTTTTATTTGTGAAGAAGAGGGATGGGACTCTAAGAATGTGTATAGACTATAGGGAGTTGAACAAGTTAACTATCAAGAACAAGTACCCCTTACCGAGGATAGATGACATGATCGATCAGCTACAAGGTAAGACAGTATTCTCGAAGATTGATCTTCGATCTGGTTATCACCAGTTAAGGATCAAGGATGAGGATATCCCGAAGACGACCTTCCACATGAGGTACGGACATTATGACATTTTGGTCATGTCGTTTGGATTGAATAATGACCCAATAGAGTTTATGGATCTGATGAACGGGGTGTTCAAGGACTTCTTATATTAGTTTGTGATTGTTTTCATCGACGACATCCTGGTTTACTCTCATTCAAAGGCAGAGGATGAGCAACATCTTTGACTGGTATTGTAGAGGTTGAGGAAGCATCGGTTACATGCTAAATTTAAGAAGTGTGAGCTCTGTTTTCCGAAAGTGACATTCCTTGGACACATTGTTAGTTGAGATGGAATTAAGGTGGATCCGGCCAAGGTAGAAGCAGTTAGGGATTGGCCGAGGCCAAGGAATGCCTTAAAGGTTAAGAGTTTCCTTGGATTAGTGGGATATTACAAAAGGTTTGTGGAAGGGTTTTCAAAGATTGCCACACCATTGACTAAGTTGACACAGAAGAGTCTGAAGTTCACATGGTCACACAAATCTGATGGTAGTTTCAAGGAGTTGAAGTGACGATTGATTACTGCTCTAGTGCTGAGTCTTCTGTCGGATGGGGACAAGCATGAACTGTACTCAATGCATTGAGACTGGGATTGGGATGTGTGTTGATGCAGAATGAGAAGGTTATGGCCTACACATCATGACAGCAGAAGGAATATGAGCAGCGGTACCCTACCCATGATTTGGAACTAGTAGCGGTGGTATTTGCATTGAAAATATGACAACATTATTTGTAAGGAGAGAGGTGCGAGATATGCACCAATCATAAGAGTTTAAAGTATTTCTTCACCCATAAGGACCTAAACATGAGACAGAGGCATTGGCTAGAATTGGTAAAGGATTATGACTGTGAAATCCTTTACCACCTAGGAAAAATCAATGTAGTGGCAGATGCTTTGAGCCGGAGGGGTTCAGGACAGTTGTTTAGCTTGAAGTAGATATCAAAAGAATTAGTAGAGGAGATGACTAAGGTGTGAATAGAATTGGTTGTGGGCCAGTTGGCCAATATTACTTTGCATTCTATCATCTTAGAGAGGATACGAGAGGGTCAGATGGGTGATGCACAGTTGTAGGGGGTTAGAGGAAATGTCCTAGTTGGAGTGGCTAGGGATTATTCCATCTCAGAGATGGATTTACTGAGGTATAAGGAACATATCTGTGTTCCAATGCATATGGGTATTAGACGAGAGATTCTTGATGAATCTCATACTACTCCATACTCACTCCATTCATGCACCACCAAGATGTACCGGGATCTACATACTTTGTATTGGTGGCTTGGGATGAAGAAGGATGTGATTGAGTACGTAGCTAAGTGCTTAATATGTCAATAGGTAAAGGGTGATCACCGCCATCAGCAGGGTTGTTACAGCCTTTGGGTATTCCTAAGTGGAAGTGGGAAGATATTACCATGGATTTTGTAGGAGGTTTGCCCAGGACGGTGGGGCAACATGACTCGGTGTGGGTAATAGTAGATGGGTACACAAGTCAGCTCACTTTCTACCAGTAAGAATGACTTATACTATGGATCAATATGCAGAGTTGTATGTGAGGGAGATTGTACGACTACATGGAGTCCCTGAGTCTATAGTATCGAACCGAGATCCCATATTTACCTAAAAGTTTTGTGGTGGATTGCAGAAGGCTATGGGAACTCAGTTGAAGTTCAGTACAACCTATCATCCTCAGACAGAGAGACAGTCTAAGAGGACAATTCAAATATTGGAGGACATGCTTAGAACATGTGTGCTAGACTTCGAGGGGTCTTGGAGTTAGTACTTTCCTTTGATTGAGTTCCTATACAACAATAGTTATTAATCAACGATTGGAGTAGCTCCATATGACATGTTATATGGAAGAAAGTGTAGAATGCCCATTCATTGGGATGATATGGGGGAGAGGAAGCATTTGGGACTGGAGATGGTTCAGAAGACTAATGAATCTATTGAGAAGAACTGAGCTTGAATGCTCGCCTCGTAGAGTAGACAAAAAAGCTACGCTGATCCCAAGCGTAGGGACGTGGAGTTCCAGGTCGAGGACCACGTATTTTTGTGAGTTTCGTTGTTGTGTGGGGTAAAGAGGTTTGGGAAAAAGGGCAAGCCAAGCCCAAGATTCATAGGACCTTTCTAGATCCTAGATAGGATCGGGCAGGTAGCCTACAGATTGGATTTTCCACCGTCATTACCAGGGGTTCACGACGTATTCCACATATCAATGCTTTGGAAGTACGTCTCAGATACGACCCATGTATTAGGATATGAGCATCTGGAACTACAGATCGATTTGTCGTATGAAGAGCGACCAGTTCAGATCCTAGACAGAAAGGACAAGGTTCTGAGGAACAAAACGATTCCTATAGTCAAAGTATTATGGAGGAATAGCAAGGTCAAGGAAGTATCCTAGGAGCTAGAGTCGACTACGCGGGATCAGTATCTTGAGTTATTCAGGTAAATTTCGAGGACGAAATTCTCAGTAGGAGGAGATAGTTGTAACGTCCCAAAAATGCTAATAAGGTTTAGTGCTTTAAATAGCATGTCGGGAGGGCATATGTGGATATATGTGTGATTAATTGATTAAAATGTGTGACTATATGGCATGCATGATTTATATGATAACATGAATATATTTATATGCATGTTTATGAGTATTAAATATGCATGTGGGCCCGTTCTTGTTTATAAGGGAATATTTGTAATTTTGGCCCGTTAAGGGCATAAATGTGATTATATATGTTAAATGGTTGGGACCACATTGTTATGTGGATATATTCGTAGTATATGGCCCGAGGCAATCCTAGTGAGCGAATTAGCGGAATAGTCACAACGGAGTTTAATACCTGGCTCAGGGTGAGCCTAGGGGTATTTTGGGAAACTTAACATATATTTGAGATTTATTGAGTAACGAGTAAGTATTTGGTGGTTAGTTGGCCATGTCGGGATTAAATGAGAATTTGTAGGATGACTCGAGGAATTAGCGCGAAACGGGGCAAATGACCATTTTGCCGTTATGGGCAATAAAAGGGTTGGGTTATCACTAAGGATGTTTTGGTCTTTATGTTGAGGATACTGTAGGATAAACTTGAAGACCAAGCCAGAACAAATTAGAAGCATATCTCAGCACACCCTCTCTCTTACTCTCACGTTCTCTCTCTCTCTCTTTGGAGTGCTTTGAGGTTGAAGGATGTTCTTGAAGAGAAACCTGGGAATTGAGGTGGAAATATGGGGAAACTAAGCTAGGAACAGTCAAGGAATAGCTGAGGAGTCTAGCTATTAACTGAGGTAAGGCTTTAGAATCTAATTGTTGAATTTCTTGTTGGGCTTTGAGCATGTTTAGGGACACTTGAGGGAGTGTCTGAATTTAGGATTTAAGGAAGTTTGAATTTGTGTTTAAAGCTATATGTGCTGTTCATGAGATGATATTGGGAACTATGTACCTAGTTTTGGCTTGGTTGTGTATTTAGGGTTGACTTCTAAGGCTGTGAATTGGGGAAAAATGCAATGATACCCAGGGATTTCTAGGTTCACGGGGGCATATCACGACCCAGTTCATGGGCACCGCGACCCACATGCCCCATAAGGCCGTGGGGGCTTGCTGAATCGTGGGCGCAACACGCCCCTAGAGGGCAAGTCACGGCCCGCCTCCCCCTGGGACTAGAGGCTAGCGCTTCTGACTTGGGGCGCGCGGTGACCCTTAGGGCCAAGTCGCGGGCCTGCCTATGTAGCCATAGCCAAGTTTGGTTTTTAGGCTCATGGACTTAAACCTAAGCGCTCGGGATGAATTCTACTATCTGGTTTAGTAGAATTCGAAGTCCAAAATATTTAATTGGATTAGATTTTGATAGTTATCCATTGTCGCTTGTGAATAGTGTTACCATTAAGGCTCATGATTAAGGATCATGCTCGGGAACGCTTCACATCCTCCACTCAGAAGTCGAGGTAAGAAAACTGCACCCTAGTTGTGAATGGGACTCATATTTCCTATAAATGAACATATGTGTTATGCAACTTGTATATCTGTTATGTGTGATGTGAAAGTACGACCTAAGGAAGCCGAGGTTGATGTTTAGCGTACTGAACGCAGTTCAGCCTAAGCGAGCCAGAATCAGCTAAATAACCAGAGGGCTCGACCTAAGAGCACCGACACCTGAATATTTGTATTGAGATTGAATTATATATTTGGAAGAATTCATTTACTACTGCCTAACTTATTTCTTGTACTTTGATGTTGGTTGAACTGGTTGATCTCAAGTTTATTATGTACACTCTGTTGTTATCTATGCTTATTGAATTTAGTTTTCTTGCTGGGCCTTGGTTCACGGGTGCTACGCTGTGCAGGTAAAGGCAAAGGGGAAGCTAGACCAGCCATGAGTTTGAGAGCTTTGGGGGCAGTGTGTACATTGGCAGCTACTCGACCGCAAAGACCGAGAGATTTACAGGGACTAGAGCCAAAATTGTATTTTTCCAGTTAGGCTGGCTACTTTTGTATTTATTTTGAGGGTTGTAGCTACCATGTAAACATTACTTTTGGGATCTCATGTATCAAACTTTTATTCTAATGAAAATCAACAATTTTACGATAAAAATCTTTTAACCCTAACTTGTCAGTTGACTTTAGAAACATATTTATGTTCAACCGACTTGAATAACAAGTCTTTCACTATCTTAAACACATAGTGTAACTAGAGTTGTCTTCCTATACTCCCACATGCCTCTCTTCCCTTCTCCCTCTCTCTTACCCTATTTAACTTTATTTGATTAAAATTAAAAAATAAATGGAACAAAATTTCCTCTCCTTTCCTCTCTTCTCACACATACTCTCTCACTCTAGCTTTCCTATTTCCTCTTTTCTTAAATTAAAAAGAATAACAATAATAAAAGGATAATCTAGAATAATGCATGGGGATTTACTATTGCATGCTCACCATGAAATCATGCACATGCACACAGACAAGTGCTAAGGTACATTTCTACTAACCATGTACCTTGGTGCACACAACCAAAACTCAAGAACTCACAAAATAAAACAATTAACAACTATTAATTCACATAATTTCTACCAAACAATTTAAACAATAAAAGTAAATTTCTAACACATAAAAATTTATAATAAAATAAAGAACACAAATTAATACAGAATGAAATGTCCCGCATGGAAGAGAAATTGAATTATTGTGTGTGCATCATAGTGAAGAAGCTCAACCGAGTGACTTGGGACTCGGGGAGGACCCATCACAACATCCTCAAAGAGTAATTAGAGATCCATCAATTGTGAGAGCCAAGGGGAGGGAA
Source organism: Humulus lupulus (assembly GCF_963169125.1). NCBI lineage: Eukaryota > Viridiplantae > Streptophyta > Magnoliopsida > Rosales > Cannabaceae > Humulus > Humulus lupulus. The sequence continues at coordinate 119,808,404 of NC_084795.1, read as the reverse complement.
CGAAACAAATCAAAATGTAAAGAGAAGGGCTTGGACAATGCGACCCCAAGGAATAATAGGTGACGCAACAACTTGCAAAGTTGTATTAGCGAAAAATCAAACAACGGACACAAAAAATCCAAGATATTCCAATTGTCCAACGTACGAACCCGAACCATGGGATCACCTCTTGAAGACTCAAAGGAGTGAAGTGAGAGGAGACAGTGGGAAAAGCGAGCAATGGTATAGTAATCCATGGCCAACTACGTCAAAACTGCTACCCCTTTTTTTTTTTAAGACTGTTACATCATATAGTTAGGCGACAAGTTTAAAGTTATAGTTCTATGTTACATATCAATGTAAAAATTTTGTGCATTAATATTATGTAAGTGGTTTGTATTATGTACTATTTCTAAATGTAATGTTAGTATATTTTCGCGCATGTGATTTTAGTACGTGACATAATAATATGTTTATTTTACAATTTACCAAGATCTTCCAAATGCTGTAGGTATATATTAGGCAGTTTTGTCAATGAATACTTCAATAAGTGTTTATAGACAATGTCCAAAGTATATAACACAATAATCAAAGTTATTTTTGTTGCATTGACTAACAAACTTTTCATTATTTTATCTACTGTCACTAAACAATAAGCAAAGCTATTTCATATGAGCATAAATTAATTACAAATAATATTGAAAAGGGATTGTTTAGCACAAATATATATGTAGGTCTATATATTGTCATGAATGCGTGATCTTAGGTATATTATTATAAGCAATCCATTGGTGACTTGTCCGAGGTTGGGTAGGCTGTCTTACACATTGTCAAGTACATTTGGTATCTTTCAGCCAGTGATCTTACACATGGCACAGGTTGCACTGACTATATTATTTATTTTCTCCTGTAGATAGTTTTCGTATCTACTCACTACTTCTGCCTTAAGCTCCCCCACCCACTATTAGAAAATTGACGTGAGGCAACAGTTTAAAACTATTGTAAGAACGTTGATACATCAATTCTAATACTGTCGTGTCATCCAGTGTAGTGCCATGGACTAGCATGTGACAACAGTTAAAATAAAAATGTCGTCCCCTATGTTACAAGAGACAATAGTTACTATGCAAGTATCGTCCATTGTAGTACATGAGACGATAGTTTATGGACAAATGTCATCCCCTGTGGTACATGAGACAACATGTTTTAGACAAACTTCATACTATATATGATACATGAAACAAGATAATATTGTACTGATAACGAATTAAATTGATTGAAATTGATACAAATTAATTAAATTTAAATGGATATAAATTAATAAAATAAAATTGCTAGTTTTTATTAATGAAAACAAATTAGTTTACAAAATGAGGAAATTAATAAAATAAGAGTAGAGATAAAAACATTGCCACAAATAGATATTTAAGGTTCAAGCATCTAGTAGATAATGAAATATTGAAATAAGTCTAATGGAAAGAACAGTAAACGATATAACAAATTATAGTACTTCGGCCCTACGAATTGGTAACGACCTACGTCCACTTAAGCTATTATTGATATTGATTCTCAGAGGAGTGATCAAAGAACTAGGGTTCTTCGAGTTTCACAAGCCTTAGAGGGGTGAATAATACAATCGAAAGGTAATAGCTATAATTCTCTTGTAAAGCATAAACTCAAATCAGCCAAAAGTCCCTTCCTTGAGCTATTTCTCTCTATTTATAGGCTCAAGGAGAATTACATGAATTTGTTACAGATATTCTTTCCTAATTAATCGGATAATCAGGAATCATGTGAGATAATCTCGGATATGATTACAATTGCACAAGATCATCTCAAAATATACGGAGTATACGACCAAGCCGGTCGTATATAAAATCCAAATGTTATGTCAGGGGAATCTCCCTGGTTGATGGTCGAACAGAACCCTCTGCCAGGTGTCAACCACGTATTAAAAATGTTTGCCACGTCATCCACGCCTGCTCTTTGGATAACAAAACCTTTGAAACTTGAAGATTTAAAATTATATCATAACAATGAGTTATTGAACCAAATCATAATTTACTCCAATATTACATATTGCTATGATAAACACAAATATTTAACAAAGAACAAGAAAAATATACACATTATCCATGAATGCAGACTGTCTTCTCAATGGAAATATAGAACTAATACATGACCTGATTCAACATTTTTTACGAAGTGCGTGTATTAAAAAGTACATTAAAAGTTAAAACAAATTTAGGAGATATAGTAGCTTGCCATAGTATATATACTTTCACACAATAGTAACATTTATAAGAAAACAACACAATACTAGACATTCTATAAGATACATATTTATATCCCCATAGAGATATTTATACACCCAACAAATATGATACATCAGCAATTCATATATGAATACATAGATTCAAGACTACCCAGTATTTCGTTAACGAATTTATTAATTTAATTTATTAAGAAATGCACCAAGATATATAAATATATATATAGCTAGTCAAATATTAAATTAACCTAAAGCTTTGTCTAAAGAGGATTATATTCATGAGATGCGGTGATGCCGGAATGATGTGTATGAAATAATAATAATAATAATTTTGGGTCACTATATAGAAAACTATTCCCCAAACTCTCTTACACATGACTCCCATCTCAATATAAATTTTAAATTCCCTGCTACATGAGACTTTCCCAAAAAGACATGAAAGTCCTAAAAAGATACAAAACAGAATAATTGACTTAAAAAGTTTCATACAAAGAAGTGCGAGAATTCCCAGTTGTATGTAACCAAAAACAAAAAAAAAACAAAGCAAATTTAGTAGGTTAGCAGCCTCCAACTACATTAAAATTTTGAATGACAAAGCTTTGCCATAAAATAGTAAAGCAAGCAAACAATGGCATAAACTCAAATTATAAAACTCTTAATACAAACATCTCTAGAAGCAACATAAACAATGAAGCAAACCATAAATATTCATGTTTACACACCACTATATACAAGACCAGCGCTGAACGTGAATTGTTCAATTGATCATGCATCATGTGTATAAATATAATATATGTAACGTCTCAAATCTACTAATAAGGCTTAGTGCCTTGATTAGTGTGCTGAGAGGACAATAATTGATTTAATTATGTTATTATGTGGATTAAATGATTATATGATTAAAAATGCATGTTTAGGTGAATTAAAAATGCATATGGGCCTATTTTTTTTGTTAATAAGGGCATATTTGTAATTTTGACATATTGAGTGCATAAATGTAAATGATGTGTGTGTTGTGTTAGAGACCACAATATTGTGGAGAAATAATTGTGACGTGTGATTCAAGACGGTTCTAGGGAGCAGAATAGCGAAATAGCCACAACGGGGTCGAATACCCACCTCGGGGTGAGCCTGGGGTATTTTGGGAATGTAGCACGTGTTCGGGGTTATCGGGTAACGTGTAGTGATTTAGCAATTATTTGGGTATGTCGAGATTAAATGTGGATTTATAGGACTATTCGAGGAATTAGCGAGAATGTGGCAAAAGGCGATTTTTCCCTTGGTGGTGTTAGAAAGGTTAAGGATAAGTTAGGGGCATTTTTGTTGTTTCTACTATGGGATAGACTCAACCTTAGCCTTAGGAACTCTGTGGAATGAACCAAAAATCAAAAGAATAACACAACTCTCTCTCTCAAAGACTTCTCCCTCTTGATGCTCTCTCTCTCTCACTATGCTTGGGAGTTTTCTTCAATTTTGAGGAGATTTGGCTAAGGGTTTGAGGAAGCTTGAAGCTTGAAGCTTGAGGTGTTTGGATTTAGCTTAGGATCAGAATTGCAGTTGAGGTAAGGATTTTGTTCTGGTGTTTTATTGTATTTTTGTTGTAGTTAGAAGTTTTTCTAAAGGTTTAAGCTTTGGTCTGATTTTTGAGTTTTGATGGGTTATAGACTAAGTTTTGGGGTGGTTATATTGGTTATGCTGCATTGATATGAACTGTAGATTGAATTCTAGGTCTAGGCTTTGAATTGGGTGGATTTTAGAGGGTTTGGCCCGTAGAAATGCATGGGAATTTATGGGTTTTGGGATCGAGAGGCGACCTTGTTCTTCAGACGTTGCGACTCTTGTGTGCGAAGAGGCTGGGAGCCTCTAACATTTTTCCTAGGCATTGCGGTGCAAGCAGGGCGCGCCGCGACCCGTCCCTTAGGGGGCTGGGCCGCAACTTAAATAGGTAATTATTGCAAAATAGAGTTTTAAGCTCAGTAACCAAAATTTAATGGCTCAGAAAGAATTCTACTACCCGGTTTAGTAGAATTCGAGGTCCTAGAGGCTAGAATATTAATTCGATGTTCTTAATTGGGTAGGGATTGATGGAAGTTTATTTATTAATTCGTTATCTCTAGGTTTTATGCCAAGGCTCGGGTTTAGGGGATCGTGCTCTAGATCGCCTTAATCAGTCAGCTCGGGACACAGGTAAGAAAATAGTTTGTGCCCGTAGAGCGGGGCATGGCCCTGTTTATTTTTGTTTAATGTGTGTTTGAATATTTGTAGTTGATATGCTATGGTTTTCATTATAATGAATGAATGGCGAAGGCCGGGAACGGCGAAGGCCGAGAACGACGAAGGCCAGGAACGACGAAAGTCGGGGATGGCAAAGGCCGCGATCGGCATTAAGCATTTTGAATGCAGGTTGCTAGGGTGAGACCCTCTAAGGGTGTTGTACTCACCCGCTTAATGAAGACCGTTAACCCAATGTCTTGTAAAGCACCTGGGTCGGCATAGGCCGCTATGTGTTTAATCTGCTATCTCTTTAAGCTTTGTATTACTTGATTGAGTTGACATATGATATGTGTTGAGTTTTCTGCTGGGTATTTTGCCATTATAAAACCATGTCGGACATGTAACACAATTTCATGTTGTCAATAAAAGTAGTAGAAATCATTTAGTTTGACTACCGCGTTACTTGCGTGTTTTATTACATGATTATTGAAATAATATAAACATTTATAAAATCTTGAACATATGGACAGTTATAATTATAGTGACTAGGTCATAGTGGATTTTAATTGTAATTATATGTTCAAAAGAACTAGTCCTAAGATTAGATCAGTGCATTGGATTTTCACTGATTAGGTAATCTACGATATTCTCTACTTACACACTCAGGTTGTGATGTCTTATCCAAGGCATTGACCAAGTAGATAAGATCAAATGTATTTGGTTACATCGAAATAGAACCGATATTATTTATTGATTGATAAATAAGTATCGTTGTTATCAAATCTAATCAATTTCACAACGTTGACCATACATTAAGTTGATCTTAATTCTGAGTGATAAAATTCTGCTAATTATATTATTTAAATCTGTTGGCTTGTTCGTTACCAGAATACCCTATGGTCTAGCCCATACTTACATCTTGGAGATTAAGTAGTGTAATTGAGTGGGAATATTATTCATAGATATGAGATCTATAACTTCTGTATGAGAAGTGAAAAGATGATTTCCTTAATGGCATTGTTCAAAAGGTTAAATGATTGAGATCTCATTTCTGTGATTAAGTTTATGAAAATATCATTTATAAGGAACTTAGTGGGAGTGAAGGATAAAATACTGATAAGAGCTAAAACAGTAAGTTGCACCCATCTCATTAGTAACTCATTGATAGAGGGTTGACTAACTGTAATGGCTATGACAATGGATAACGTATTTATGGTTTGGAAAATACGTTCTATGAATTCAAGAGTTCAATTCTGAGTCTATAGTGGAGTCACGATGAATTAATAAGGTAGTGAAATTATTCGTAAATAAATTTATAGTAACTTATTGGAGCTTGATTTCATGGGTCCATGGTCTCCGCATTACCTTTGAGTAAATCATCTAGAATGTCTTAATTAATTGATTTAATTATAAATTAGGATTTTTAAAGTTGACTAGGTCAATTTTGGAAAATTTATAGAGATATGAGATTTAGAGAATAAAAGATAATCTTTGGGTAAATTTATTAATATTGAAAAATTTGTGTCAATATAAATAAATAATATTAAATCAAGATTCAAATTATAATTAGTTAATTTGAATAAGGATAAAATTAATTAATTAAAAATAAATAAATAATAGGTTTTGAATTTAGACACAATTGAGATTTTAATTCAAAACAAAGAGATTGGACTTAAGTTTATTTGTTGGAGCCCAAAGCTTTTATCTTTCTGTTTATTATTTTAATTAATTTAAATTTAAATAAATCTCATTAAGTTTTCTATATAATGAATATGATATCTAGGGTTTTCATAAGGAAGTCAGTTTTCAGTTGATTCATTGGGTAAGTGAAAACCTAGACAGTCTAACATTTCTTGGCCACTCTCTATCTTCTTCTTCTATCCTAGATCTCTATCTCATGTGTTGAGAATCAGCCTACACTAGTTCTAGGTTGATCAAAGGGTTGGTGAGGAAGACTATGTGTCTAATCTAGTTCAATCTCATGATAATACTCTGCTACAGAAAGGAATCAAGGGTTAGAGAGATTGAAGGAAGAAGTTGTTCCAGTTCCGCTGCGTAATGTAAGTTTTACTTTGCTCTGTATTTATATCAATTTCATAGGAGCATGTTCTAGGAATTTGCATGTTTGTTTGATAATATGTAAATTGCATGAAAATAAATAAAGATCCTGCAACAAGTATTTCCTACAATTGGCCTCAGAGTCATAGGTTGCGAGTTTATTTCCATGAATGAACATGTTTGGAATTGATTGATATGTTAGGTATTAATTGGATGGTACATGTTATTGGTGCATGTTTATGTTTTCTTATGTAAATTTAGCATTAATTTAGTTGTGATTTTGCTTTGTTTTGGATTAATTAACTGAACAGATTTTTCAAAAAAAAAAATATATTTGGACTGATTTTGTAGTGTGCGTGTTGGGCATGCATGAAGCCGCCACTGGGACCCGGCCGTACGGATGTCTGTACGCCGTCGGTTCCGAACCCCGCGTCGGCATTTTTTTGCAAAAAAAAATTATTTTTTATTTTTTTAAATTGGATATTTTGTGCAGTTAAGTTTAAAATATTTAAAATTGATTATCTGATTATTTTAGATATTTTAGTTTTATAATATATTTTGAAGGATAATCATTGATATTTTAAGATATTTTATTATAAATGAAATATTAAAATTAGTTATCTTATTATTCAAGATATTTTTATTTTTTTAAATATTTATAATTAGTTCTCACATAATTATAGATATTTTAAATTTGGTTAAAATATATTTTGATATTTTAAAATTGGTTAAAATATTTAAAAATAAAATATATTGTCATTCCTAACAACTTAACAACCTAGGTTAAACTAATTATTTGAAATTTAATTTTGTTTGATAAATTCCATTTTAATTAATGTAATATTATGCAACTTGTTTAATTAATTATTATTGTAACCTAATTTTAGCTCGAGTCATTCACTCAGTTCGGGTACAACTGGCAAATAAATATACGGAGAAATAACCAAGGGAATGATATTTGCTTGTTATCCACATAAGCAACTCCAGTTTCACATGGGCACATGTGGTGTTAGGTGTCATGGGTTTAACCCGAGCTATAGGCACGAAGGTGGTGAAGTGTGAACTCATAATATTCAAACGGAATTCGAAATACGAGCTTGGAGGAGATGTTCAGCTCCTGCTAACTCGAATGTATTGCATACTCAAGGATCCCTGGAGACTCGGAATCCCATTATACTGTTATTTATGACCAGGTTGTAATATTTAATGTCCCAAATATTATGAGAACATTTACTGTATGATCAAATCATATCCCATTATAAATGGAAAATATACGTATCAAATGTAATAAATATGTATATGCTTAATTGACTCACGCGGTTACCCAAACTTATCCATGAAATTTCTCTAAAAACAATTAGAATATTGGACAGGAAAAGGGACTGATTATTCTGTAATACTAAAAATCTGACAAAATAGAGAGTGAAACAGCAATAATATAGACTCGTTGACTAGGTGGATTTTAACCACTAAACCACGTAAAAGATTTGTGTTCTTGTGAATTCATTTCGTTTTTTTCATTGAGGTTTATACTAAGCACTAATCTATCTTACTATTTCTTAATACATTTCTGGTAAAAAACCGTGTTAACAGTTCGCTGCTTTCATTGAGAGGAAAATTAGTGCTTCATCAAAATCCCAGTCGAATCCCATCATGGTGCTCACTCACTCGATGCACGACAATGAGATAGAACAGCCTGGTGGGCATGAGGCTCATCATACCGCTGTTTCGAACGAGCATGGCCCTGAAGTCCAACAACGTCTGGGAAAACAACCTGCTGGTCATGGCGAGACTAGGAGTTTGGCGTCATTACCACCGAATCCAAACCCGAACTACTTAACTGCCGTTGAGTTGGAAAATATGCAATTAAGTAGCCATCTAGCTAAGGCAAATAGGCAAATTGAGGAGGTTTTGGCTCGACTACCCCCCTCTCGCAACCAACGATAATGTCGGAAATAGGCAAAGTGGGTCTCACAAGTCCCACAGGAATAACCAATCCAAACCAAGTCGATCAGTCAGAATGACCACCCCAAGTTCTCTGCCTACAGGGCGAGACCTCCAGAATGCCCATCCCAGTGGCCCTCGTAGGGGTCATCAGCATATCATCCAATCAGTTAGAGCCGCAACCCTAAGTTTGGTGCCTCCTTCACAAGCTTGAATGTCCATGGAAATCCATGAGGAAGGGTTGGGACAGGCTCACAGAGACAGAATGTTCCAGCAAACCCTCCTACGTCACGATCGGATTGCCAGGCGCAGAGAGCTAGGAATAATGGGATAGAACAAAGGCAGGCTAATTTAGTTCGCCCTGATGGGACAAGGATTGCCTCACCAGTTAGGCATCCCCCGTCACCCATAAGACATACGATGCCACCTCATCCTACACGGGACATTCCTGCTTATGAAGACAGCAGGAGAAATCCTCCTCCGTCTACCCATACCTATGTCCCACGGACACATGTCGAAAATCTAGATCCTCCGCCTCAATCGTGAGCTGTAAGGTTCGCAAATTGAATGTATTGGACTGAAATTCGTCAATGTGGTAGGTCTGAAGGCGATCTGAGAAACCATCTAAGTTCGGCCCGAAGCCCTCGATACGATTCACAGCTTGATCTTCGTGATCATTTGAATTCACAGAGAAGAAACTTAGCTCGGGATGAGGATGTTAGTTATACTCTTCGAGAAGGAGGTCCTTTCATAGTAAGTGATAATTGAAATGCCCCACCAAACCAAGCTCAAGCTTGGAGAGACAATAACCCATCAAACGCATATGATAGGATGGGAGTTGTTGAATAGCCCGCAGATAACCTAGGGGCCAGAGACCAAACTCTTGAGACGCTAGCTCAAATGGAAGAGCATATGAAGAAGATTTTTATCTGGAAAAGATAAAGATGATTTTGACTCAAAGGATGAGTTTGAGCCTTTCACTCCAAATATTGTGCCGGCTACATATCCGATGGGCTTCAGAATGCCACAGTTGTCCAAGTTTGACGGAGATGGAGATCCATCAGATCACCTCGGGATGTTTAACACCATGATGATGGCCCACAATGTCAGACTCGATCTAAGGTGCATTTTATTCCTTTCAACTCTGATTGGGACAGCTACGCAGTAGTTTAAATAGAACAAGAGGCATTCTATAAGCACATGGAAGAAGTTTTCTTCTAATTTCAAGAAAGCATTTCGGGCTTCCCAGATAGCTCGGGTTAAGGCTGATTCATTAGCCAATGTAAAGCAGCAACCTGGCAAAACAATGAAGGCACACTTAAGTAGGTTTGCCAATGTCTCTGCACGAGGTAGAGATGTTGATGACAACTCTAAGCTCATGGCAATGAGGACGGGAATCCTTGTTGGAGGCGATTTGTGGCAAGAATTACAGAGAAAAGGCGTTCATAGTGTGGACGAGTTCGTGGCACGAACTCAAAGATGGAATAACCTGGAAGAGGCGCGAGTTTCGGTCACAGGAACCAGCTAGATCCCTGTCCAGCCTGTTGGAGCGGCAACGGACGCTGCGGCTACGACTCAAACCGTTATCCATAATAACCAAGGGGGGAGTAACAAAAATAAGAGAAATGGTGAGGGTGATCAGAGCGGAACAAAGAAAAATAAATCTGGGGAGAAATTCAAGTCTGTTTACGTCACTTATACCGACCTCACGAATACTAGGGAGAGCATTTTCTAGGAAAATTCTACTCGCCTTCCATGGAAAAATCCAGAACCGTTAAAAAATCAAAGAGCGAAGAGAGATCTTTCAAAGTTCTGCCGATTTCATAATGATATTGGTCATAAAACTGATGACTATCGACAATTGAAGGATGAGATCGAAACTCTTATTAGAGCAGGTCCCTTGGCCCAGTACGCCCGAAATTGGGTGGTCCCTAATCAGCTCACTGGACAAAACCCTCCGTCAGCTCCCAAAGCTCCAATCAATCAAACTAGAGCTCAACCGAATAAGGACGATCCTCTTCCAATAATAGGAGGAGATATAACCACTATTTTGGGAGGACCTCATCTGGCAAGCATGAGCAGAGGAGCTCAGAAGAGGTATATTAACGAACTGAAATCGCACAACGGAGTGGAATTCGTCCCAGAATAGCAGTTATCGAAACAATAGCAATTGGAAAAATAACAAATCATTTTTACAAAAGAGGATGCTAGCCATGTCCAATTCCCACATAACGATCCCTTGGTCATAACCGTTCAGCTCGCTAACCGGAGGGTACGAAGAATACTGGTAGATAACGGGTTCTGTGAATCTACTTTTTAGGTCCACCTTGGAAAAAATGGGGTTTTCTGTCATAGAACTGAAGGCGACCTCAATGACTTTGTACGAATTTTCCGGTGAAGGATCAGTAGCCATCGGGACGATCGAATTAGTGGTAACATTGGGAGAAGACTCATAAACTGTCTCCATGTTACTTGAGTTCGTGGTGATCGACTGTCCAGCTGCATATAATACAATTTTGGGCCAACCTGCGCTGATGACATTTGAAGCCATAACTTCTATCTGCAACCTAGCAATAAAATTGCCCTCAGCTGTGGGCATATGCACCATCAGAGGTAATCAGCTCGCTGCTAGAGAATGCTATAGCGTTTCTATGAATGGAAAATCACAACCAAGGCAGCACGCTATGGTCATAAGTGACGGAGATGGGGAGTCCCAGCAAGTGGAAATTACTTGCGAGATGGAAGAACCTCAGGAAACAAAGGATAGCGACGTCGCCCCACGTGATGACATTGACCCACGAATGGGCGAGGATAGGTTAGTGCTCCAAGCTATTGAGGAGCTCAAGGAAGTAAACATAGATCCCAAAAAAGCTTCAAGAGTTGTTAAGATTGGAAAAAATCTTGATAAGGAAAGAAAGAAGGAGCTGATTAATTTCTTACAAGGGAATCTAGATGTTTTCGCCTGGTCACATGAAGACATGGTGGGAATAAGCCCGAGTGTAATCATGCACACTCTTAACTTGGACCAGAACGTGCCTGCAAAATCCCAAAAACAGAGGTGTTTGGGAATAGTCCAAGCTGAAGCACTGGAGGAAGAAGTAGCTCGACTGTTAAAATGCCGGTTTATTCGTGAAGCAAAATACCCGATTTTGGTTGCCAAATCCCGCGCTGGTCCCAAAGCCAAACAGAAAATGGAGGACCTGCATCGATTTCTCTGACCTGAACAAATCTTGTCCCAAGGATTGCTTCCCACTTCCAAGGATTGATCAGTTGGTAGATGCCACGACATGTCACGAGCTCATGTCCTTCATGGATGCATATTTTGGGTATAACTAGATCGCGATGAAATAGCTGCATCTGTGGCAGCTAAGGAAATTGTCTGGCTAATGAAGTTCTATACGGATCTTGGTGTTATTCAAAAAATGGATAAACCACTCATTTTGTCCAGTGACAGTAATGAGGCAATAGAAAATTCGAAAGAACCTCGAAGATACAAAAGAGCAAAGCATATAGAGAGAAAGCACCACATTATCGAGGATGTGTGGCGAAGGCATGATGTGAAGGTGATGAAGATAGCATTGGAAGGCATAATTGTGAAGCATGTAGAATGCATGGTGTTGAGAAACATGTCCCATTTGTTTTAAAAGGGAAAGTGGGAATTTGTTAGGTTTTATGCCCTTATAAAACCATGTCGGACATGTAACACGATTTCATATTATCAATAAAAGTAGTAGAAATCATTTAGTTTGACAACTATGTTGCTTGCTTGTTTTATTACATGATTATGTAAATAATATAAACATTTATAAATTCCCGAACATATGGATAGTTACAATTATAGTGACTAGGTCACAGTGAATTTTAATTGTAATTATATGTTCAAAAGAACAAGTCCTAAGATTAGATTAGTGCATTAGATTTTCAATAATTAGGCAATCTATGATATGATCTACTTACACATTCAGAGTGTGATGTCTTGTCCAAGGCATTGACCAAGTAGATAAGATCGAATGTATTTGGTTACATCGGACTATGACCGATATTGATTACTGATTGATAAATAAGTATCGTTGTTATCAAATCTAATCAATGTCACAACGTTGATCGTAGGTTAAGTCGATCTTAATTCTAAGTGATAATATTCTACTAATTATATTATTTAAATCTTTTGACTTGTTCGTAACAACCTTACCCTATGGTCTAGCCCACACTTACATCTTGGAGATTTAGTAGTGTAATTGAGTGGGAGTATTATTCATAAATATGAAATCTATAACTTCTGTATGAGAAGTGAAAAGTTGATTTCCTTAATTACTTAATTCAAAAGGTTAAATGATTAAGAGGAGATCTCATTTCTGTAATTTAGTTTAAGGAAATAACATTTATAAGGAACTTAGTGGGAGTTAAGGATAAAATACTGATGAGGGGTAAAATGGTAATTTGCACCAATCTCATTAGTAAGTCATCGATAGAGGATTGACTGATTGTAATGGTTATAACAATGGATAACATATTTATGGTTTGGAAATTACGTTATATGAATTCAAGAGTTCAATTCTGAGTCTATAGTGGAGTAACGAGAAATTAATAAGGTAATGAAATTATTCGTAAATATATTCATGGTAACTTATTGGAGCTTGATTTCATGGCTCTATGGTCCCCGCATCACCTTTGAGTAAATCATCTAGACTGTCTCAATTAATTGATTTAATTATCAATTAGGATTTTTAAAGTTGACTAGGTCAATTTTGGAAAATTTACAAAGATATGAGATTTAGAGAATAAAAGAGAATCTTTGGGAAAATTTATTAATATTGATAAATTGGTGTCAATATAAATAAATAATGTTAAATCAAGTTTCAAATTATAATTAGTTAATTTAAATAAGGATTTAATTAATTAATTAAAAATAAATAAATAAAAGGTTTTGAATTTAGGCCCAACTGGGATTTAAATTCAAAACAAAGAGATTGGGCCTAAGTTCATTTGTGGGAGCCCAAAGATTTTATCTTTTTGTTTATTATTTTAATTAATATAAATAAAGCACATTAAGTTACCTTTGTAAGGAATATGATATCTAGGGTTTTCATAAGGAAGTTAGTTTTAGTTGTTTCGTTGGGTACGTGAAAACCTAGACAGTCTAACCTTTTTTGGCCACTCTCTCTCTTCTTCTTCTTCTCTCCTAGATCTCTATCTCATGTGTTGAGAACCAACCCACACTAGTTCTAGGTTGATCAAAGGCTTGCTGAAGAAGACTGTGTTGCTGATCTAGTTCAATCTCTTGATAATACTCTGCTCTAGAAAGGAATCAAATGTTAGAGAGATTGAAGGAAGAAGTTGTTCCAGTTTCGATGCGTAATGTAAGTTTTTACTTTACTTTGTATTTATATCAATTTCATAGGAGCATGTTCTAGGAATTTGCATGTGTTCTTTGATAATATGTAAATTGCATGAAAATAAATAAAGATCCTGCAATAAGTATTTCCTACATTTTCTTGCTGGGCCTCGACTCACGGGTGCTATATGGTGCATGTAAGGGCAAAGGAAAGGCCGACCAACCTTGAGTTGGAGAGCCTGGAGCAATGTGTACATGTTCGGCCTACTTGACTGCCATGGCCGTGGTTGTTTTGAGAAATATGTTTTAAATAGTTGGTTTTGTCACTTATGTCGACTATAGCTTAACTTTGAATTGTAATACATTTTTGAAATAATATTTTAGGATCCCAATGTATCACTTTTGCGAGTTTAATGAATGTCCAAATCTTTTACAATTAACTTTCATTAAATGAGTCTTTATCCTGTTTTAATCACACATTTAGATCTAAAACCTCGATTAGCGAGCTATTGGCATATTTTAAATTCACATGGTAACGACTCTAAGGAAGTAGGGCGTTAAAAGTTGGTATTAGAGCGTGCCAAGGTTTATGGTTCCTAGAGATCGACCGAACATGTACGCTCGCTACCGGATATAAGCTCGACTTAGGGTTGGTCGGTATTAAGTGAATTATGTGTATAATTGCTTGTCTGAGTTGCCTTGTGTGACTAATTAGTATAGATAGAGCATGATGAATATGTTTGTATATATATATATGATGCCAGGGTATGACCCCTTTGATTGATATGTACTTATGTTATGCGTATATGGTGTTGATTTGATGTTGGTGGTTGATTGTTTGGACTGGGAGGTGGTTTTTGGATGTTGTTATCGTGTCGGATGTGCGACGTCATTGATTGCAGGCATATTGTAGATATGCCTTGGTGAATGATTAGAATCCGCAACAATATGGTTGAAGATGACAACCAGGGTTAGGACCCTCCACTTGCCCCACAGAACTGACAGCAGATGGTTACCGAAAAGCAAGCGAGACTTTGGTGAACGGATGACGAGCTCTGAGAACTGAGGCAACAGGCCCCTCAGGGTGTCGGGTTAGAAATTCCATAGGCACTAGTTCCAGCCTAGCCTGTGATGGAGAATAGATGGGAGCCTTTGTATGAATGGTTCAGAAAGAAGCACCCTCCCACCTTTGAGGGCAGTCCAGACCCACTGAGGGTAGAGCAGTGGATGAATATGACTTCTTCCATCCTAGATTTTATGAGGGTGGAGGGGAATGAGAGGGTGGCCTATGCCAGCTATATGTTTAGAGAAGACGCCTACATCTGGTGGGAAGTTGTGTCCTAGAGGAGGGATGTGACCGCTATGACCTGGGATAATTTCAGAGATGTTTTCAACAAGAAATACTATAGTGTTGTAGTCCGAGCTGCAAAGGTTGATGAGTTTATTAACTTGACTCGGAATAGAATGATTATTACAGAATATGTGCTGAAGTTTGACCGGTTGGCGAAGTTCGCCCAGGACTTGGTGCCTACTGATATGGCACGAAGGGATCGATTTGTATGGGGATTGTGTACGCCCTGATTTTCCCACGGGCTGATTAGCAAGCTGAGCTGCGGCCTAATCATGATTATCTCGTGGGCATCCCCAAGACCGGAGCTTCCATCATAAGGTCGTACATCCTTAGCTCGAGGAGGCCCAAGGGTTCCCCAAGATTGCCCAAGACTTGAGCCTGGACTCTGAAGGCCGAAGGTCGAGTTAAGTATCCAGCTCATGGTACGAGCTGAATATGGAGGCTATGACCCTTTGTAAAGTCAACACACGCAAGATAAACGTGCATATATCAGACATCACGTGTCTGATATGCCCCTGACTTCTCGGACACGCAACAAGAACGTGCGTATTCAGACACCCACGACTGGGTCGGGCCGTGCGGCCCATTATATCCTTACCTATCGATTTGACCACACTTATGTGTCAGGTTTAGGAATTAATCATGAATGTCACAGAGTTGATATGATAGGTAAGAAGGTCACGGGATGACCTTCTTACCAACTCCCAGGTGCCTTCTCCTATAAATATGGAGACTCTGGGAGTTGATAGAGGTTGGATTATCTCTTGTAAGAAATATCCTGTAATGATATTCCCATAATAGAGCAGTAATATTGACTAGTGGAGTAGAAGGATTTTAACCTTTGAACCACTTAAAAACCGTGTCTTGAGTCACCTTTCCATTTCCTAAGATCGTATATCTGTTTCGGTTCATTATTAGCACTAATCCCTTTCTCTTCCTTTCTTAAATTACCTGTTGGCGAAGAACCGCGTCAACAGTTTGGTGCTTTCATTGAGAGCAAGTCCGATTCAATGCTATCGCAAACATCCAACTATGCTGACAACTCGATCCAGGCACGGTAATGAGGCAGAGCGACATGATGGGCAGGAGGCTCATCATACTGCCACCCCTGGTGAACAAGTTCCTGAAGTCCAGCAGCGGCCAGGAAAACAGCCGGCGGGCCAAGACGACACCGGAAGTTCGGCGCCTCGGCCGCCTAACCCGAACCCATGTTATTACACTGCGGTGGAAATGGAGAATGCTCAGCTGAGGAGCCAGCTAGCAATAGCTAGTCAGCAGATCAAGGATGCGCTGGCCCGACTACCCCCTCTCACAACCGACGTTAACGTCGGAGAGAGGCAAGGCGAGGCTTCTAAGTCTCACCGGGGTAATCGGTCCAGGCGTAGCCATTCAGATAGACTTCCGACGCCCAACTCCACTCCTTCATCACACCATTGAGAGGCAGACTTCAGAGGAATGCCTAGAGCCGAACAACAGCAATACAGCCGTTTGGTCAGAACGTCGACTCCTAGCTCCCAACCATCCTCGAGCGCGCCTAGGAGAGCTCGAGGAAATTCCCGAAGGAGATCCGGGGAGGGCTCACAGCATCAGCCCGTCCCCAACAACAGTCCTGCACCTCGTCCAAATCGCCAGGCGCGGGACCAGCGGGTTGGCAGGGCTGAATGGCCCCCACCGAATCTAATCCGACCTGACGGAACCAGGATCGCCTCTCCAGTCAGGCATCCTCCGTCTCCGATCAGGTATCCGTCTCCTCCTCGAATCGTTCGAGATATTCCTACCTACGGAAATAGCAGGAGAGATCCGCCATCAGCTGGACCTTCCCGGCGTAGTAGGGCGCCAGGGGAAAGCCCAGGTCCTCACCACCAAAGGCGGACTCCAAACCTATCTAGCAGGAGCTACTGGACTGGCAGTCGCCGGAGTGATCTCTCTGGGGGAGACCTGCGCCAGCATTTGAGTTCGGCGCAAAGTCCTCGAGTCACCCAAGGAGGCGACCTTCGAGATCGCCTCAACTCCCATAGAGGGGACCAGGTGGGAGGAGATAGCCACGCTCGCTCAGGGGAGGCCCTGTCCGAGGTACGTAACAGAGGGAATGCCCCAAATAACCTATCTCAAGATAGGAGGGGCAATAACCCACCAAATATGTACAATGGATCCGGAGCTGTTGAACATCCCCGGAATAACCAAGGACACCAGGACCAAACCCTCGAACGCCTAACTCAGATGGAGGAGATGATGAGGAAGCTCCTGACGGAGAAAGAAAAAGATGAGTACGATTCAGGGGACGAGATGGAACTCTTCGCCCCTAGTATAGCAGCAACGGCGTACCCATCTGGTTTCCGTATGCCTCACTTGTCTAAGTTCAATGGGGATGGAGACCCATCGGACCATCTAGGGATGTTCAACACCCTCATGATGGCCCATAACATTGGCCCCGAGCTGAGATGTTTAATCTTCCCTTCCACACTGACTGGACCTGCCAGGCAGTGGCTCAAACAAGGTAAAAAGCAGTCAATCAGTTCCTGGAAGACTTTCTCGGCAGATTTCAAAAGGGCATTGCGAGCCTCCCAGGCCGCCCGCGTTCAGGCCGACTCCCTGGCTAACGTGAGGCAGCAGCCCGGTGAGACTCTGAAGGCCTACCTGAGCAGATTTGCGAACGTCGCTGCTCGAGCCAGAGACGCGGATGATAGCTCCAAGCTCATGGCCATGAGAACTGGAATCCTCGTTGGAGGAGATCTCTGGAAGGATATACAAAGGAAGGGAGTCAGTTCGGTTAACGAATTCCTTAACAGGGCCCAAGAATGGATTAACTTGGAGGAGGCCGAAGCATCAGCTGCGGGAACCAGCCAGGCCCCTGAACAGACTGCTGGAGTGGGGACGGAGGTCATGGCAGTGACCCAGAACGTCACACAGAACAACTAGCTCGGAGGAGGCAAAAGAAAGGGGAATGGTGAAGGCAGCCAACACGGTCAAAAGAAGAATAAGTCCATAGACAAGTTTAAGCCCGTCTATGCAACTTATATCGAGCTCACCCAGTCTAGGGAGAATCTATTCCTAGCCAACTCTACTCGAGTCCCCTGGAAGAGGCCGGAACCATTAAAGCACCACAAGGGGAAGAGAGACGCTTCCAAGTTTTGCCATTTTCATAACGATGTTGGCCACAATACTGACGATTGTAGACATCTAAAGGATGAGATCGAGACTCTCATTCGAGCCGGACCCTTGGCTCAATACGCACAGAACAGGGTTCCAGCAAGTCGACCTGCCCCTGAAGTCCCGACCAGTCAGCCCGGGTCTCGGGTAGACCAGGATGTACCTCCTCCTGTGGTAGAAGGAGAGATATCCACCATCTCTAGAGGTCCGCACATGGTCGGCACGAGCAGAGGCGCCCAGAAGAGATACGTGAACGAACTAAAGGCTCATAACGGAGAGGAGTTCGTCCCGGAACAACGTCAGTCAAAGCAGCAACGGTTGGAGAGGCAGCCAATCATTTTTACGGAGGAAGATACGGGCCATGTCCAGTTCCCTCACAATGATCCTCTGGTCGTAGCAGTCCAGCTCGCCAATAGGAGAGTGAGGAGGGTACTGATAGACAACGGGAGTTCGGTGAACCTCCTATTCCGATCCACCATAGAGAATATGGGTTTGACTGTCGCCGAGCTGAAGGCAACCTCCATGATGTTGTATGGTTTTTCGGGAGAAGGATCAGCATCGATAGGGACGATCGAGTTGGTGATCACCCTAGGTGAAGGATCTCGGACAGTCTCCAAACTCCTCGAGTTTGTGGTCATTGACTGCTCCGCTGCCTACAATGCCATTTTGGGACGACCTACGCTCATAGCTTTCTAGGCCGTCACGTCCATTCGCCACCTCGCGATGAAATTCCCTACTTCGACGGGAATCTACACTATCCATGGCGATCAGCTCGCTGCTAGGGAATGCTACAACATTTCCATGAAGGGAAAATCTAAACCCGGGTAGCTGGCAATGGCCATTCAAGGTGAAGAGGAATCTCAAGAACCCTTAGCGGATCCTGAGATTGAAAAACCTCAAAGCACCAAGGGGGAAAATGTCGTCTTAAGTGAGGATATTGACACTTGAATAGGCGAGGACAGATCCGAGCTCCAGGCGATTGAGAACTCGAGGAAGTGAACATTGATCCGCAGAATCCGTCACGGACGGTCAAGCTCGGGAAAAACCTGTGTAGCAAGAGGAAGGTGGAGCTGACCAAGTTTCTGCGAGATAACCTGGATGTGTTTGCTTGGTCCCATGAGGACATGGTGGGAATCAGCCCCAGTGTCATCATGCATACACTTCATCTAGATAAAAGCGTTCCCGCCAAGTCCCAGAAGCAAAGGCATTTAGGAACAGCTCGAGCTGAAGCCCTCGAGGAAGAGGTAGCCCGGCTCAAAAAATGCGGCTTTATCCGTGAAGCCAAGTTTCCAATATGGGTTGCCAACCCCGTGCTGGTCCCGAAGCCTAACGGGAAATGGCGGACCTGCATCGACTTCTCCGACCTGAATAATGCCTGCCTCAAGGATTGCTTTCCATTGCCCAGGATTGATCAGTTGGTAGATGCCACGGCAGGGCACGAGCTCATGTCCTTTATGGACGCGTACTCAGGCTACAATCAGATCGCGATGAATCCGGCGGACTAGGAACACTAGCTTCATGACCCCGACTAACGTCTATTGTTACAAGGTCATGCCGTTCGGTCTGAAGAACGCCGGGGCTACCTACCAAAGGCTAGTAAATAGAATGTTCGCAGACCAGATTGGAAAAAACATTGAAGTGTACGTTGATGACATGCTAGTTAAGTCAAAGACTGTCGATAACTATGTTTCCGACCTGGAAGAATGTTTTAAGATACTACGGGAATATGGCATGAGACTCAACCCACAGAAATGCACTTTTGGAGTCGCGTCAGGGAAATTCCTGGGGTTCATAGTCAACACCCGAGGAATCGAGGCAAACCTCGACAAGATCAGATCACTGCTCGAACTTCCTTCGCCCAGGTCGCGAAAGGACGTCCAAGGCCTGACAGGAAGAGTGGCAGCCCTCAACCGGTTTATTTCCAAGTCCACCGATAAGTGCTTGCCCTTCTACAACCTGCTCCGAGGAAACAAGAAGTTTGAATGGATAGTGGAATGTGAAAGCGCATTCCTCGACCTGAAGGCACATCTGGCTGAGCCGCCCGTGCTATCCAAACCCAAGGCAGGAGAGTCCCTTTTCCTCTACCAGGCTGTCACTGAGGACGCAGCTAGTGCCATACTGGTACGAGAAGAGGACAAAGTTCAGAAGCCAGTCTACTACATCAGCAAGAGACTTCTCGGGGTTGAATCCCGATACCCGCTGATGGAGAAATTGGCGTTCTGCCTTATCATGGCTTCGCGAAAGCTCAGGCCGTACTTCCAGTCCCACTCGATTCACGTCATGACCGATCAACCTTTAAGGTAGGTTTTGCAAAAACCTGAAGCATCGGGACGTTTGTTAAAGTGGGCCATTGAACTCAGTCAGTTTGAGATTCTGTACACTCCGCAAACTGCTATAAAAAGTCAGGCCCTGGCCGATTTCATGGCAGAGTGCACGGGATTCCAAGAGGATTCTGCAGAGAACTCACCCCGAATCATCTTGCCCCAGGCTTCATGGAGGGTCTTTGTAGATGGTTCATCCAACGAGAACGGCTCCGGAGCTGGAATCATTTTGATATCCCCCGAGGGACATAGATTCCACTCGGCACTAAGATTCGAATTCAAAGCCTCCCACAACGAGGCCGAATACGAAGCTTTGCTGGCAGGGCTGAAGATAGCCGAGGAGTTGAAGGCGAGCTCCGTCCAGTGCTTCAGTGACTCCTAGCTCGTGGTAAACCAAGTCCTGGGCGAATATCAAGCACGGGGACCCAAGATGGCCGCCTATCTGGCGAAGGTAAAAGTTGAGCTGTCCGCATTTGAGCGAGGCTTGATCGAACAGATACCTCAGGAGCAGAACGATAACGCAGACGCTCTTGCCAAGCTTGCCACCTCTGGGGAAACGGAGACCCTAGGTCTAGTACCAGTCGAATTCTTGGAGAAACCAAGCGTAGAAGATGTCAGGACGGAGGTTGAGATGATCGATGCCAGGCCGACTTGGATGACCCCCATCCATGAATATCTCGTTGAGGGCAAGCTACCTGGATGACGTTACGATGCACGACGAGTCCTGTACCAAGCTCCTAGATATACGATAGTCGATGGGGTGTTGTACCGACGTGGGCACTCCCTACCTTTCCTCCGGTGTGTTCTTCCAGGCGAAGCAAAGGCCATCCTGCAGGAAGTGCACGAAGGATTTTGCGGAGACCACACTGGGGGGCAGAGCTTGGCCTTAAAGGTCCCGAGGCAGGGGTATTACTGGCCAACTCTTTCCAAAGACTCGAACTCATACATGAAGAAGTGCGACAAGTGCCAGTGATTCGCCGCAGTTGCCCGAGCTCCTCCAGTCGAGCTGAAGATGATCTCGTCCCCATGGCCGTTTGCCATTTGGGGAATAGACTTTGTTGGCGCCCTCCCCACTGGAAAAGGCGAGGTCCGTTACGCCGTGGTAGCCATCGACTACTTTACTAAGTGGGCTGAGGCAGATCCTTTGGCAACAATAACGTCCAAAAAAATGCTTGACTTCGTGGTTAAGAGCATTATTTGCCAATTCGGCCTGCCTAAGAAGATCGTTTCCGACAACGACACTCAGTTCGACAGCGACCTGTTCACCGAGTTTTGTGAAAGATACGGAATCGTAAAAATTTTCTCCTCCGTGGCCTATCCTCAGGATAATGGCCAGGTCGAAGCTGTCAACAAGACCCTAAAGGTGAGCCTCAAGAAGAGATTAGATGAAGCAAAGGGGGTCTGGCCAGAACAGCTCCCCCAGGCCCTATGGGCATATCGGACCTCGCATCGGACTCCTACGGGTCATACTCCCTTTTCCCTAACCTTTGGGAGTGAGGCTGTCCTCCCCGTGGAAATTAAAGTGCTTTCACATAGAGTCCAGTCTTACGACCAAGATCGAAACCACGAGCTCCTGTGCAATTCCCTCGATCTAGTTGATGAAAGGCGAGAGGATTCGCAACTCCAGCTCGCCCATTATTAGCAGAAAATCACTCGCTACTTCAACACTAATGTCAAAAAACGCGCCTTTAGCGTTGGCAACTTGGTCCTAAGGAGAGTTTTCCTGGCCGGGAAAGATCCCAAAGATGGAGTTTTAGTACCAAACTGGGAAGGACCATACCAGGTCATCGAAATCATTAAGGAGGGAACTTATAAGTTAGCTCGACTTGATGGAGGGGCGGTCCTGCGGACTTGCAACGCCATTCACTTAAAGAAATATTATCAATGATTCACTTGTAAGGCTTGGAAGGCCATTTTTTATGTATGAATGAGAATCAGCTTTTTGTACATGTTTGCAAGTGTAATCTAAAGTAACCACGAAAGACCCTTTCCCAGTTACTTGGGGGGCATATGGTGCCTGGATATAACCAGGTCTCCTTAATGACTTAGAAGTTGATTCATATCGATTGACCATTGTTTTTCTTAAAAAACGCGAGATATTGATAAGGATTAAACGCTAACTAAGTCCTATCCTGGATATAACCGGGTCATAAAACTTAGAAGTTGATTTAAATCTATTGATCGTTGTTCTTCTTAAAGAGCTCGAGATATGGATAAAAGTTAACACGAACTAAGTTTTCAAATAAGTTCCTGGTCATAATCGGATCATAAAACTTAGAAGTTGATTTAAATCTATTGATCGTTGTTCTTCCTAAAGAGCTCGAGATATGGATAAAAGTTAACACAAACTAAGTTTTCAAATTAAGTTCCTGGTCATAACCGGGTCATAAAACTTAGAAGTTGATTTAAATCTATTGATCGTTGTTCTTCCTAAAGAGCTCGAGATATGGATAAAAGTTAACACAAACTAAGTTTTCAAATTAAGTTCCTGGTCATAACCGGGTCATAAAACTTAGAATTTGATTTAAATCTATTGATCGTTGTTCTTCTTAAAGAGCTCGAGATATGGTTAAAAGTTAACGCGAACTAAGCTTTTAAAAAAAAAAGAGGGGTAGTAACCAAAATGCATAAAGGCAAGAAAGAGGATCAATTAAAAGCATTAGATCAAATTGTCTCGAGGTGAAAGCACCTCATGCAAAGGTTACATAAAAAGTATTTAAAAAATATTGAAGGGAACAAGAGAAGAAACGCCCTAAGCTCCGCCAGGTGGCCCCTTGGAGGTCGCCGTCTCGCCTTGCTTAGCTGCGCCAGAACCATCCTCGGTCTCCGAGGGCGCCTCTTTATCAAGCCGAGCTTGGAACTTCACCAGCAAGCGCTCCCAGAGGCTCGCTGACATGAAGGAGAAGTCTGCATCTGGATTAGACCCAGCAATGGTAGAACAGATCTTCCATGGACTTTTCCGAAGTTGTCCGCTCGGCCTCTAGGGCAGCCTGGGTGACCTGGACCTCAGTCTTCGCGGCATCTAGGTATGTCCGCGAGGTGGCGAGAGAGGCCTCGAGCTCTTGGACCTTCGAGCGGGTTTTTTCCAACTCGACCTGCGAGGCCGCCAAGGCATCCTTAGCCGCTTGCAGGGTGGTCTGGTGCTCGCTCCTCATGTCCTCGAGCTGAGTTTTGGTCCTGACGATGCTCCGATGAAGGGCAACGGCGCTCTACGGAGTTGAAAAGACAATTGCCTTAGAAAAAAAAAGGGGAAGGAAAAGCAAAGAAAAGTGTAATGATAAAAACCACAAAAGAGTAAGTCAGCTTACCGTCATGGCCATGCCCAATAAAGACTCCAGCACGCCCACCGGGCTCAGTGTCTCGATGGCCCGGAGCTCCTTCTCGGTGAACCTGTATATGTGGCTGACGGCGTAGTTCGTCGACTCATACACCGTTCCCCGGAAGGCCTCGGGGATCTTCTACAGGTCCTGGGGATTGACTGGGATGCGTACATCGGAGGGTACAATCGCCGATGCCCCGAGCTCCGTTCCTGCGTCCCGGGCGGCGGCTGGAGCTCGCGGAGGGGGTGGAGGCATGTTGCTTCCCCCTACAGCAGGAAGAATCGCTCCCGCGACCTAGGCAGACGGGGTTTGCTCCTTCTCCTTTGCTGGAGACTTGGTGGGGACCCCAGCAGCGTTCTTGGATGTCCGGAGCCTTTTCATTTTTGGCCCAGCTGAGGGGTTCCCCCCGAAGACCGCACCTCGCAGGCTCTCCTCGGGCTGAGACATCTCTTCTGTCAAAACAAAAACATGGTTAGTACGAGTTAGCAGCCATACAGATACAAGAACAAAGGGGTAAAGATAAAAAGTATATGAATACTAAGGGAATCCTACCCCCCGAGCTGGAAGAAGAATCTAAGTCAATTCCTTCCCGAACTGGCGCAGGTTCTGGCTCCGAGGCTGACTCAGGGCTAGATTCCTCTACGTATTGCTTAAGCCCCGGAGCTACGGCACCCCTCCGGAGTGATGGCCATGTCCGAAGGTTAGTCCCATACTCCTCGAATAGGATCGACCTAAAGGCTAGGGTATTATCTACTACTACGGTACCCCTAGGCCGGCTATCTTGGTAGTCCAGCACAAGCCGATCGACACAATGGAGCAGGGTGGTATTCAGGTCCGGATCACTTCGGTGATGATGGACGAGCTGTCTAGGATTGAATCTAGGCAGCCGGGGGTCTGCTGTGGCCCTATCTAGACTCCTATACATGTAAGGGTTACCTTGGCCAGAAGGACCCGCGGCTGCTCCGGATTGGATCCTCTCCTCGCCCGTCCTCTGGGTGACCTCCAAGGCCCGCTTCCTATTCCTCACGAGGGGAAATTTGTCGCCCTCGTCCTCCTCATCTTCATCTCCCACGACCTCCTCCACGATGACGGGTCTGGTGTCGCGAGCTGGGGGAGGCCCCCGAGGCCTCCTGAGGTTCAAAGTCTGATTTGGGAAAATCAGCTTGCAGGCTATCATCGTCTCGTCTGTTACGAGCACGCGGTAATCTTTCTCGCTGGGGGGCAAGCCCGCCAGCGTCTCGTATTGGGCCCCGAGGGTCACAGATTTCTCTGTCCTCGCGAAGATGGCTGCAGAATTAGTCTAAGTCAGAAAGGGGTACGGGAGGAGCTAAAACGACACTTAACTTACGAGCTAAGGATGAAAAACACTTACGAGGACGATTGAAGTAGTGGAGCTCGCAGTTCCTGAACCCTGTCGACATGAAGAATTGATCCTTGAAGTCGTTGGGGTGGCTAGGCAGCTCGATGACCGCAGCCGTATTGGGGAATCGGGTTAAGTGGTAAAACCCGTCGCCTCACCCCCGCTGATCTGGGCTGGCCTTGAGGCAGAAAAAGTATAAAATGTCCGTTGGAGTGGGGACCTCCCACTCGTGCTTCAAAAATAAATATCTCAACCCCGCCAACAACCGATAAGAGTTGGGGGGGAGCTGAAATGGTGCCAACCTCACATAATTGAGGAAGTCCGCGAAATACTGGTCCAGCGGGAGGAATACCCCCGCCTTGAAATGCTCGCCGCTCCAGGCCGCGAATACCTCGTCGAGCGGCGCGCAGCTCCGCTCGCCTTCCGCGGGAGGTCGGGCCACCACAGATGTTCTCCCCAGGGCGATGTTGTGGGAGAGAAATATTTTGTGATCTTCGCTTGGTCGGTGACCTTTGAGACGATCCTCTCTGCCTCAAAGAAGGCATCGGGGGCGACCTCGACCTCCTGCTCCACCGCCGGCCCAAAGTTGGGGATTGGGGAGTCCGGCATCACCGCTTTTCCTTTGTCCTGCTGTGAGGCCGAGCTGCTGACGGTCTTCTTGGGAGCGTTCCTTTTCGGTGCCATCTGGTCGCCTAACGAACAAAAGAAAAAATTTCAGAAAAGGCGACCCAAGAATGAGGAAAAAGAGAAGTGTTATTTGCACGAGCTGAGGTAAGCCCAGCCCGTGGAGAGTGGGACCACGCGGTTCAATGAACATGCGCCTGTGCTCCCAACAGATCCCCGATTACTCGGAGTTCGTGTGTCATGAGGGTCAGGATAGAATTTTCCTTGGGGGGAAAGTTTCAGTAGGCAAAAATTGCAAAACCGCCTGTGAAGCGTGTTCCCTAAGCTACCTGGTTTTATACCCAAAAGTTCCAAAACTCCTACCCAGAAATTTTCCCCAGAAAAAGCATCCTGTAAACCATACTCTTAAATGATTTCCTACAGCAAAAATACCCTAACCTAAAAAGGCTTTCACCCTCCGTATCCACAAAACCCAGTAAACCCTTGCATGCAGCTACAGTAAAATATTTACCTAAGCTACAGTGAAATATATTTTCAAAACACACATGGTCAGGAAACTTACAGTGTTTGGCTTGGAGGTGGGTGAAGGTATCGCCTAGGTGAAAGCTTCGTCGGGGTATTGGCTTCCAAAGCTTTGAAGAAATCCTTGCGTCTGAGCTTCTTGAACGCTGAGTGTAGCAGTCACGGAGAAGAGGGTTTTTTCTTCTGAGATGAAGAGAGAAGAAGAAGAGAAATTTTGAGAAATTTCAAATGAAAGGGTGGCCCATGCGTAGGGTGGCCACCCCTTTTTATATACGTGAAGGGTCACGTGTAGAGGGCCGTTGGATGGCCCTGATGAGGGATCCGAGGCCCTCCACTCGAAATACGAAACGACGGCTGGGCATAGGCTAGGCCATTAAATGCGGTTCTTGTAAGACGTACCGTCACCAACCACGATGTTCCACGTATCAGGCGCCTGCGTAAGATGTGGAATGTGAAGAGTTCATGGGGAAGCCTAAAAGCCCCTACTGTGGTCTTATACGACATGGTTACCACGAGCAGGAGCTTGGGGGGCAGATGTACGCCCTGATTTTCCCACGGGCTGATTAGCAAGCTGAGCTGCGGCCTAATCATGATTATCTCGTGGGCATCCCCAAGACCGGAGCTTCCGTCATAAGGACGTACATCCTTAGCTCGTGGAGGCCCAAGGGTTCCCCAAGATTGCCCAAGACTTGAACCTGGACTCTGATGGCCGAAGGTCGAGTTAAGTATCCAGCTCATGGTACGAGCTGAATATGGAGGCTATGACCCTTTGTAAAGTCAACACACGCAAGATAAACGTGCATATATCAGACATCACGTGTCTGATATGCCCCTGACTTCTCGGACACGCAGCAGGAACGTGCGTATTCAGACACCCACGACTGGGTCGAGCCATGCGGCCCATTATCTCCTTACCTATCAATTTGACCACACTTATGTATCAAGTTTAGGAATTAATCATGAATGTCACAGAGTTGATATGATAGGTAAGAAGGTCACGGGATGACCTTCTTACCAACTCCCAGGTACCTTCTCCTATAAATATGGAGACCCTGGGAGTTGATAGAGGTTGGATTATCTCTTGTAAGAAATATCCTGTAATGATATTCCCAGAATAGAGCAATAATATTGACTAGTGGAGTAGAAGGATTTTAACCTTTGAACCACTTAAAAACCGTGTCTTGAGTCACCTTTCCATTTCCTAAGATCGTATATCTGTTTTGGTTCATTATTTGCACTAATCCCTTTCTCTTCCTTTCTTAAATTACCTGTCGGCAAAGAACCGCGTCAACAGATTGAATATCATGATAGCCCGTGATGTTAAGATAACATTAGATGTAAGGACTACCACTTATGCCCAGGTAGTGGAGAAGGCCCATACAACTGAGGGGGCTGAAGATCAGTTATGGAGAGAGGGCCCTGCAAGGCACGATGCTCAGAGGATGGTACCTCCTTTCACTGGTTCTAGCTAAGGTAGCTAGGGTAGGGTAGCTAAGGTTTAAGCTTTGGTCTGATTTTTGAGTTTTGATGGGTTATAGGCTATGTTTTGGGGTGGTTATACTGGTTATGTTGCTTTGATACGAAATGTAGACTGAATTCTGGGTGTAGACTTTGAATTGGGTGGATTTTAGAGGGTTTGACTCGTAGAAATGCATGGGACTTTTGGGTTTTTGGGCTCGAGCCGCGGCCCTGTTCTTCAAGCGTCGCAGCTCATGTGTGCGAAGAGGCTGGGAGCCTGAGATTTTGCCCAAGCGCTGTGGCGCAAGAAGGGTGTGCCTAAACCCATGTCCCCCAGAAGAGAGCCCCAAGGCTCTCTGACTTGTAGTGTGTCGTGTTACTTAGGGGGCTGGGTTGCAACTCAAATAGGGAATTATGGCCAAAACAAGGTTTTAAGCTCGGCAACCCAAATTTAAGGACTCGAGAAGAATTCTACTACCCGGTTTAGTAGAATTAGAGGTCCCGGAGGCTAGAATATAAAACCGAGGTTCTTAATTGGTTAGGGCTTGATGGATGTTTATTTATTTATGCGTTGTGACTAGGTTTTACGACAAGGCTCGGGTTTAGGGGATCGTGCTCAGGATCGCATTAATCAGTCAGCTCGACACACAGGTAAGAAAACTGTTTGTGCCCGTAGAGCAGGGCAAGGCCCTATTATTTCTGTTTAATGTATGTGTGTGTGTGTGAATATTTGTAGTTGATATGCTATGTTTTGCATGATTATGAATGAACGGCGAAGGCCATGAACAACAAAGGTTAGGAACGACGAAGACCTGGGAAGGCAAAGGCCATGATCGACATTAAGCATGTTAAATGTAGGTCGCTAGGGCGAGACCCTCTAAGGTTGTTGTACCCACCCGCTCAGTGAAGACCGTGAACCTAGTGCCTGGTAAGGAACCTAGGTTGGCATAGGCCATTATGGGTTTAATCTGTTATCTCCATAAGTTGTGTATTACTGGATTGAGTTGCCATATGCTATGTGTTGAGTTTTCTTGCTGGGTCTCGACTCACGGGTGCTCTATGGTGCGGGTAAGGGCAAAGGAATGGTCGACTAACCATGAGTTGGAGAGCGTGGAGTGGCGTGTACATTTTTTACCTACCTGGCTACCAGGGCCGGGGTTGTTTTGAGGAATATGCTGTAAATAGTTGGTTTTTTCGCTTAGGTCGACTATATCTTAACTTTGAATTTTAATACATTTTTGAAACCATATTTTGGGATTCTAATATATCAATTTTGTGAGTTTAATGAATTTCTAAATCTTTTATAATGAACTTTCGTTAAATGAGTCTTTATCCCATTTTAATCACACTTTTCGATCTAAAACCTCGATTAGTGAGCTACTGACACATTTTAAAATCACATGGTAATGACTCTAAGGAAGTAGGGTGTTACAAAACATATATATATATATATTTGCCAAAAGAAGGCAGCTGAAACAATGACAAATTTATCTTATATATTTCTATCTTTTTTTCATTGAAACATTTAACCAAACACCTAAACTACATAGCCAAAGTCAATATTCTATAAAAACATTTTCCTTAAAAAATAAAACTAATTGGGCATCACAGATATTCCAAAAGCAAGAATTGGTTCAAACTTAGAGAGAATGAGCTAGAAAACAATACAGTATGAAACAAGCTAAGTCCCAAATTAAATATATAATAATGGTTTCTTTCTTCAAACATCACAAACACGGAGGATTCCAAGAAAATACTAGTAGAGTTGCAGAAACATAGATCTTAAACAATCAATTAATTAGACTCTTTACATTTAATTTAAGATAAAGTTCCTATAAATAAATGTATAGCACTAATACAATCCAAACTTTGAACTTCAGTATCTAAGAATATGCCTTGTTGCCAGTCTAAATGGCAAATACTTTAATATATATACAAAACAACAAGAACAAAGTTAACATGATAATTAGGAATTGCATATCACGAACCTAGGCTCCCTCTATGCAGCCATTTTACAACAAAGCAACAACTTCAAATAAAAGGAAAAAAATTAGGTCTGGATTATTTTTAATCGAAGTCAATCTCAAACTAAATTAACACAATAATTAAACCCAAAAAATACATTTTGTTGAAGCAAATCATCGCGCAACCTCCTCGTCGCACGCCCAAAGCCGTGAGGCCCCACCATCCCGATGCACACCTGGAGCAAACAGAGAAAGTTCGAATGAGAGGGTGTCTCATTGAAAGAAAGAGGGAGCAACAGAGAAAGTGAAAGAGAGCTACCCCGAGCTCTCGGAGGGGTGCGACTTCTCGTGAAGATGGTGCTTGCACTGCTTTCCGTGGTTGAGGGTGATGGTGGTGCTGCCTTCCTGTTGTGACTTGGAGGGAAGAGAAGTGGACTTGCTATGAAGTTGGGAGGGAAGAGATGTTGAAATTGCCACTAAGCCTTACTTGTTAAAAAGGCCTTAATTTTTTCGAAATATGGTTGTTATTAGTTAAAATATATATTATTATTGTAGTATCTTAATAAATACTATGATAAATGTTTCTATAAAACAGACTTTCTTTATTTATATTTTACATCAAATCTATTTAATTAAAAATATAATATAATATATAATTTATTAATAACTAACACTAAATATTATTAAAAAATTCGATAAATTATTTAAATAACTTATTTTTAGTATTACAACATATTAATTTATACTATTTTCTATATTAAGCATATTTATTCAATTATATTAAAGCATACACATTTAATTAATAATACCAAATAATTATATGGCATTACACCACAGTATATGTAGAAATATTGTCTCATGTTAAAAGTAGACATGTAACGACACTCTTACTGAAACTGTCGTCTCATGTAAGTTTTAATTCTGCCATATCTATTTTTAGCACGAGTAAAAAGTTCTACAAAATCTGTTGGCTCATGTGTGTCTTCTAAGTACAGTTTTGTAGTAGTGATTGGCTTAGACATGCTTGAGTATCCTCTCTTTCATGGAGTTACTTTCTTTCTCCAACATGCGGCAATTGAAATTTTTGAAGTAAATTTCATTCTCCTTCCAATCCAATTTAAACATCCGATCATTTCTGTACTCCATAGGTTCGGGGGAGAGGGGGGGGGGGGGGGGGGAAGGGTCATTATCTTGTTGTGAGTGAACTCGTCCCACTCCGGTGGCTGTACCTCACGGCGGCTCGTATTAGGAAAAACCTCAATGTTACATACGTTGAATGACGATTATGAATTATTGCAAGGAAGAACGATTGGATGGAAGTGTTGCAAAAATAAATGGAGGACAAAAAATAAGTAGTCGTTTGTGTGTTGAAGAAGGCACTTTTAGTAATTGAAAATATTGAGTTTTTGGTAGATGTCTATATTTGAAATGGGGTCGACGTGGACATGAAATTTACGGCTGATAATATGACATGGCACCAGTCAATTAGAAAGTCAATGGAAGGGCAACCTGCACTACTATTTTTATGCACAAAGTACAATATCATAGGTGGTAATAAAGAATAAATGGTGTAACTAAATGAATAACTTGAGAATTCTATTATAATTGGTGGTTGGTATAAAAAATCACTCCAACACACTTTATGGTTTACCAGCCTCAAGAAGTAATTTTTCTCACATTAGAATTGTATTTGGCTATATGTGTAAAGTGTCATGTCATCAATAATGGAGGCAATTGCATCCCTCATAAAAGGTCATGGATGAGCCAACCCAATCACTGAGGAAGAGTATACCCAAGTATATTATTTCCCTTTCATTTGATCGATTCAGCTCAAACCTTATTTTTTGGATAACCCAATGGCCACCTCCAACCCCAAAGACTTGGAGAAGGGAAAAAAGGACATCTTTTCTCACTCAAACCAAGACAACAAAACTGATTTCAATGGAATGTCAGTTCGACAGGCCCTTTTATTCGATCTTCCAACTTGGTGTGACGTTCGGGTTGTAGATGTTTCTCTTGGCATCAAATTAACAACCACCACTCCCCATGACATTGTTGGGCAACCATAGAGGACCATACATGAGATACCAGAACTAGTTGACCCTGATTCTTTCATTCGGGAGAAAACTAGTAAGTTCGAGGAGGCTATGGAGAAGGCGAAGTTAATTTGTGTGAAAATTATTCAGGAAGGAGTTAAACGATCTATAGTTTCATCCATGCAGGATGAGCTGGACACTATGGTTAATTATTTTTGTCACTTGGAGTATATAGTGTAGTCCTGATATCGATGAATGCATGGTACAAGTACTAGCTACATAAATGTAGACCGTTTTAAGTTTAAGTATATTTTAATAGTTAAGATGAGTGTTTTTTTTATATAAGTCTTTAAGTATTGCTTTTGTAGCAAGAATCATCTCCTCTAAGGTAGTGCTAAGTCACTTGTTTTGGTTTAACGAATTAGGAAGATATATATACATATATATATATATAGTCTCCTTTGTCATTTCTTAGGTTATGGTGTGACCAACCTTGTGGATTATTGAATGGAATAACATTTAATGGAGAGAAAAGTAAATATATTATTGAGGAGATTTTGTGTCAATGCATGTTCGAACATGACACATTTATAAAACCTGACTACTAATTAACGAAGATAATGGTAGACCAAGTGAAGAATTAACAGCTTAAATTTGTCCTATTATCAACGTACCTTTCATTGGCACCACTGGCTACTATAAATGTAGTCGGATAGGGAAATACATGAGGATTTTTTTTTTGTAATCATTAAAGAGACAAGAACAACTTGATTTTATTCCAAAAGATGGACGATTTCTACCACATATTATGTCCACAGCATCCACATAACATATACTTTGCAAGACATAAAATAAAGGAAAAATTATGTCTGGAGACATTTTACCAATTTTATTTTGTAAAAATATCGCCTGTATTTTATTTACACATGTAACGTTAAATATATTTTATTCTGTACACCTATTTATAAAATATTAAAATTCTTTATCTAATTTAATTTCTTACTTTCTCTTTATTTCTTTGTTTCAAAGCCCACTTTCTCTTTCTCTCTTTCTCTTTAACGTTGTTTTTTATTTCTCTTCTCTCTTTTTTCCTTTAACTTCAAAAATCTTTTCGGCCACACTAGTGGTCGGTTGGCCTTAAGAGTGGTACCATTGCGACCTACTCTTAAAGTTGATCATGGTGTTAATGTTGCACCGGTATTTGTATAAATAATTTGGTTGAAGGTATTTTTGTAAATATTTTGAATTCTTGATATATATAAATGTAAACTTCCCTAAAATAAATATGATACCACGTATTATTTCCATAGCATCCACGTAACATATACTTTGCAAAATAAAAAATATATGATTAAGTGTAACTCTTGTTT
The DNA here is from genome assembly GCF_963169125.1 of Humulus lupulus. Taxonomy (NCBI): domain Eukaryota; kingdom Viridiplantae; phylum Streptophyta; class Magnoliopsida; order Rosales; family Cannabaceae; genus Humulus; species Humulus lupulus. Next base: position 119,775,126 of record NC_084795.1, on the reverse strand, counting down.
GTCGAGGGAAATTTGGCGTCAAATGGAAGAGAAGGGGTCGTAATGGCCTACGAAGCCCATTAGTTAGGTGACATTACTTTTACTTTCAAATTGAGATTAATTCAGAAGGTGATAACAACCCATTTTGAGAAGTAATTAACAAAACATTATATTAAAATTAAGAAAAAGTTAAAACCTTAGGTAATTAGTTTGTCAGGCTATTTTATCAATAAAATTACGTTTATAATATACCCAATTAGAAAGATTTATTGTATTTCCTTAATTTATTGCTTCGGTTTTTAATAGTAAATAAAAAAATTTCCATTATTTTCTTTCCTTTTTGCGACTAAGTTAGTCTATTCAACGAGAGTGTATTCAGTCTGTAATTGTTGAGCTCTATATTTTTTATCCAATTAAGTTGTAATTTTTTTTTCAGAATGAAAAATGCTATTTGTCTACTTCAATATTCACATTGATTTAATTGTATATATAGTATTTGGTATTCTATATATTCATAATCTGGCCATTTATTATATTAGCTCCTACAAAAATCACATAAGCCACCAAATGGTATGAAAATAGCAGTTACTCCACAATCATTAGTATTATATTTCTCACTCTACTTTTTGTTGTAGTTTACTACTGCCTAATTACTCTAATAATATTATTTAGTATCCTACTATTGAATCTGGTACTTGTCTGTTTCTTATAAAACATATTAAACATATTACTATTTAGTATAATTTTTAAAAATCTTACTCTAAGTCTAATCATATACTTAGTGGTGTTGACATTCTGTAGTAACTAATTATGCAGTATAGAGTACTACATAAATGATAAAATGATACCATATTTCGATTCTACAAAAAATGGTACTTCTTTGTATTATAAAAAACAATCTAGGGCATGTTCTATCTTATCTAATAATGTATGCTACCAGATTTAACTACTTATTCGAGATATCCTATAGGAGAAAGTATACAACCGGATACTTATTAATGTAACATGCAAGTTGGTATTAATTGGTATCCAAAATTGTTATGAGTTGTGTTTGCAATCGTAATAACCCTAATGAATGGGAAACGTGGTCTCATTTTCTATGTAATCCCGACCCATTACAATAATTGAATTGTAATAAGCCCCAACTTTGTGTGCCTAAACTCTCAGCCGCCTATAAAGAGGACTGGGGGATCATTTGTAAAATATCGAACCTTTAGAGAATGCAAAAATGGTGTCTACATCAACTATGAATTTGAACTTTGCAAGTTTTTCTTCCTCAATACAATTGACTCGTTGAGTAGGGTCAATACATAACTTGAACCATGTAAAAATCTAGTGTTTGAATCACTAACTTGGTTAAGCTTTATATGTTCTTTTGTAGTAGACGAAAAATTCAGTGAGCATATGTATATCTCATTAAGTTATCAGACACTTATGTTTAACTATATGCATGGTTTGATTCACTCGTTTTAGTTTGTTGGAATGATCAAATAAGCAAACTTAAGTTTATATGGATCATTGACATACATGCCTAAGCACATAATTTACAGATATGGAATCGAAGCCTTCTTCATGAGAAGTTTGAATAATGGTTCCATTAATTGTTAATTTAGGAACTTCATAATTTGGGGCCTCAAATTACTGAAATGTTTTTAAATTAACTATTGACTAATTAATAAAAATGTAAATAATGTTAATGATGCTATATGTGGAGGAGTAAAATAGTATTTCAAGGTTGATTTAATTATGATGCAATCTCAAAGATTTGAGTACATTCTCATATTTTTAGAAGAATAATAATATTTGGATTAATAAATAAGATTACTATAGAGTAATTGGCCAGTAAAATACTCCATGTCAATGCTAATGTTGCACTATTACATATAAGTATTTTTTTTGGCAGAATATACACCCAATGTCCTAAGAAAATGATTTACTTTTATACTCAAATTTTGTTTTCGAAAAATATACCCAATGTTTGAAAATTTTGTCCTTTTAAACCATCATTTTAATATTTTTTTGATAAATAATATAAAAGTGGAGGGAATAAAAGGATTTTCATAATTTTTTAAATTTAAAGTGCTTTTCACTTTCCTATTCTTTCTCATAATTATAAAAAATTAATTTGTCGGTTTTAAAATTAATGAAAAACAATATAAAATCTATATATCTTTAAAAAAAAATGAAGGAAAATATAACATTTTTTGTATTACTTAATTTTTTGATATTTTGATTTTTCTTAATTTTTAAATGAATTTATAAATATATTATAATTTTTGGTAATTTTGTAATTATGAATTTTTTTTTGGAAATTATAATTATTATATAATTAGTTAAAATTCTCCCAAAAATTCATTAATTAAATAATATCATTCTTTTTAATTGATGAGGTTATGTAATGTTCAAATAGTTAAGTCTATATATCAACCATACTTGTTCAAAGAATTCAATTTAATGTAAAGCATTGAATTAGAAGTATTTTGCCTAATAAGATTCAATTGATAGAAAGAGATTGATTTGAGAAATTGTAACTAAATTATGACAGGCCCTTAAAAGTGGTGCTAGCTAGTTTGTAAATTGGAAGTTCTAGCAATACACAGATCTGATTTACCAAAAAAAAAATAGTTAAAATTAAAAAATTTAAGCGAGATAATTGATTTTCAATTAATGTAATGTCTTATATGGGTGGTTATAATAGTTTTGAATCAATTTGAATATGATTAAATATTATCAATAATTAAATAGGGAAAATCTATGTAATTAATTAATGAAAAGTGTTTTTTTTAAAAAAAAAAAACCTAATGTGATATTCAACTTTTGACATAAAAAGAGATTTCTCGGAATAAATAATAAATGGAGACAAAAGTAATTGTTTCAACCATTATAGTGACTCAAACTATCTTCATCTCATGTGTTCATGAAAGCCACCTCTACCCACTGTTATGAAAGTTTTAAAATACAGACAATGCTTCAGGGATAAAATAAGAAACGTGGTTTTGGAATAATCAATATGTGTGTTCATCAAGTAGCATCCAATATTTTTTCCATCCCGTTCGATACCATTTGCTTTGATTGTTTAATTTTTTGAATGGATCTACTCCAATCAACCGCACTGAATGGAACAAAACAAATGCAATTACCAGTTGGTACCCCCACTTATGTATTGAATCACATTCAATCCAAATTGGATTGTTGTTTGTAAAGTACAGTATTCTTGCACATCCGTAATTAACAACTGACGTAAAATTTAAATTAGTAACATTATGAGTCTTATACTTGTAAATGATACAAAGCAATGCCTAATAATTTGGTCATAATATTCATCTTACTATAACTTCAAAACAATGATTGACATCCATCCAAATGGACTATGTGGAAAATTAAATACTATTTAACGCAAGCTTGTACAAGAAAAAATTATGTTGATAACACTAGTGAGCCTTTTATTATGGTCGAGTTGTACCTTACTTGAGTGATGTTTAGCACTCCCTTCGGGTGGCTTTGTTTATCAGTCAGTGGACATATTTAATTTTTCATTTTTGACCAAAAGTTCTTTCTCTCTATTTTCGATCCTCTCATATTAATAGGAACCGACACATGAAACAAACAAATTTCATATAAAGGGTGTAGATGTGAAACCTTGAATGACTTCTACTTAATCAACCCTAAATATGATACAATCCCAAACCTAATTTAATTGGCAATTCATTCACTCAATTTTGTTATTGAAATAGAACCTGACCATTCAAATTTAATGGAAAATTGTTTTAGATAAAAGGCTACCATAAAATCAGTTCTTGCGTCGACCTTGTTCTTTTGTTCTCCAACAATTAAGAAAAATTACGTAGCCTCATTATTCTCAATCATTAGAAAAAAAATTAATTCACTAACATTAGCCTAACATCCATACTTGCTCTTCATTTTTTCATTCAACTACTAGTAATATGTGGCAAATTCAACATCTCTTATTCTCTTATTGAACTACAAATGCTACACACCAAATTATTATTCTGTTATTCTTCGTGTTCCTTTAAAAGCAAGGGGTTATTAAACCTTGGTTAATTTGGAAACACTCGTAAAACTTTGTTGAAAATGTACATTTGTAGATTTGAGTGGATTAAAAAAGCATATAAAAAAGCACCTTCACTAGCAACTCAACCATTTCAGTTTTATTTTAGGCCCAAAGCGACCAGGGGCCAACACCATGTTAGTACTATTGGGTGATGTTAAAGCCTCAAATAACCATGTTAGGTGTTCAAAATATTTATATGCATGAGGCGATACACCAAATAACAAAAAAAAAAGGAAGCATCACCTAGGTATAACCAACAGTAGAACAATATATGTACATTAATATGGGCTCACTAATTATGCTCTCCTATTTCAATTATAAACTCATCTCAATACATTTTCCATGTACGGTAGGATGGAGGTTATTCACATTCATAGAAACTTATGTGGTGGTGGATGATTTCCAGTAAGGAGCGACGAATTTTAAAGCAATACTCTCTCGATTGGGGTTGAAGCTGGTGAAAAATTCGTGTAGTGAACCGCCAAAACCAGGTTACCCATGCTCTACCAATGAATTTTGTTTTTTAGAAAGATAAAACACTACTTTAAACTGCATTATTCTATTTTTTATTGTACAGTTTCTCTTCTCAAAACTGACATTTTCGCTAACAAAAATACAGTATAACTACTAGATTAAACAAAACATGAATTTCAGCTGAGTTAGCAATGTCAAAAAATGATTTACATTTTGTCAATTATTTTCACTACTCCAAACTTATTGTACATTCAAATGGGATTCTTTTCTTACTCAACGGTTGTCTACATTGAAAGTGGGTCTGAGTTTTGTAGCCCACGTATAACTGGCCTACTTCACTTCCTCAAGCGGGGTGATAACAAATACTTCACTAACACTACAAGATTTATTATTTTTGTGGTTGGAAAAATAAAAGATTTAACGGTACTCTATGACAATTCTTCATTCTACTTATTAAGCTCTATTATTAGCTAATATATATTTAAAAAATATATCAATAATATTTTTATATTAAACATCAAGGGATCTTTATAATAACACACCTTAAAAAAATGGCAGAGCCACAACATAAAGAATTTGTAACAAAACAAATTTATGTATTTGGTAATATGAGAAATGAGATTTATGCTTACCACCCACAAAGAGACAAGATACTGACACACCTATTACGACATGTTTTACTTGCAAAGTACCATATAGAACAAATACCTCTGCCATTTCCAACAGGGACATTCTCGAATTTTACAAATGCAAACAGAAACCTTGCCATGGTTGTGTTAGACGAAGGACAGTGTGTTGTATATGATATTGTGTCAGGATCAGTAAGTCCTTAAATCTAGAAACCAAGATTCAAATGAATTATTTTTCAATTCGAATTTTTTTAACCTATCTAGGTACTCATTTACACAATGATCCTATTAAGTTCATTTATGATTATTTAACTTTATGATAAAAGGAATCATAAAATGTTCACTCCTCCAATGTTTTAAAAACAACTTTGAAGAAGGTACTACACAACAAACATTCTTCCAACTGGCATTTTGAATGGAGTTACAATCACTACCAATGGATGCTCTGATCAATCTTAAATTGTAACAATGTAAGCTAATTGCTTCCACATATTTGGAGGAAACGACCAGGCGCAACTCCTCTCCACATATGTACATAAAAATACTATGACCAAATCGCAACAAAACAAGGAAACTTATCACTACCACATGCTTAGTCAGATTCTCCTACTCTACGGAAAAAACCAATTTAGTTTCATAGAATTGTTTGATCTTACAAATAGGAAAATTCAAATGGTAGGCCATGTTGGACTTCCCCAGCAACCACTACTATTTTCAAAACCAATTGTGTGGCTTAGCAATGAAGGAGTTATTCTACATTCACAGAACAGATTACGACTATGGGATATAGGCTAGAGTTAGCCCGTTCTAATGAGCAATTTGCCATATTTTGGAATGACTATCAAAGCGTTTACAACTGTTAAAGATTTCAATGACAACCAAGTATAGTTAAAAAATAGGTGAAAACTACGTCTTCCCCTATAATATTAACTATCAAATGCTAACATTAAATAATCTATGATCACTATTAGAAATATAAACAGCTTGCATCACCAAAATTCTACTCTTCAAAATATTACACGCACGGTAACAATGAATGTTGTGACCGCAATTTACTATACAAAACAAGCCCTACACTTGTTCGACTCTAGGAGTCCGGCCGTTACTATACAAAACAAGCCCTACAATTCAGGATTTCTTCACCATCCACCTCAATAGAGACTTAGTCCTCCTCAGAGGAGGTAGCACAATGACAACGTAAAAACTTCCAAGGTCCCCAAAAGATTTGCTATTAGATACAAGATTCAGGCAGGTGTGGTCAGATGGTAAAAAAGTATTGGTGCTAAACCAGATGGGTGTCCACGTTTTTCATCACTCTAACATATAGTATAAAAGCATGATTGGGGCGTCAATCTGCACCCAATACTACACACTCATACAATCGACACTTTTCAGTTGGTTGACGGATAATTACTCTCCTCTGCTTTTATTATATTCTTCATTTTTCATCAACTCTATATTTTCTATTCTTCTTCCATCTTTCGTAGTGTTAGTGTAAAAAGTAGTTCATTAGCAAGTGCTTAGTCAGTCACTTCATTACATGTTCAAACTATATATTCCATACAACTTTTTTTATTTTTACTTCTATATATATTTCATACACAAATATATCTGTAAAACTTAGTGCAATCAGCTCACATTAAGTATTTTTTTTAGAAAAAATATATAAAACTACCTAACTAAAAAAATGTTGTAGCCATATGTTATATTTATACTATATAAGGGTCACACCACATCACACATTTTACCCAAAACCATAATTTTAATATAATAATTTTGTTGAAAATAATTTTTAGTGTTGGGTAAATGATTGAAAAGAGAGAAAAATTGAAGAAGATAACCTAGTAAAATTGTGAAAAAAAAATTATAATATGAAGAATGTTAATAGTAGTAATTTTTTAATTAATATTTATGAAATTATACCAGAATATTATTTTTTTCTGTTTACCAAATACTTGTTTACCCAAAAAAAGATTCGCCTGATGACATGACAAAATTAATATGCAGGTGACTATTCAAGTGGGTACGTTCTGTTCGAACATCGACTAGAAGCTGATTCACTCAGCAGAAAGCATATTTCATGGGCAACCAGGCTGGTCGCAGTATTTCAGATATCTTTTATAGATTTGTAATCTCGCATTTATGTAATGATAGTAATTTCCATTATTATTTGAGGTACACTTGTATTAAATGTAACCAAGGCCCACCGGTCCATAAGGAACTCCCTGAGCCTATAAATAAGACTCAAAGGGCTCAAGAGAAGGGACTTTTGGATCTTTAGAGAGAGAAATATAGTATTTTTATCCGCCAAAATTGTATTCATCTCCAAGCTTGTGAAACTCGTGAACCCTAGTTCATTGATTGCAAGTTTTGGAGTTCTACATTAATAAGAAAACTAAGTGGACGTAGGTCATTATCATCTCTGTGGTCGAACTACTATAAATCTTTGTGTCATTTATCTTTTTGGTTTGATTTCATCTCATTTATGTCGTTTTACTTGACTCCGTGTCGTTGACCAACTCGAGGGTCAACATTTTGGGGCTTTCATTGAGAGTTGAACTCAAGACTTCCAAGAAGATCAAATTGCGAAAACAACTAGGAAAATTGGGCAGACCTCTAGGAATGTGTCAACCCAGCCTCCTCCACAAAATGTGGCTGAGGATGAGCCGCAAGTAGAATTGGAAGAGGAGGAGATGGATTTTGAAACTTTGAGAATGACTCTGATTGTGTTACAAGAATAATTAGCCAATCTGAGGGCTAATCAAGAAAATGTGGCTGAAACAATGATGTTGCAGTAGAGGGAGATTGACAGGCAACGCCAAGAGTTGAATGAGCGTAGGCTGACATGGACCGTCGGCAGAGGGATGCCACCACCGCCCTGGAGGCAGCCATTCAGTTTGCCTGAGGACAGGCTGCACCTGCCTCCCAACCGGATCAGCCACCTAGTATGCACCCACAACAAGGTCCAGAATGAGATCATCCCCAACATCAACACAATCCGCCACAACCGGCGAACCCTCAGAGGCCAGAACAACCCCCTGCTGCTCAACAGGAGAGGTTGTTCCAGGATCTTGGGCAGCAATCACCCTCTCGTGCTGGTCAGGATAATTTCCAGCATCAAAGGCAGAATAGGGTCGGGCAGCGTCCTAGAACCCTAGACGCCAGACGGCTGAGGAGCAAAATCCTCCGAGCAGAGGACAACATCCTTCTGTGAGTAGAAGGCAGGTGGAATCAGGCTCTACGGTCAGGGGTCCCCCATGACATAATAATGCCTGGGGACCTACTGACCAACGCAGGCCTCCACCAATCTATCTGGACATTCCAGCAGGGAGAGAGGGAAATAGCGCGAATAGAAAATCGTACCATCATCTGTCACAATTTAGAGATGGACATGATTATAACGAGGTAGATTCTGGCAGGAGGAATGCTGGTAGGTGGGAAGAAGAGAGGGGAGAAGAGTATAACCCTTCACCAAGGGAGAACCGACCAATGAGCCAAAATGCTGGGGGGCAACCTAAACAACCCAACGTCTTTGATCGACTGGGCGCGAGCGAGAAAATAAGTAGGCTGGAAGACATGAGGGACATCCTCAATGATAGAAGGGAAAGACACGACGAGTATTTCCCCCCAGTGCTGGTTGCTCCAACAGTACCAGATGTCGTACAGGCCCAGCTCGATGCTTTAATTCAGGTCATCCAGCAATTAGTTGGGAACCAGACTTCCCATATTGAATTTGATCGGAGAAAGGGCACTCCATTTGTTCAAAGAATCACAATGGCAGAGACTCCAAGAAAATTCAAAATGTTGGTCTTGCCCAACTTCACTGGAATAGAAGATCTTGTATCTCACGTGAACAAATTCGAGAAATAGATGGACATCCAAAAGGTATCAGACGATGCTCGGTGCAGAATTTTTCCTGCCACTCTATCCGAGACTGCCCAGGAGTGGGTTTTCAAGTTCCCTCCAACCAGTATAGTCTCTTGGGAAATGTTCGTAAAGGAGTTTTACGGGCAATTCTACGCTGGTCGGGTACATCCAACCGGGGCCAATCAGCTGGTCGAGATATACTCGAAAGAAGGAGAAACCCTAAAGGGGTATGTCCAACGATTCATGCGAGCAACTGTTGGGGCCAAGACGGTTGAGGATGAGGGAAAGATGATGACTCTTACTGCTGGGGTAAGGCCCCACTCATCCCTTTGGAACCGTTTGTGAAAGAATGGAGTCAAGAGTACTCAGGAATTTCTGGACCGAGCAAACAGGTATATCAAGCTCGAGGAGGCCCTTGCTAATGAAGGAAAGTCTCCTACAGATGACTAGGGCCCAAAAGAAGATCCTACCAAAGTTGCCAATTGATCTGAGAAAACCAATGGCAACGGCAAAAATAATGGGAAGAATGGAGGAAAAAGAGCGAACCACGAGCCAACAACATCTGAGAACAAGCGCCCAAAAAGTAATAGATACGAGTCGAGGTTCACTAATTACACAACCCTGGTCGATAGCCGAGCGGAGGTATATCAGGCCA